>NC_133658.1:312417938-312737106 GCF_037893015.1 Macrotis lagotis
AATGTAGAAGAAGGAGATGGCACTACCCTATGGAAGTAACTGATCTGAGACTTCACTGAATTTATTCATTGCAGATGGGACTTGGCAAATCATTAGAGTACATTAGATTTCGATTGAGGGGACTTGAATCTTGGCTCTAACTGGGAAAGTCACTGGGTCAAAGTTTCTTCAACAATGAATCAATAAAAGACTTGGACTTTGATGGTCTCTAAGGTTCCTTTTAGCTCTAAATTCTGTGAACTTAAAGTCATAGAACAACATATATCTCAGTACTCTCATTTTACAAAATTAGGAAGACTAGAAATTTAGGTGAGTAATGAAATGCAAGCAGCTGCAGGAATTAAGGAGAAAGTTCCCAACTCTACTCTGACCCCTTCAGTCTTGTTGAATGAAACTTCAAGATAGTTTATGTAACCTTAGTAGTAGTTACCAAGGTCATATTGGAAGTTGGAACTAATTTAGTCATTCCAACGCAATTCAAAGAATGGGTCAGAATTGGAGATCATTATATTACCTGGGTATGGTTGTGGGTCTAATGCATAAAAGAACTGAAATAACCCTGAATCCCCCCAAAAGATATCAATATTCCCCTAAGGGGGAAAGGTCCCAAGGCAACTGCAATACAGCAGATAAGATGGTAGTGCAGTGGAAAAAAACCAGCTTTTCAAAAGACAATATCTCTGTAAGGAAGGAAGAACATACTTGTGTGGAAATTGCCTGTTATGTCTTTTGACATTTTGTTTAATTCAGTGCTTTTGCTTTGAATGAAATCACCTGATTAGTTAGTTAAAAACTAATCAGAAAGAAGTGGTTTAAAGATGGGGTAGTAATGGATAGATTGATAGACTTGGAGTTAAGAAGGGTTAAATTCAAATCATTCTTTAGATACTTACTAACTGTGTGATCCTGGTTATGCACTTAACTTGTCTGACTCTAAAAGATAGATAATATCTATATGGGTTTAATACAATCATACCTATATTCTAGGATTGTTTTGAGAGCCAAATGAGGTTAGCATCTGCAAAATATTTTACAAATCTTAATATGCCCTATAAATTCAACAGTTATTATTACTTTTGCTACCAAACATCTATTCAAACCATAGTTTACAAGCCTTCGTTTGATACTTGAAAACAAATAACTTTGCTGTTTCTCTCTTGGTTCTCCTCTGAGCTATATTACTGCTTTTTTGTTGGTTCTTTGGTAAATTAGAGGCAGCTAGGTGAAGTAGTGGTTAGAGCACTGGGGCATGGAGTTAGGAAGACCCAAGCTCAAATCTAATCTCCAACACTCACTAACTGCGTGGCCCTGGACTCTGTTTGCCTCAGTTTCCCTTCTACAAAGTCGGGATAATTGCACCTACCTACCAGTGTGGTTGTGGAGAAAAAAATGAAATAGTATTTGTAAAACATTTTACAAACTTTAAGATGCTATGTAAGTGCTAGCTAGCATATTATTATTACTACAGCTGCCATGTAACCTCTTCTGCACAGGTGGATATTGACAACTCTTTTGTTAGTCTATCTGATAGTCTCATGATAATTTTATCCCTTTTGTGAATCAGACCCACATCAGACCTGATAAATACAATAAGAATTTCTTCAGTGAAACCCACCTTTGGCATTCCTTTAAATCTCCTTCAATGACACTTTAACATTGCTATTAAAATAAATTCCTTTCAGATCCTGTTGTGAAAGTCTTTCAAGCTAGCCTTTTTAAATAAACAATAACCCACATTCAGTGTTAGATGCATATGCAGCTCCATGAAATCAGGAACTTTTGGTTATTATCTTTGGGTTCAAAATCTTGGCTTTGCTTCTTGCAACCTTCTTACCTTTTTAGCAAAGGAAGAGGTGATTTTGTAAAATAATGTTGTATGATTAATATGGATCTATGTTTAGCATGGTTATACATGTATAGCTTATATTAGATTGCTTTCTGTCAGGCAGAGGTGGGATGGAAGGGAGAAAAATATGAAACTCAAAAATTATCATGTAGGTGGAAAAATAAATATTTAAAAAACAACTATTTTTGGGTATTTATCTCTGTGTACTTAAAAAGACACATATTACACTAGATGTCTATTTTGTGGTAATGGGCTAGGAAATGTGGAGTTGATTATGAAACAGAGGTTTATTTCCTGACAGAGTTTTCCTCTCAAGGGTGTTTAGATGAAATTAACATGAGAGATAATTATGAATTCCCTAAAAGTGTTGTTCTTCATATTTTTATTTAACTTTTCTTTCTAATATGCTTTGTCTTTTCACCGAGATTGTAAGCTCCAAGAGTACAAGGACTCTTTCTAATGCTATATTGATTAATAAGTAATTAAATGAAATTATATTTTGCCATCTTGATTCTCAGTCAATAATAAATATTTATTAAGTACCTACTATAGGATAGACACTGTGCTAAGTGCTGCAGAAACAAGAGAGGCAAAGACAATCCCTGTTTTCAACAAGCTCATAATGTAATGGGGGAGACTATATATATATATATATATATATTTATGTATTTAAAACAAGCTATTTGTAGGATGTATAGGAAATAATTAGAAACTAGTGGAATTGGGGAAGGTTTCCTGTAGAAGTTAGGATTTTAGTTGGAACTTAAAGAAAATCAGGGAAGTCAGGTGGAGGTGAGGAGGAAGAACAATCTAGGTATGATAAAATGCCCAGATCTGACTACCAAATTAATATGGAGGGAGAAGAGCGTTCAAGACAGAACCCCTATGAGACACCTATGTTTAGAGGGAGTGATCTAAATAAGGTTCCAGCAAATACTTTATACTGAGAAAGAACTGTTTTAGAGAACTAGGAGAGAGAGAGAGAGAGAGAGAGAGAGAGAGAGAGAGAGGCATTCCAAAAACTTAGAAAGGAGAGAATATCAAGGAGAAAAGGGTGATCAATAGAGTCAAAAGCTTGAGAGAAGAAGAATGAAGATTAAGAAGAGGCCATTGGATTTAGCAGTGAGGAGATAATTGGTAACTTTGTAGAGAACAGTTTCTGGTAGGATTATGAAATCAGAAGCAAGACTGTATGGGGTTAGGAAGTGAATGAGAGAAGGGAAAGCATAAGCAACTACTGTAAATGATCTTTCAAGGAGTTTTCCTCAAAGGGCAAAAAAGATGATGAAGATGATGATAATGGTGACAATGATGATGATGATGATGATGATAATTAACATTCATATAATGCTTACCATGTGTCAGACACTGCTAAACAATTTGAATGAGGATCATTTGATCCTATGACAACATTGGGAGATAGATACTATTATTATCCCCCTTTACTTAGCATCAATTCATGTAATTCTTTCCATGATTCTCTAGAGTTCCATCATTCACAGATTCTTATACAGCAACTGTATTCCATAATGTTCATATTCCATAACTTGTTCAGTCATCTCCTCGATTTCTAATTCTTTGCGACTACAAAAAGCTGCCACAAATATTTTTGAACATGTAGACTTTTCCCATTTTTTATTATTTCTTCTGGTATAGACCTAGCATTGGTATTGTTGGGGTAAAGGGTATGATCAGTTTTATTGCTCTTGGGCATAATTCTGTATTACTCTCCAAAATGATTGGATTAGTTCAAAACTCCACCCAACAGTATATTAATGTCCTAATCCTCCCATATTCTCTCTAACATTGTTTTCTTTTTGTCATCTTAGTTAATCTGATAGGTAAGGGGTAGTAATTCATAGTTGTTTTAATTCACATTTCTCTAATAAGTAATGATTTGGATCAATTTTTATATGATTATATGTAGCTTTAATTTTTTTCATTTAAAAACTGCCTGTTCATATCCTTTGACCATTTATCAAATGGGGAATTACTTCTAACCTTATAAATTTGATTCAACTCTCTATATATTTTAGAAATGAGACCTTTATCAGAACCCTTTGCTGTGGAAATTGTTTCCCAGCTTTCTGTTTTCCTTTTATTCTTGGCAGCATTGGTTTTATTAGCACAAAATTTTTTAATTTAAAAGTCAGAATCATCCTTTTTTGCAATTTATAATGTGCTTGTTTGGTTATAAATTTATTCCTTTTCCATGTATCTGACAGATAGGGTATTTCTTGATCTATTAATTGGTTGATGATATCACCTTTTTATGTCTAAATCCTGTACCCATTTTGTCCTTTATTTTGGTGTAGGGTATGAGATATGGGTCTAAGTTTAATTTTTTCCATACTATTTTTGTTTTCTGAACAATTTTGTTGAATAGTGAGTTCATATACCAGAAGCTAATGTCTTTGAGTTGGTCAAACAATGGATTATTATCTGTATTTACTATTGCTTCTTTTGTACCTATCCTAATCCATTGGTCAATTGCTCTATTTCTTAACCAGTACCAGGCAACTTTGATGACTGTCACTTCATAGTATAGTTTTAGATCTGGTACAGCTAGACCTCCTTTCTTTGCATTTTTCAATAGTTCTCTTGATATTCTTGGCCTTTTGTCACTATAGATGAATTTTGTTACTATTTTTTCCTAGCTTGTAAAATAGTTGTTTAGAATTGATTAGTATGGCACTAAATGAGTAATTCGTTGAGAATTGCCATTTTTTATATTAGCTCAACCTAACCAAAAACAACTGATGTTTTTCCAGTTGTTTAGATCCTACTTTATTTGTGTGAAAAGTGTTTTGTAATTATGTTCATAAAGTTTCTGAGTTTGTCTTGGGAGATAGATTCCCAAGTATTTTATGTTGGCTGTTGTACCCTTAAAAGGAATTTCTCTATCTCTTGCCCTTGGACTTTGTTGCTCATATATAGAAATGCTATTTTGCTAACATTTCAAGTAGTTCCTCAAGTAGTTTCAAGTAGTTTTTTAGATAATTTTCTAGGGCTCTCAGTATACCATCATATCATCTGCAAAGAGTGAAAATTTTGCTTCCTCATTGACAATTCTAATTGCTTCGATTTCTTTTTCTTCTCATTACTAAAGTGATCATTTCTAATACTATATTGAATAGTAATGGTGATAATGGCAATCTTTGTTTCATCCTTCATCTTACTGGAAATGCTCCTAGTTTATTCCCATTACAAATAATATTTGTTGATGGTTTTAGATAAATATTACTTATTATTTTAAGGAAAACTCCATTTATTCCAGTACTCTCTAGTGTTTTTAATAGGAATGGATGCTATATTTTGTCAAAGGCTTTTTCAGCATCTATTGAGAAAACCATATGATTTCTGTTGGTTTTTGTTATTGATATGTTCAATTACATCGAGTGTTTTCCTAATATTGAACCATCTTTGCCTACCTGGTATAAATTCTACATGACAACAATGTATTATACTAGTAATAACTTGGTATAATCTCTTTGCTAAAATTTTATTTAAGATTTTTACACCAGTGTTCATTAGAGAGATTGATCTTTGTGCTTCTTCACCTGGTACCTACTCCTAGTATAGTCTTCCTTTCTATGTTTCTATTCTGTTTTCTATTGTTTTAATCCTGTCTTGTACATATATGTCCTTTGTCAAACTATACTCCTTTTATCTGACTGACAAAAATACTATTCTCAAAGGCTGATTGCTTGGTAGATTTATAAGCAGCATTGCCTCATAGTCACTAATATCTTCCCTTCTTCTGTCTCATTGTAAATACACTTCTCAAAAGTCATGAATTGCATTTAATTATAATCACTTTATACCTTACCCCCTTTCCAAGTACCCTCCATGGACATACAATTCTCATGAACCAAAGCATCATGCAAAGCCAAATCATTTCATGAACCATTTATAACCCCCCCCCACTCCAGTAACTCCTGCCAATCATAGCCAAAGCATCAAATAAATCAAAATCTTTTCATGATGTTTTCATGTCCAGGACCTCTAAATATACTTTCTCCCTCTGTCTCTATAGTACTAATCATAACCCTACAACTTACCCAACCAAAGTATTGAGTATACTCTTTCCCATTGTCCCCTTGCACCACAACCATTGTACTAAAATTGTACTAAAATCCCTGTTAACTAAAATATGGATTAAGACAAGATCACTTTCTAATTTCTATATCCAATTCTTCTAAGTATGTTTTTACCCTCTGCTTCTATTGTATTACAAATCTCTAGTAAACTAAGGCCACTTCCAATTTACTTATATATAGAGACTCAAAGTATTCTGAAGGTCTCTCTTAACACCTTTTTTCCCCCTTTGTTTTTGCAAGGCAATGGGTTAAATGTGATTTGCCCAAGGTCACACAGCTAGCTAATAATTAAGTGTCTGAGGCCAGATTTGAACTCAGGTTCTCCTGACTCCAAGAGCAGTCCTCTATCCACAGCACCGCCTAGTTGTCCCTCTCTTACCATCTTTAGAATTGATTGTAAGTCATGAGAGACACTGGCACAGCATAGGGTGCCTTCATCAGAGAAAATGCTGAGATCTATGAGCAAGGCAGAATTAAAGTACCCCAAAGAAACAGTCACAGTTCAGACACTGTAATTTTTCTCAAACATAGTGATGTGATTTTGGTCTTCTTCATTAACATATTCTCTCAGTACAATCCCTTCAACTATATTCAACCCTTTAACTCTCATAAGAGAAATACAATTCTCAAGAGTTACAAGGGTTATCTTCCCGTGTAGGGTTGCATACAATTTAATGTTCTTAACTAGCATTTATTTCCCCACCTTTCTGTTTACCTTTTTATGCATCTCTTGAGTTTTGTATTTGAAAAAACTGAATTCTCTATTCAGTTTTTTTTAAATCAGGAAATTTTGAAAATCCTCTATTTTATTGAACATCCATCTTTTCCCCTGATAGAATATGCTGAATTTTACAAGATCATAAATTCTTGGTTGTAACCCAAGGTCATTTGCTCTCTGAAATAGTATATTCCAGATCCTCTGCTCCTTTAATGTTGAATTTAATAAGTCCTGTGTAATTCTGATTATGCTTCTTTTATATTTGACTGCTTGTAGTATATTCTGCTTTATTTCAGAATTCTGGAATTTGATTATCAAAGTTCTTGGAGTTTTTATTCTGAAGTTTTTTTCCTGGAGGTACTCCCTGTGTATTCTTTCAAGGTCTATTTTGTCTTCTGGATCTATTATATTGGGACAGTTTTCCATGATAATTTCCTGAGAGATATGTTTACAGGTTCTTTTTTTGATCTAGGCTTTCTGGTAGGTCAGTAATTCATGAATTATCTTTCCTGAATCTATTTTTCTAAGTCTTTTGTTTTTCCTAAAAGGCATTTTATGTTTTCTTCAATTTTTTTTTCAGTCTTTTGATTTTAATTGATGGAAACTTGGTGTCTCACAGATTCATTAGTCTCTGTTTGTCCAATTCTAATTTTTAGAGTTTTAATTTTCTTCAGTTTGCTTTTGTGTTTCCTTTTCCAGCTGGTAATTTACTTTTTTGCTGAATTGTATTCCCTCTCCAGTTGGTCAGTTTGAGATTTAGATAAGTTGCATCCCTTTTCCAGTTGGTTGATTTTATTTTTTGAAGAGTTACATTCTTTTTCCAGTTTTTATTTTTAGGGGAGTTGATTTCTTTGCTTCATAATTTTCCTGCATGGCTCTCATTTCTTTTTTCCATTTCCCCCCTCTCTTTTTTGGTTTTTAAATTCTCTTTTAAACTTTCCTATGAAGTTTTAGATTTGAGTCTAATCCATAAATTCCTTTGAGACTTCCCATGGAGGTAATTTGTCACTACTTTCTTCTTCTGAGATGGCATTTTTATCATCTCTATTTGAATATTTTTGTTTTTTTTAATCATTTTGGTTGTTGAGATTTTTTTTGCTGGAACTGAGGTCTGATCCCTAGTTTATTGCTGGCCAAGATGTTGTCTATGCAGAAATTTGTTTCCCTCTTTATGTCTTATCTCCTATGCTTTGATTTGTTCCCAACCATTCCTGTCAGTTGCTTCACTGTTTCCATAGATCAAAATTTGTCTGGGGAGGGGACTTTCCTTTTTGATCTGCCAGCATCTGTACTGTTGTTGAGCACCTGGGACCTGGACTGCACTGTGACTAGAAGCCTCCTATTGGTTTTCCTGCTCTCCTGTCTAATTGGGCTTTACTTCCTTAACACCACCCCCCACTACCAAGAGATAGACCTTCACTAATGATCCTCTTTGATGTCTACAATTGAAAACTTGTTTTGACCTTTTTTTTTGGTAATCTTGGATTACAGCCAAGAATTTATGACCTTGCAAAATTCAGCACATTCTATCAGGGGAAAAGATGGATGTTCAATGAAATAGAGGATTTCCAAAATTTCCTGATAAAAAAAAACTGAATAGAGAATTTCATTTTTCAAATACAAGACTCAAGAGATGCATAAAAAGGTAAATAGAAAGTGAGGGGAACAAATGCTAGTTAAGAACATTAAATTGTATTCAACCCTACAAGGGAAGATAACAATTGCAGCTCTTGTCTATGTAGAGGCTTCACTTATTGTGGTGTAGGGAGAAGTTTCAAGAGCTTGCTAACTTCACCCCACCATCTTGGTTCTACCATGGATGTCAAATGAAGGCTTTTTTTTGAGGATGTGGGAACATAGGTATAGATGGAGAGAGTAAAGAATCTACTAGATAGGGAAAGATTGAAGATAAATGTTAGCCTAAGAATGACAGAGAATGCAATCTGTTGAATGCATACAATAGGATCATTTGTTCAGGTAGAGGAGTTAGCTTTAATAAGGAATAATACCATCCCTTCTTTTGAAATAGGAGTGAAGGAAGATATAAACTCAGGTGGTATCTGAGTGATATTGTAAAAGGAAGAGGGGAAAAGTTCTTAGCAATTTTTTTCAATAAAGTTTAATTTAAATTATTTTTCCCAATTAAATAAGAGGCAAGATTATTGACTGAGAGCCTGATAGGGGGAAGCCAGGGGTGTTTTGAGAAGGGATAAAAGATTTTAGAGTGGATGGGGTAGTGAGTTGATAAGGGAAGTACAAAAGGATTTACAGCAGTGAGCTGAAATTGTGTAATATAAATTTGTTGTGGACCCAGTCGGAATGGTAGCATGATTTTCTCTACTTTAATTCAGTAGCATGTGTGGAGGGACAAAGACAGCAGATAAAGACAATTTGATGAGGGGGCCAGGAACTCAACAGAAGAGGACAGAGAAAAGATGAATTGATTCTTCAAGGGGTCAAGATGGGAGAAAGAGGAGATAGTGACTAGTGCAGGGGAGATGGTCTGGAAGAGTCCTGAGGGATTGAGGATTTAGAGGTTTCAGTGCACACAGACTGTAGGGATTGATAAGAAAATGCAGAAGTGGAAAGCCAATAAATTCTGGTCAGATAATGGAGTTTAAAAATTCTTGAACATGGAGGTGGAAAATGGTATTCATGGCAAGGTCAAAATAAGACCATCTTTGCATGGTTAAGGTAGGTTGAAGGAATAGGTCATGGGAAATGAGTAGGTTGAAGAACTGAGTGGCTAGGGCAGGAGTTGAGGAAAGAAAAATTGTAAACTAGGTCTTGAACTTGCTAAAGAAGTGATCTGGAGGTCTATAGACAACAGCTACCAAGATTTGAATTAAGTGATAGATATGAATATCATGTACCTCAAAGGAAAAGTTACTGTGTGATGGAGGTAGGGTGAGAACCAGAAGTAGCAATGGGGAGCAAGGAGTATTACAACTCTTCCATTTTGACCATTGAGCCAATGGGAATGAGTGAAAGTCCAGTCAACAATGGAAAGTATAATCAGTGAAGTTGTATGATTCAGTTTCAGAGAGGGTAAAGAAATTTGCTAACTGCTTATCTTTCCATTAAGGAGGGATTGAAAGAAAAGGAATTGCAAATCAAGTCTAGTTGAGCTAAGACAGAGCAGCTGTTGTCCATCTAAATGTAATATTAAGTGTCCCCAAAATCATAGAGCAGTTTAATCCATACTAAGATGTTTGGAGCATGCTGAAGTTGATCATAGACTTAGCGCATGAATCTGATCTGAAAGGCCTTAACATTATATATTAAGAACTGGATGGCACCTCAGAGATCATGTAGTGCAACCTTTAAATTTTACTGATGCAGATGAGGATCAAGGAAGTTAAGGACACACAGTTAGTTACTGAGTGTTCTTAGAAAGATGAGGATCAAGGAAGTTAAGGACACACAGTTACTATGTGTTGTTAGAAAGATTTAAGCTCAGTTCACTTAACTCTGTGAAGAAATGGAGGACCAGGAATTTAAGTTAATTGTCCAAGATCATATCACATCAATAGGTAGTGATAGAATCAGAATTTGACTCAGGTTCTCAGATGTTAAATAAGTGATGGGGTCTTTGTTTTTAGATATTTAATTTAATATATTTTATTTTTTCCCAATTATATATTAAAATAATTTTTTACCATTTAAAAAAAATTGAGTTCTAAATTCTATTCCCCCTTCCACCCCTGCCCTACCCTAAAATGGTTAGCAACTAGATATAGGTTTTGTGTGTGTGTGTGTGTGTGTGTGTGTGTGTGTGTGTGTGTGTGTATATATATATATATTATACATATGTAATCATGCAAAAAATTCCATATTAATCATTTTTACCAGAAGACATGAATAAAAGAAAAAAGAGTGAAAGATAGCATGCTTGAATCTGTGTTCAAACAATTCTTTCTCTGGAGGGGACAGTATGATTCATCATTTGTGCTTTGGAGTTGTCTTCAATCATTGCATTCATACTTCTTTATTATGCAATGTTGCTGTTACTATGTACAGTGTTATCCTGGTTTTGTTCACTTTACTTTGCATCAGTTCATGTAAATCTTTTCAGATTTTTATGAAATAATCCTGCTTGTAATTTCTAATAGCACAATAATATTCCATTGCAATCATATACCACAGTTTATTTAGCCATTCCCCAATTGCTGGGCATCCCTTCAATTTTCACTTCTTAGCTACAAAAAAAGAGCCACTATAAATATTTTTGAACAAAATATGTTTTTCCTTTATATATATATGTATGTATGTATCTTTGGGATATAACCAGGCAGTGGTATTGCTGGATGCACAGTTTTATAGCTTTGGCCATAGTTCCAAATTGTTGTCCAGAATGATTGGATCAATTCCTAACTCCACCAACAGTGCTTTAGCATCCCAGTTTTCTCACACCCCCTCCAATATCCATAATTGTCTTTTTTTTTGTCATAATAGCCAATCTGATAGTGAATGGTAGATTTTTGAATAGTCAAATAGTACATCTATTGAACTCTGGGATGCTCTATTTGGCAGCAATTTGTGACTTCAGAGAATCTATGAAACAAATTTCAAGCTCCATTTTGACAATTTAGACTTTTTTCTGATCAATCCTGCTGGAGAGTTCCTATATTAGTGGCTCCTTCACAGAGGTGGCTGTCAATAAAGGGAAACCCTTTTCTTTCTCCAGTTATTGGAGAGGAGAAGGAGCAGAGTGAAACATCTACTTAAAACAAATCAAATGTCATTCCATGTGCATGCCAACTGCAGGCTGTTTTTCATTTGCCTAAATTACCAATCCCAGAGTACTGTGCTCATGTTAGATTGTTTAGAGAAGCAGATGACATATGCTGTAGTGTTAAATAAGCTGAAGCTGAGCCAGGACTGAGACAGAAGGTGTTTGTTTGTTTTTAAGTGAAGCATGGCACTACAGAATGACTTATTGTAGTGGGGAAATAGGACACGTTTAGGATGATACATTTTGCAGCCAATAGCTTCTGAGCTAAAGCAATGAATGTTTCCAAGTGATAAAAAAGATAGCCATTCTACTGGACACAGTATCTCTGGGTGACTCAAGGTAAGTAATAAAGGAAATAAGCATTTATTAAATGCCTACTGTATTCTAAGCACCATGCTAAGAGCTTTATAAATATTTCATTTGATCCTCACAACATTTGAGGCAGACAGAGGTTAAGTGAACTTGCTCATGATCATACAGCTACTAAGTATCTCCTTTACTCTAGGCCCACTGCACCATCTAACTGCCACCAAATGTTCTTGGGACCATCAGCTGAGGGGCTTGTCTTTCTACTTGGGTAATTTATATGTATCTATATCTGTATCTATATCTATATCTGTATCTATATGGATGCTATAACACTTGGTGCATAGATGGTTAATGATGATATAACTTCATTTTCTATGGTGTATTTTAAGAAGATGCCAATTCTTTCATTATCCCTTTTAATGAAGATCTATTTTTGCTTTTGCTTTCTCAGAGATCAGGATTTCTACCCCCATTTTTTTTACTTCTGTGTGTATCTGCTTCAAATATGTTCCTTGTAAACAGCATAATGTAGGATTCTGATTTTTAGTCCATTCTGCTATCTGCTTCCATTTTATGGGAGAGTTCATCCCATTCACTTTCATAATTAAGATTATTAATTCAATATTTTCCTCTGTGCTATCATTCCCTATTTCCTTCCTTCTCTCTCTCTCTCTCTCTCTCTCTCTCTCTCTCTCTCTCTCTCTCTCTCTCTCTCTCATTTTCTCTCATTTTTTCCCTTCTCCTCTGCCTTTTCCTCTTCTTTCCCCTTCTCCTACCCTCTCTCTTCAAAGAGTGTCTGGAGCCATAGGTACCCTCTCTCAAAGCAATAAAAAAATTAATAAGAAAAAAAGTCATTCTTTTCCCATTCTTTTCCCATTCTTTTCATTTGCCAATTCTATCCCCCATGCAAGGATACAGTGAGTAATCATTCTCTCCACAGTGAAATCATGCCTAGGCAAAAATCCCCTGGATACTACTGGTTACATAGGCAATGGGGAATCACTTAAAGTAAGAGAATGAGAAAGAGATTACAAAAAAGACTTAGGTTACTTTATATCTTTGCTTTATACCAACTCTGTGTGTTATGGTCACTATTCTGAATTGGGAAGGGGATTTAGAAGAATTTTCTCCAACACCTTTGGAGATTGGTCTTATGCTTAGAATATATGAACTTGGATGACAAAAAACGATCAGGCTATTATTGAGTCATCATTTTTCTGTTTTGTGTTATAGTACAAGACTCAGTTCCCAGAAATCTCCTTCCAATATCAAATCGAAGTCAGTCCCTGGGGAACTTCCAGTATGACAGACTATACTAATTTTGTGCTGAAAGAACCAAGCATTGTTGGTGACCTGAACAGATTTCCACCCGAAATTGGGGAATTCATTTCCCATACCTCCAGCCCTTTTTTTATTAAATGACATCCTTTATAGCTTTATTATCATCATCATAGAAATCTCTGAGCTGGAAGAGACTAAAGAGATTGTTTGGTTTTTACTTGTACTCTATATAGGAATTAATTTGTTCTTTCATTCACTCTTTCAATAAACATTTATTAAGTACCCATGGTATGCACATCAATGCTGGGTTATGGGAGAAATACAGAATTTAAATAGGATACTGACCCTGCTTTGTGGAACTCAGTATAGGAGATAAAACAGAAACACAGATAACTATTACACAATAATTGATGGTAAGTGTACCATAAAGATTCAAAACAAAGTCTTTGTGAAGTCCAAGGAAAAAGGTTGTCACTGACCTGGGAGATCAGGGAAGACTTCAGGAAGGAGGTGGCACTTGAGTCTTCCTGATTTCCAGTGCAGAGCTCTATTCAGTGTACCATCCAGTTGCCTTCTTTCAGTTTGTGTTATGGTAGTAATTATGTATGTTGTTTTCTTGTTTTTGCATAGTTCATTCTCCATTGGATCCTTCAAGTATTCCTATATTTCTCTTCATTCTTTCAATTGTCAGTTCCTAAGGCTCACATACTGTCCTTAATAATTTTACCAGTGTAGAGATTTCCCTGTGACTAGATTCAGTCTCCTCAACTGTAAAAAATGGATAATAACAGTGTTTACCTCCAAAGATTGTTGTGAGAATCAAATGAAATAATTTTAAAGTATTAAGCATAGTGACTGGTACATAGTTGATGCTGTAAAAAGACCTATTCCCTTCTACTTCCCTTCCCTCCCCACCATGATGCAAGTCATATGTCCATCCATTCTGTGACCTTGTGACATCTTTTCTCATGAATTTGAAATGGTGGTCCACCAAGAGGCCTATTTTGCTTTGTCCTGATATTTCAAAGCTGCCAGCAGAGCCCACAACCTCTCCACTAGTTATTCCTCACTTTTGCTGCATGACCAGCCTGTAGTCTTTTCTCAACCATGCTGCTACATTACACATTATAGTCTTCAAGATGAAATCCTTTCCTTGGGTTCTTAATGGCAATTCTTTATTTGTTAGGTGTTGAAATTTACATGTGCCTCTGTTATCCTTCAAGTGATACTAATTTTTAATCCTTTTAAAAGATTTTTAATCCTTTTAAATCCTCTTTAGAGTAGTCATTCTTAGATTTTTTTTGGTTTCAGGTCTCCTTTCCCACTTAAAAATTATTGAGGACTCAGAGTTAGCTTATATGAATTATATCTATTAATATTTACCATATTGATTTTTAAAATTTGACCTTGTGGACCCCCTGAAATGATCTTGGGCTACATTTTTAGAGTAACTGCTTTAGATACTCTAATGACCCTGACTTGAAAGCATATAAAATGCTGGTAGAATATTCTTTTTTGTTTGTTTGTTTGTTTTTTTGGCAAGATAATGGGGCTAAGTGGCTTGCCCAAGGCCACACAGCTAGGTAATTTTTAAGTGTCTGAAGCTGGATTTGAACTCAGGTACCTGACTCCAGGGCACCACCTAGCCGACCCTAGAATATTCTTTTTTAAAAAAATGTTTCTAGGAGGTTTGGATTCATTCAAGGAGCTTTGTAATTTCCCAAAGACAATCTAATTTATACTTTTTAAAATTCTGGACCCAAATTGTTCATTTGTATTTCAGGTACATACATAGAGTTATCCCTTCCAAATTCAGACGTTCCCTATCATAGTTTTGATATATTGAGGATCAGCATAAAAAATTAAATGGGAATTTTTGGGGGAGTCATATGGAAGCCTCAGACAAAAGTCAAAGATCAGCAGACTATACAGAATTTATGACCAATACTTTTTTTCCCCAAGTTGCAAAGAGTTTTAAATGCCCAAATTCTCTCCCTTCTTCCCTCCCCATCCCCCACATTAAAAAAGCAAGGAATTTGATGTAGATAATAAATGTGTAAACATTTCCATAATAGTCATGTTGTGAAAGAAAACAGTGGCCCCCTTCCCTCAAAAAAGAAACCTCAAGAAAAATAAAGTTAAAAAGGGAAGTATGCTTCAATCTGTATTCTGAAAAAACATCATTTCTTTCTCTGGGATGGATAATATTCTTCATAAGTCCTTCAGAGTTGTCTTTGGTCTTTGTATTGCTGAGAAAAACTAAGTCATTCTAAGCCGATCATCCTATAATATTGTTGTTACTTTTATGCAATACATTTCACTTTGTATCAGCTCATGTAAGTCTTTTCAGGTTTTTCTGAAAGCATCCTGCTCATCATTTCTTATAGCAGAATAGCATTTCATCATAATTAAGTACTACAGTTTGTTTAGCCATTCCCCAACTTTGGACATCACCTCCATTTCCAAAGCCTTGTCACTAGAAAAGAACTGCTATAAATATTCATGTACATGTAGAAGCTTTTTTTAAAAAAATCTCTTTTGGAATATAAAACTGATAGTGGACTAGGGGAGAGAAAAAAAATAAAATTAAAATAATGAATAATAAATAAATAAAATAATAATAATAATTGTAGGTATGGCCAGGTGGCGCAGTAGATGGAGCACTGGCCCTGGAGCCAGGAGCACCTGAGCCCAAATTTGGCCCCAGACACCCAACAATCACCCAGCTGTGTGACCCCATGCAAGCCACCCCAACCCCATTGACCTACAAAAAGCAAAAAAAGACCCAAAATAAAATAAAATAATAATAATAATAAAAATGATAATAATAAAGGTGGCCAGGTGGCAGACAGATCACTGGCCCTTGAGCCAGGAGCACCCAGGTCCAAATCTGGCCCCAGATACCCAACAGTTACCCAGTTGTGTGACCCCAGGCAGGACACCCAGCCCCATTTGCCCTGCAACCCCCCCCCAAATAATAATAATAATTATAATAAATGTGCTTCAGTCTATGTTCCAACACCACCAGCTCTGTTGCAGGTAGATCACATTCTTTATGGTAAGTCCATTACAAAAGTTACTTCCATATTTTTCAACTCCCTCCATTTGTACTTCTCTACTACCGAACTATATTTTCTCTCTCCTTTCACTCTGTCTCTGCTGTAGGGTAGCTGAGTGGCACAGCAGACAGATCCCTGGCCTTGGGGCCAAGAGGACTTGTGCCCATATACCACTCCTTAGGCCTAGCATTCACCTGGCCCTATGGTCCTGGACAGGCCATCCACTCCCAGCCCCTTGCAAGAAGTAAAAAAGAAAATGTGTTCTATCTGACCACTGTCCCCCCATGGTCCATCCTCTCCTCCATCACTCACATCCCCCCCTTCCCCCTTTCCCCCTTCTTTTCCTTCTTACTCCAGATGTCTATACCCCATTGAGTATATATGCTGTTTCCTCTCCTAGCCATCTCTGATGAGAGCAAAGATTCCCGCATTCCCCTCTGCCTTCCCCCTTCCATATCATTGCAATAGCTCATTGTAATAAAGAAAAATCTTATTATATGAAATCTCTTAGCCTATTCCTCCTCTCCTTTTTCTTTCTCCCATTACATTTCCCTTTTATCTATTGACTCCATTTTTACACCACAATATATCTTCAAATTCAGTTTTCTTCTGTTCTTCATCTATAAAAGCTCTGTCTACCTGCTCTATTAAATGAGAATGTTCATATGAGTATTATCAGTATCATTTTTCTATACAGGAATACATGTAGTTCATCATCATCATTAAGTCCCTCATATTTTACCCTTTTCCTCCACTCTCTATGCTTCACCTGAATCCTATATTTGAAGATCAAACCTTCTGTTCAGTTCTGGCCATTCCAACAGGAACATTTGAAATTCCCCTGGTTCATTGAAAGTCCATCTTTTTCCCTGTAAGAGGATGTTCAGTTTTGCTGGGTAGTTGATGCTTGGTTGCATTCTAAGCTTTTTTGCCTTCTGGAATATTATATTCCAAGCCCTACAAGCTTTTAATGTAGTTGCTGCTAAGTCCGTCCTGTGTGATCCTGACTGCAGCTCCACAATATTTGAATTGTGTCCTTCTGGCTGCTTGTAATATTTTCTCTTTGACTTGGGAGTTTTGGATCTTGGCTATAATATTCCTGGAAGTTGTTTTTTTGTGGATCTCTTTTTTGGGGAGACCAGTGGATTCTCTCCATTTCTATTTTGCCCTCTACTTCTAGGATATCAGGGCAATTTTCCTGTAATAATTCTTTGAAAATGATGTCAAGGCTCTTTCCCTGGTCATGACTTTCAGGTATTCCAATAATTTTTAAATTATCTTTCCTAACTCTGTTTTCCATATCTGTTGTTTTTTTTCACTGAGATGTTTCACATTTTCTTCTAATTTTTCATTCTTTTGGTTTTGAAGTATTGAGTCCTGATTTCTCATAAAATCAGCAATCTCCCTGAGTTCTATTCTTTGTCTGAAGGATTTGTTTTCCTCAGAGAGCTTTCTTATCTCTTTTTCTATCTGACCAATCCTGCTTTTTTTAAAGCATTCTTCTCCTCAACAACTTTTTGAACTGTTTTATCCGTTTGACCTATGCTGGTTTTTAACTTTATTTTCTTCAGCATTTTTTTTTGATCTCCTTGACTATGCTGCTGACTTCTTTTTCATGTTTTTCCTGCATCTCTCTCATTTCCCCCCCAATTTTTCCTCTATCTCCCTCACTTTATTTTCAAAGTCTTTTTTTGAGCTCTGTCATAGCCTGAGCCCAATTTCTGTTTTTCTTGGAGTCTTTAGATGGTGAAGCTTGTGCTCCCTCATCTTCAGATTGAGTGTTTTGATCCTTCTTGGGATCACAGGCAAAGTATTTCTCAGTGGTGTTCCTCTTTTTTCCCTGCTTACTTATCTCTCCAGCCTGTGCTTGGTTGCAGTGCTTCCTGAGCTTTTGAGTATTATTGGGACCCCCCCCCCCCAAAGATCTCTCTGTGTGCAGTTCTGTCTTCCCTCCTGGTCTGTGAATGACTACAAGCATAACCCTCTGCCACAGGGCTGAGGTGGGAGGCCCCTGCTGTTCTATGGGGGGACCTAGTCTGTGATCAGGATCTGAATGTGGTCAGAACCCCAGAGTCCTGTTCCAGGGACAGAGGACAGAGCTTGGCAATCTCTCTCCACTCCCCTCCCTAGGCTCAGCACTCATGCCCTGGGTGCTCCTGCTTACTGGCTTCTGCTTCCAGTTTCTGGATCTGTGCTGCCATGGCCACACTTCTCACTGTGTGCCCTGATGGCTGGGCTTCACATGTTCGCTCTGGCAGAGGTCCCCCCTCTGATCCCGCAAGTTGTGCCTGGTGCTCTCTGGGGTATAGGTCAGGAAACTGCCCTCACTCCTGTGAGTCATGGCTCCCAGTGCCCTGGGGCTGCCTCTGGGAGGCTGAAGTTCCTTGGCTCTGGTGGGCTGCCCCTCTGGTAGGCCACCCCTCTGATCCCATGGAGCCAAGCCTTTCCTCTCTTTTTCAGGTTACCTTGGGTTGGAGAACTGCCTCACTGGATCCCTCTGTGGGTTCTGTCTCTTGAAAATGTAATTAGAGTCCTTAGCTTTTAAGTTTTGTTCGAGAGCACCTAAGAGACAGTCCTTTCCTGTAGCCATCTTGGCTCCAGCCCCCTGAGTGTGTGTTTTGAACTTACTTATGACCATAGTAACTTTTTATGGCTAGACATTTTTCTGTTTATTTTTTTGTTCATTTTCCCAGCCTATGACTTGATTTTAATTCTTTATAAAATGGAACTCTACTTCCAGGGTGGAGAGTACATTATCCCAAATTTTTGTGGTTTTGAGCAGCTGTTTTCAGAGATCCTTCTAGGAACTTGCAAGTTTTCAATTTTTCCTAAGTGGCAAGATCTAAGGAGAGGTGTTTACTAATCTTCTGATCTATGGTCTGGTCTATGAGTGACCCCAAAAACTCTTTTCTGGCCTGGAACTGTGAAGAGAGTTCCTGCTCCCTTGCCCTGTTGTGCTACTGTTTCTTTTCACACTGGGACCCCTACCTTAAACCTGGATCCAAGTATGGGAAAAACAATAGTCCTGTTAGCAGACACCCCTTTAATCTCTGAATAGTTGTTCAACCTGCTTACCATCTGTTGGCTGAGATCTCTGAAAGCAGCTGCTGCTACAGATTGAGTGCCCCTCAAGACCTGCACCTGGTTTTCTAGGGCTGGAATTGTGCTAGTGCTGCTGGTGCTGAACTGTGTGCTCTGCTCTTACTCAGGTGCAACAGATCTTTACTGAAGACCTTAGTTTTAAGTTATCACTGGCATTTCTGGACTGAGAATTCTGGAAACTACCCACTGCTGCCACTGATTCTATCTCTCCAAGGTCTGTTCTTGTTTTGCTTGGGCCAGGTTGGACTACACTACTCTCTTACCTTGATGCAAGTGACCTTTCCTGCTGGTTTTCTAAATTGTCTTGGACTGGAAAATAGTTTCACTCTCTTTTTGTGTGTTCTATCATTCTAGAATGTGTTTGGAGTCATTATTTAAAGGAATTTAGAGGCATTTCGAGCAGAACTCAGGGTGAGTCCCTGCCTTTATTCTACTTCTTGGCTCCCTTAACACAAAGTTTATAATAAGGTATTGTAAACACTACATAAAAGAAAAATAAAAAATTCAGACTTCTGTGGTATGAAGGGAGGGTCCAAAACTTTTACTCATATTGATGGAGTTCTGTGCCCTAAATCCCAGCATTGTGGAAGTGATAACTGTACATATATGTACATACATATTTATGTATATATATATAAAATATAAGTGCAGATATATATATATATATATATATATATATATATATATATATATTTGTATAGTAGAGCTGTTCATTATAAATATTGCTGGATTAGGATAAAGGACTGCCAACTTTCTGTGTCACCTTGCAAAAGCCACAGCTTTTAAGAAGGCTAGGATTGATGATTTCTAAGATTCCAACCAACTTTAAGATTCTTTTGGTAAATGGTATTAGATCTTTTCCCTCCTCGTCTCAATTGTGTTACAGTACTTGGAAATGGAGAAAATGATAACATCTATCACTCTAGGGTCAATTTCTGTCAAAAAAAGATAAAGATGTCCCTTCCAAGAGGACTTATTTCTTGACCATTAATTTAGGTTGTAGTCATGTGTCCAAGTGAACTGTGGGCTGTGAAGGCTGGAGCCCATTTCTCTTGACACATATTTACCCTTAAGGGAGAAACAGCTGTGAAACCAGGAGTTCCTAGGAAGTGATAGTCTCTTTTGGAAATTGGTAGGTTTTAAAAGAAAGTGAAATATGGTGTTTAAGAAGAGCACAGGGAAAAAAATCTAGGGAAGAGTCAGTCAGAAATAGAGGCTTCAAAATTTTGGTGTGACTGTGGATGAGTGCAGAGCATTTTTTCATACATGAATTCTTCTGAAAGTGACATGATGAGCAGAATGTGTCCCTTTAATTTCATTTCGAACTCACTCAACCGTTTACTCCCTATTTATGAAAAACCCACTTCTCATTAAAATTACCAGTTTAAAATTACAATCTTCTGTTGAGCACATCTAAGAAATGACCTTTCTTCATTCTAAATGCTATAAAAATTAAGTTTTTGAGTCCTGTAGGCAACTCTCCAGGGACAGTTTCTTTAATGTACTGGATATTGCTTTCAAAGTACTCTAATTGCCTAAATTAATAATGACTTTTTTTCCCTTTGGCTCCTATAAGAGACAAATGAATTTGAATCTCTCTCTGAAGAATTGAATTGGCAGTTATCTCATTCTGATTACTTTTTGCATTTGTTATAACATTTTCAAAAATCTGCAAGGTCACCTTTTCTACCCCTTTCTGCACTCCCTTCCTACAAAGATTTTTGTAGTAAGTAAAAGAAAAACAAAGGAGTGGAAGCTTCAACTTCTGTTGACAGAATGTATTGCCAATTGTACTTGCTGTAGTAATGACCTGCAGTTCAGGGAATTTGATTTTAGGTTAAACAAGTTTAGCAAGAAAACCTTGGACTTTAGTGATTGCTAATATTTAAGTAATTGCTTACTTTAGAATTAGATCTATTTTAAAAGACACAATTCAGAAAGCAAATATATTTATATGTGCTTCATCTGTCTACATCATACGCAGGCAACTAAGTGATGCAGTGAATAGAGTATTGAACCTGAAATTGGGAAGTTTTTTAGTTCAAATTTGACTGCAGACATTTATTAACTGTATGACTCTGGGCAAGTCACTTAATCCTGTTTGCCTCAGTTACCTCACTTGTAAAATGAACTGGAGGAAGAAATTGCAAACTATTTCTGTATCTTTGTCAAAAAAACAAACAAACCCACAAACGCAAATGGGATCATGAGCAAAAACAACAAAAGAATATAAGCTCCTTGATTTCAAGGACTGTTTCCTCTTTGTCTTTGCATCCTAAGTGCCTACCACAGGGACTGAGGAGAATAAATATTTTTTCCTTCTATTTCCCAAACAGTCTGCCTAATCCAATCCAATAAACACTTATTAAGTACTTATTGTGTTCCAGGTATTATACTAATCATTGGAGATACAATTAATAAAGATAGAGTCACTTTCTGCCCTCTAGGACCTTACAATTTAAATTCCTAAAGACCATACAAAAAGAGATAGGAAAGGAGTAAGAGGATGGGGTATGGAACTTTAGGGACATCTTGTTCCCTGGAGTTGAACCCAGGCAAGAACAAGATGCAAAATAGAGAGAGATGAATCAAGGTTCTGCCTTCCATAAGGAAGGAATTGGGAAGAGTTTGGTACTCTGCCCTAAAACCCTCCTTTAAGAGAGGAGAAGAGGTTGAGAAAGGCAGTATCAATCTTCATCTCCTTTCACTTAGCCTATTAAAATATTAACTTAATTTACTTTTCCATATCTAAATAGAAGATGCTATTTAGACAAGCATTTCTAGCCCTCTCTTTCTCCTTCTTACCTTTAGTGCATTATCCTTATTCCTATCTGCCTGGGATTTTAAGTTGGCTCATAAACAATCTGTTAATTATTTTTTATTATATAATGATCTGTCCTGGTTATATTTTTATATTTTCACTTTTTAAATTTATTTGTAATTTTTCTGTGCCTCAGCATATGGTTTATTTTTGTAAAGGTACCAATTATGTTGAGTAAGGTGAATTCTTTAATCTTTCCATTCAGAAGGTCCATAAGTCTTTCAAATATAATTTTAATGCACTTCAATTCTCTACTTCTCTTTTTGCTTAGTTTTGTTAAATTTGTTTAGCTCTGAGAGAAGAATATTAAAGTCTCCTAAAGCTAACTTAATAAAAATTTTTGGTATATATCTTTAATGCTTATGCTGGTTTATTGTTTGATACCTTTAAGCATAATATAGTTTATTTATTTATCTCTTTTGAAATTGTAAAGTTGAATATTTGCTTTGTCTGATTTTAAGTCCCTCTTCTGATACTTACTGTCTGGGTGACCTCATTTAATCTTCCTTAGGTCTTAGTTTTCTTAGCTGAGGGGATGGAAATAAATGCTCTCCAAAGCAGAGGTATCCAACCTTTTAGCTCTTCTGGGACCCATTGCCCTACAAAAACCCATCAAGGGCCACATATAGAATTCAATACCTATTCATGCAAACAATGCAGCCAACACTACCAACAGCCACAACAACAAATACAATGCAGGCAATATCAATGGGCTCCAGGACCCCTGTGTCTGCTGACTGCAGTTTAGATACACCTATAAAGTCTTTTGTGGTTGCCAATCTATGATTCTGTGTTATCACTGTGCTGTACTCCTACAATAATGAATGAAGATTTCATTTGCTTTTTTATTTCAATAAAAAGAAATAAAATTTGCCTTGGCCCTTCTGGATGTCCTTTTTTCTTTTCTTTTTTAGCTAGGTGTTTTTTTGTACACAGGAAATAATTTGATTCTGTTATTTTTTCTTTGTTTTAAATTTTCTTTTTTGTATCAAACTTAATAGATATCAACAATGATGACATTTCAATATACAAAGAATGAAATTATATATAAAACTGAGGTTTTATTTTGTATTCCTTCTTTGTATTTAATTTTCTGTGAAAATGTGGAGACAACAGGGTATAGTGGGAAGATCTTTGTTTCTCCAGTCAAAACTCTAGAATTCAAATTTACTGCTTGTGTGACCTCTATATGCCTCAGTTTCTTCATCTGTAAAATAAGGGAGTACTGGAGATCTTTAGGGTCCCTTCTGTGAAACTATAATTCTCTATTTCATTCCTTCAGGAGAATTTAAGTTCCTTGAAGGCAGGAATTGTCTCATGGTTTTTGTTTGTATCTCCAGGGCCTAGTAGACTGCCTGGCACATAATAGGCACTAAAATATTTTTTGATTGCTTGTTAGGCTTTTAATAGTTATTAGTCGACTTAATTGGCTTTCTGTTTGAAACTCAGTGTTATTTTGAGTTCTAGTACTTTCATGAAAAATTTCCAATGATGCCTTTGAAAGAAACAAAGCTTATCCACAACAGCTTGGTAAGAGGCATAGTCTGAAACCTGATAATTTTTTTTTATGGCCAACATGCTCTAGGAATTAAATGAAATAGAGTGTAGTTATTGACTTTGAAATGTATAGCAGTTCTCTTAATTCAGAGATTGGATCTTTGCTAAAATGGGCAGTTAGGCCGATGAAGGAAATTGACTTGTACTATCTAATGAGCAATTCCATCTTTTTAATACAGAAATAACCTGTGTTCTGGACTGCCTGCTGTCATCTTCTTTTAAAAACCCCATAACCCAGCAAATCTTTCACATGATCATTATACAATGAATGCTCCAGGGCTTTGAAAAATATTTATTTTCAAATTATGATGAGCTTCTGAAATGATCCACCAAGGCAAAAAAAAAGCAAATTAAATTCTAGGCCTTATAAATTTGGTAAATGCCCCATCTAAAAATGATCATGCTGACTGAAAAAAAAGAGGGGGAAAAAGTTTTACTCTGCAGATATTTAATGATCCATTGCATATATATATATATTTATATGTATATATATAAATATATATATATATATATATGAACTTCAAATATATCTCTTATCTTAATTTTTATATTAAAGTAACAAGATTATTGAGAATGACATAATGAAACTGGGTGAAGTGCAGCTTTACTAAATTAGGACATGCCAAATTAAATCCCATATCATCAATTTTCCTTTTTAAAATGCCCCAATCAAATCACCAAAGATGATCCTTAGAGAGGAAGTTTATATTTATGGGAAAGTATACTATGAATTGGTCAACAATTTATTTGGAGAGGGAGAGGGGGAGGGAGGGGGGAGGGAGAGAGAGAGAGAGAGAGAGAGAGAGAGAGAGAGAGAGAGAGAGAGAGAGAGAGAAACTCACTTCCACCAAACAACATCTCAGCAAGATTTGCCATTCTCCACTGTTGTAAGCTTAACTATTTTTAATCTTACAAAGCAACATGGAGCCTTTGCATTTTCCCTCAAAGTACCAGGTACTTTCCTGCTAGGACTACTGTGACTTTTTACCTTAGTTTAAGTATGAATTTACTAAGTTCTTCTCCCTTGTCACCCAATTCTCTTCCACACAGATATCAAAGTGATTTTCCTAAGTCACAGGTTTGATTATGTCACAGTGACTCCCAATGTATATATATGTGTACATACATATGTATACATACAATATACACATATGTATACACATATATGTCTTATGTGTATGTCTATACATACAGTTATAATTGGGGTTTGGGACATAGTGCTCCTGATATCTGGAAAATTCATGTAAAATTTGTTTGGTCCTACCTCCCTATGTACCAGAGAAGTCTGAATTTTTTCTTTTTCTTTTATGGGGTATTTACAGTATCTTACTGTAAAATTTCAGTTAAATATTTGGTCATAGGCTCAGTGTTATCGGTTGGCCTTTGGATGGCATCTCCACTTCCATAAAACTCCTCCATCCCCAAATCCCCATTTAATTTCTATGCTCTATTGAAACCACAGTGGAGAAATTTGCTATGTAGAAGGGAAAACTGCATGTGTTTGTATACAAACACACACACGTGTGTGTGTTTATATTTCCAGGTTGAGACTATATTAGACTCTGTTTCATATACTCTTTGGTCCAGTCAAAGTAATCCTCTTATTCTTTACACATAATTGTCCAACTTTGCATTATTCCCCATCAATCAATGAATCAACAACCACTTATTAAGTGCCTTCTCTTTGCCAGGTATTGTACTAGGAGAACTGAGCATAAAAATACATATATGAAAATATTTGTTTCCTGATTTCAGGGAGTTTATATTCTAATAGGAGTCAGCATGTATATATAGCTATATTCAAAACTAAAAGCAGATGCAATATAAACTTCATATGGGAAAGTACTAATACCTCTGTGTGTGTGTGTGTGTGTGTGTGTGTGTGTGTGTGTGTGTGTGTTTATGTGTATATGTGTGTGGGATACTAGGAACTCCAGTTCCAAAAACTTAATTTTTTTCTGATTCCTTTTGTGTCTGATTTCTAAGTGCTGAGTTCCCCACTTCATATTTTTGTTCCTTTGATCCTGCCTTACTCTCATCAGCTCTCTCCCTATTTCTTGCTTTTTGTCAGGTCTCTATGGTATTAGCTGCTTGATAAGACTTTTACAATATCACCTACAGGGAGACTACCTTGACACCATGCTCTGTGTACCTGACCCTGACTACCCCCTAATGTGGCTATGTAGACCTCTACCTATTAACTTCTGTCATATTCCTCAGCACTTCACATACTTAATCAGATTTCCTCTGACCACTTATGGTTGAGAATTTACCAATTACTTGCCAGATTCAGGTAACTTGTACAATCTTTTGGTCTAGTCATTCCTGGATCAGCCATCATCCCAGTGTATTTCACTCTATGTAATGATTCTGTTATCTTTTATGGGCCTGTTTACACAAGCAGAATGAAACAAGGGGGTGACATAGATTTGGATGAACTCTGCTTCTTCTGTTTAGTATGAAAGCAGCTGAGGACGGACTCCAGCTAATGTCTGCAAGCTGGGAAACCCAATTGATAAATTCACTGTATTTCTTGATAATGTTTGGATTGATAATTGATAATGTTTGAATCTGACACCAGGCTCAGTATAGCTTTCTCACACTGAAACAATTAATTAAGGTTTAAAGACTCCACTAACAGAAGTGTAAACACAAATGTAATTCACAATTTCACATAAGGTTTGACCCATAGTAAATGCTCAGTAAACTTTTTAAATGAATGAACACATTCATGAATGTTCCTCTGCACTCTAGAGCCAAAAATTCCTATTTTATTATAAGTTAGAGAAAGGAAGTAATTTGTTGATGATCTCAAATATAGAAAGAGAAAAGTTAAGGCTTTTAATCTTCCCTGCCTGCCTTCCCTCTTTCCTTCCTTTCTTTTACAAACCAGTCCTTTTCATTCCTAATTTTGTATTTAGGGTTAGAATTCAAGAATTCACAAATATCCTCTGTAAATGTGTGTTTGCTTCTTATGAAACAAAGGAGATGATTTCTCCCTGTCTTGCTTTTTTCATTGTCTGAGCTGCAGGTGTAATGAATGAGGAGTGATGGATTATGTGTTGAGGGAGCTGCCAGGCTGGAGAAAAAGAAAAGCAAATAAACATACTATAGACATTAACCCTATATTAAGAGCAAGCAATGGAGATGAATAGTGCAAAGACATGTTAGCATTCTGGAAACCTCTGATTTTAGAAATAGCAAGGACTCTTAGACACAGGGCTGTGCTTTCCATTCTGTTTCAGGCAACAGAATGGTCCAAGAGGCTGTTGAATCATCTCTTTGAAAAATAAGGCCTACAAAATCTCATTTAATGTGGATCTCAGCCTTCCTCATTCCTCAACCTTTTCTTCTCTAGGTACACAGAAAGTGGGATCTGGGTTTTTCAGCCAGGGATCCCAGGTCTGCATCAGTAGCTGAAATGTTCCTTTGGCTTTGGTATTGCAAGTTGAGAATGAAATTTTAAAATAAAGGAGTCAAGACAGAAAATGATGTCTAGGAGGTTTTGAAAAAGCAGGAAGGAAGGGAAAAAGAAAGATTGGAGGTTCCAATTTGCTGTATGATGACAGGATGTAAAAATGAGCATGGATTTTCTTGTGTTGGAAACTATGTTAATATATACAAGCACAAATTATATGATGTAGTTGAATTTACAATGTAACATCTGTCAGCTGTGAGGGAAAAAAAATCAAACCACATGGTGCTGGGTTGGGAAGAGACACTAGGCTGGAATAATATTTTCCTGGGCTTACATGTATTGCAAAAATTCTTTCTGGATTCACAGTCAGAGGACTGGGTTTTATCACAGTCACTCACTAAATTTGTGCCTTCTAGAGAGGTCAATTAATTCTTTTGAGACTTTTTTTTGGAAAGTAAAGACAAAGATTTGGTCCTGCACTGTCTGCTGTAAGGATCAGACAAGATAAGAAGACTACATGTAGACTTATTTGTGATAGGGAAGCATTACATAAATTATAGGAATTATTTGGTTAAAAATCATTTCTGATTTTGATAACTGGCCTTCTCCAGAGTTTTAAACTTCATTGTTACAGATAAAGTAACTGATCTAATTGACTATGTATTCATATGCAATAATATTGCCTGGAAAGCAATAACATTAATAATTCATTGGATCATGGAAAGTCAAAGCTGAAACATTAACCAGTCTGCACTTTTGATTTTACAAATAAACAGATTGAAGTACAAAGAGAGGCAATGATTCCTTTCTTATGTAAGGGAAAACAAAACAGCTCAGCTAGGATTTGAACTCAAATCTTATTGCTTCAAATTCAATGCTTTTCCCGTTGCTTTTCTTTTATGTTTATTTGTAATGCTTTAGAATTTATGAAGCTACAATTTACTACAATCTTAGTCGAGGCCTCATCATCTCTCACCTGGAATATTCATTTTATTTCTACAGTCTCCTAAATAGTTTCCTCTTCTTCTGGTCTCTCTCTATTACAATACATCTTTCATAAAGCTACCAAAATAATTTCCCTAAAGCACAACTGCTTAAAAAATCTTCAGAGATTCCCTCTTACATTTAGGATAAGTAAATGACTCATGCTGGCATTTCAAGCCCTCTAAAACCCAACCCTAACTTACATTCCCAGATTTATTTCACAATTTGTGTATTTATGTGATGTATTTTCCAGGATACTATAGCTTCCTTGAAGACAGAGATAGTTTTGATTTTTATCTTTGTATCTGCAGTGTCTGGTTCAAGTACCTGGCCTAGTGTTTAACAGGTGTTTGAATGTTGAGCGCATGTACATGATTTTATTTGATCCTCACAATACCTTTTAGAGGAAGGGAAATTGGGAGAATCATTGTCATTTAACAGATGAGCAACCTGAATTGCAATAGGTTGTGACCTTTCCTAAGGTCATGCATATAATAAATGACAGAACTGAAACTGGAATTCTGATTTCTTGATGCCAAAGTCTATATTCTCTCCATTGTAATTCACTCCCATAAAAAGGCATGTAGTTAAGTGGAGCAATCATAATGATCAAAATAAGAAACTTGGGTTGAATCTGGTTCAACAAACCTTTTAAAGTGCCTGTCAAGTATAAGGTTTGTGTTTTTTAATCCCCAATACTTGCTGACTGACTGATTAATTGTGCTAAACTGTGGATATATGAGGGCAAACCAAATTAAAACAAAGTAGCCTTTGCCTGCTAGGAACTTATCTTCTACTATTTGGGAATTTTTTACCCTGGGATCCTAGAAAATCCAGGGAGAATCTCACTCATCAGCTGAATCTGCTGACTAACCAAATTGAAAGGAAAAGAATTTTATTTGCATACTAAGGAAAGCTGTTCATCCTAGTAGCAATTTCAGCTTCTTTGGGTACCAATTAGGTTTCTGACAGCTTTCCAGGCTAGATTAGAGTGTGCAGTCGATCAGCAGCATGCTAAGGTAATTTAGTAAAACATTTCATAGAAACAGGAAGGTAGAAAAAGGGTGATTCAGTTAAGGGTTAAAGGGGGATTTCTGGGAGTCATATTTGTGCTTTGACTGTGTTTGTGACAAAATGAGATAACATCATATATTCAAAGGCAAGAAAGAAGAAATGACCAAATACTTTTGCAATTGTTAATGAAAATCAATTTGATCTGAAGACAACAGGGTTGAAGCAATATTTTAAACAAAACTGCAAGTGTCTCCTACCCAAAGACATTAGTTTTTACAATAGTGGATTCAACAATCTGCTTTACTGTGTCCTTAGTTAGTTTATTGTATTTTATTTCTACTTTACTGCTATGTGGTAGAATGTGATATAAAAATAAATGTCATAAAAGATGGGGAGTGAGTAAGGGAAATGTCAAGTAAAGTTCTCTAGGAATATTTGAGGATAGAAATAAGACTTTTATTTGAGAGTGAAAGGGATCATAAGATCATAGATCTAAAGTTGGAATGGGATTGGGACTTCCAGGGCAGAGACAAAATGTGGCAGGAAGCTAATATGCTCCTAGAACCTTTCTCTACCAGAGATAAATGAAGCCTCTACTCTGACATTCAAACTACAGATCCCACCAAAAAAAGAGGAGATTCAAAGAAGTTTTCAACTGTAGACATTTTGGAAGATCCTCAGAGAAGGTCTGTCTCTTTGCAGGGGGAAAAGGGGGAAAAAAGTCCAGGAGGCAAGAAATCAGGGAAAGCCAGCAGTAGGCTTTTAGCCACAGTGCAATCCAGGTCCTGACAGTTTAACAATAATAGAGGTCCCAGCAGCTAGATAGCAAGCCAGAAGGGAGGGTCCTAACTCTGAACAAAGTCTGAATCCTGAAAATACCAAGGTAAAAGACAGGGCTGAGTTGGGGAAAATCCTCTGTTAAATCAGAACCTGGACATAAAAGGCCGGGGGAAGACCTCTACAAAGACAAGGTCTGGACTACATAGGCAGCATCTTGGCCAACAATGAGCCAGGGATCAGACGCCAACTCCAGCAAAATAAAAGTTTGGATCTATACTCCATATACCCCAGGAACAGAACTAAAACAGCAAAGATGAAAAAAAAAGCTAAAAGAGTGCTCACTATAGAAAACTACTTTATAGACAAAGATGACAGCAATGCCATGTCTGAAGAAGAAAGCAGTGAAAAATAACTCATAGGGAAATATCAAAACAGTCTATAAATTGGACTCAAATATAAAAGCTCATCAAAAATCTTAAAAAAAGATTTTTTGGAAAGATTTTATTCTGAATTTTACAATTTTCTCCCCATCTTGCTTCCCTCCCCCGCCCCAGAAGGTATTCTGTTCATCTTTATATTGTTTCAATGATATGAATTGATCTAAGTTGAATGTAATGAGAGGAAAATCATATCCTTAAGGAAGAAACATAAAGTATGAGACATAGCAGAATTACATAATAAGACAACATTTTAAAAAAGAATTTAAAGACCAAAGAAGAGAAGAAGAAGAAAAATGGAAAAAAAGAAATGAAAATCATGGAAAGTAAAAATAACCAACTGGAAAAGGAAATACAGAAGCTAACTGAAGAAAATAAAACCCTAAAAATTAGAATTGAACAATTAGAAATCAATGAATCTACAAGATTTCAAGATTTAGGGAAAACAAATGACTTGGAAAATAGATCCAGGAGAGACAATCATCAACAGACTACCAGAAATCCTGGATCAAGAAAAGAACCTGGAAAACATCATGCAGGAAATTATGAGGGAAAACTTCAAATCTACTAGAACAAGATAACAATATAACCATTGAAAGAATCCTCAGAACCTTTCCAGGATAAAAAGTCAAAGGGCTATAATAGCCAATTTCCAGAACTCTCAAATAAAGGAGAGAATATTGAATACAATAAAAAGGAAACAATTCAAATATAAAGGGAACACTAATACAGGACCTATCAGCCACAATATTGAAGAATCAGGAGATATAGAATAACATATTTTGGAGAACCAGGGACCTGGGATTACAACCCAGAATGTACTACCCTGAGAAATTCAGCATATATTGATGGGAAGATGGATGTTCAATGAAAGAAAGGGCTTCCAAAATTTCCTGACACAAACACCAGAACTGAACAGAGAATTCAATCGCAAATATGCTACTGAAGAATTGCATAAAAAAAGGTAAATGAAGAGGGGATGGAAGAAACAAAACTGTTTTAAACAAATGTTGGTTGACTATCAAACCCTAAAAGGGAAGATATAACACCTCTAATTCTTTAGAACTTTACTTCTCTAAGGATAATTAGAGGGTAGGCTATAATTGAAGAGAATGAACCTAAAGGATATGGGTATAATTGGGATTTGTCTCTCAATTGAAGAGGTCTAAGATGATATTACTATGTTTGAGGCAAAAAAACCCGAATTAAAAGCAGGGGTCTTTGTTGTTGTTGTTGTTGTTTTTTTCAGGTTTTTGCAAGGCAAATGGGGTTAAGTGGCTTGCCCAAGGCCACACAGCTAGGTAATTATTAAGTGTCTGAGACTGGATTTGAACCCAGGTACTCCTGACTCCAAGGCCGGTGCTTTATCCACTACACCACCTAGCTGCCCCCAAATCTTAACTTTAACTTATGTTTCTCATTATACTTTGACTAACTTTAATAACAAGGTACTAAACACCTTGTCTAATAAGAACATCAGAAACTGCAAGTACTTGAGACAGTGTCTCTGTTACTTGCAATTATTTGTAAAGTTCTCAGGTGAGACCTCCAATCCAAAGCCTCCTAGTACTTAGAGATCTCCTAGATTCTTTCAGTTAATTCGATTAGGGTTTGAATTAACTAGTGCTTCTCTTAACAAGGGGTTAAGTAACCTGGGTGGGGAGGTAAAGTGGGAGAGAAAATAGGCCTGGGGGGAGGGGCATAAATAGTTCAAGAAATGATATGGCTTTGGATCATACTTTGGTTTGTGAGGAGGATTGTGTGTACTTGAAAGATCCTTGAAAATGTGTTAAGATAAAAAATGATTATAATTATAATGTGATGCAATTTGAGTCAATGCTGCTTATCAAGCAATCAAATATACAATCTGTAATGATATCTTGATAACAATAGGAGCTTATCAAGCAATAAAATAATCAAATTGTGATTAATGATACCTGACTAATAATATTACAGTGATAAATAACACCAAGGGAAGAGACACAAAGCTTCATAATTTTAGAGAGAAGGAAGGGAGAATGTGAATGCTGACTAAATTCTATTCAATAGATTTAGCCCAGAGAGGGTGTAAGATACATTCCCACTTGGTTTCAAAAATCTAACTTAATCTACAGGGAAGGGGGAGACCGGGAAAGGGAAAGATACAGGAAAAAAAGGGAAGGAGAGGTATAAATGAAAATAAACCTAGAGTTAAATTTTTAAAAGAATAGTCAAAGGGGAAAGTAGTAAAATTTTGGTGAGGAAGAATAAGACAAAAGGAAAGAGATGAATATAAATGGAGAAAGATAGCATGGAGGGAAATACAGAATTAGCAATCTTAACTGTAAATATGAATGGGATGAACTGTCCCATAAAACAGAAGTGGATAGCAGAATGGATTAAAAACCAGAATCCCACAAAATATTGTTTACAAGAAACACATTTGAAGCAGAGAGAGATACACACAGGGAAAAGATAAAAGGTTGGAGGAAAATTTTTTATGCCTCAGCAGAAATAAAGAAATCAGGGGTAGTGATCCTAATCTAAGACAAATAAAAGCAAAAAATCAGTCTCATTAAAAGGGATAAGGAAGGAAACTTCATCTTTTTTAAAGGGCACCATTGATAATGAAGATATATCATTATTAAACATGTATACACCTAGTGATATAGCATCCAGTTTCCTAGAGGAAAAGCTGAGTGAATTACAAGGAGACATAGATAGCAAAAGTTTAATAATGGAAGACCTCAATCTCCTTCTCTCAGAACTTGATAAATCTAAGGACAAAAATAAACAAGAAGGGTATTAAGAAGATCAATGAAATCTTAGAAAACTTAGATATGATAGACCTCTACAGAAAACTTAATGGTGGTACAAAAGAATATACTTTCCTCTCAGAAATATATGGCACCTTCTCCAAAATTGAGCATGTACTAGGGCACAAAAACCTTAAAATCTAATGCAGAAAGGCAGAAATAATAAATACACACTTCTCAGACAATGGTGCAATAACAATTACATGTAATAAAGGTCAGGAAAAGATAAACCAAGAACTAATCAGAATTTAAATAACTTTATCTTAAATAATGGGTGGGTCACACAGCAAATAATAGAAATAATCAATAATTACATCCAAGAAAATGATAATAATGAGACATCCTACCAAAATTTAGCCAAGGTAGTTTTGAAGGGAAACTTTACATCTATAAATACCTATATGAATAAAATAGAAAAAGAAGAGATCAATGAATTGGCTAGGCAACTAAAAAAGCTAGAAATAAAACAAATTAAACATTCCCAATTAAATACCAAATTAGAAATTCTGAAAATCAAGGGAGACATTAATAAAATGCAAAATGAGAAAACCATTGATCTCATAAATAAAACTAAGAATTGGTTTTATGAAAAAGTCAATAAAATAGACAAACCTCTGGTTAATATGATTTTAAAAAAGAAAGAAAATAGCCAAATTACCAATATCAAAAATGAGAAGGGTGAACTAACCACCAACGAGGAGGAAATTAAAGAAATAATTCAGAGCTACTTTGCCGAACTATATGCCAATAAATCGGGCAACTTGAGTGAAATGGATGAATATTTACAAAAATACAAACTGCCAAGATTAACAGAAGAGGAAATAAATTACTTAAATTATTCCATTTCAGAAAAAGAAATTGAAGAAACTATCAATAACCTCCCTAAGAAAAAGTCTCCAGGTCCAGATGGATTTACAAGTGAATTCTACCAAACATTTAAGGAAAAATTAATTCCTATTATATATATATATATATATATATATATATATATATATAATATATATATATATATATATGAACTATTTTAAAAAATAGGAGAGGAAGGAGTTCTGCCAAATTCCTTTTATGACAGCAACATGGGGCTGATATCTAAACCAGGAAGAACCAAAACAGACAAAGAAAATTATAGACCAATCTCCCTAATGAATATTGATGCGAAAATATTAAATAAAATTTTAGCAATGAGACTATAATAGCAAGTTATTACCAGGATAATACATACACCATGATCATGTTGAATTTTACCAGGTAGGCAGGGATGGTTCAAAATTAGGAAAATATTCAACATAATTGAACATATCAATAGTAAAATCAGCAGAAATCATATGATTATACCAATAGATGTTGAAAAAGCCTTTGATAAAATACAACATCCATTCCTATTAACACCACTAGAAAGATTAGAAATAAATGGGAGCTTTTCTTTAAATAAATAGTATCTATCTAAAACCATCAACAAATATTATGTGAATGGGAATAAACTCAGAGCATTTCCAATATATTCAGGGGAGAAACATGGATGCCCATTATCAATCACCATTAGTATTCAATATAGTATTAGAAATGCTAGCAGTAGGAATAAGAGAAGAAAAGGAAATTGAAGGAATCAGAATTGGCAATGAGGAAGCAAAACATTCACTCTTTGCAGATATGATGGTATACTTAGAGAACCTGAGAAAATTATGTAAAAAAACTCCTTGAAACAATTAACAAATTCAGCAAAGTATCAGGATATAAAATAAACCCACATAAATCATCAGCATTTTTATGATTAGCAATGCCCGAGAACAAGAGATAGAAAGAGAAATTCCATTTAAAATAACTTTAGACAACATTAAATACTTGGGAATCTACCTCCCAAGACAAACCCAGAAATGAACACAATTATAAAGCTCTCCTCACTCAAATAAAGTCAGATCTCAATAATTGGAAAAATGTCAATTGCTCATGGTTAGGTTGAGTTAATATAATAAAAATGACAATTCTGCCCAGATTAAATTACGTGGTTAGTGCAATACCAATCAAATTTCCAAATAACTACTTTTCTGAACTAGAAAAAAAATAACATAATTTATCTGGAGCAACAAAAGGGCAAGAATAACAACAGAACTGATGAAAAAAAAATATAAAGGAAGGTGGTGTAGCTCTACCAGATCTAAAACTATACTATAAAGTTGCAGTCATCAAGACTGCCTGGTAATAGCTAAGAAATAGAGTAATGGATCAGTGGATTAGGATGGGTTCAAAAGAAACTGCAGTAAATGACTACAGCAACCTATTATTTGACAAACCTGAAGACATCAGCCTCTGGGATAAGAACTCCTTATCTGACAAAAATTGTTGGGAAAACTGGAAAATAGTATGGGAAAAGCTATGTATATATCCACATCTCACACCCTATACCAAAATAAGGTCAAAATGGGTATAGGATTTAGACATAAAGAGCAATACTATAGATAAATTAATATACCAAAAATACTCTATTTATTTGATCTATGGAAAAGGAATAAGTTTATGACCAACAAAAATTAGAATAAACTATAAACTTCAAAATGAATGATTTTGACTATATTAAATTTAAAAGTTTTCACATTAATGAAATTGGTGCTGCCAAAATTAGAAGAAAAACAGAAAGCTGGGAAACAATCTTTACAACCAGGTGTTCTGATTTCTAAAATAAAAAGAGAATTGCATCAAATTTATAAGATCACAAGCCATTTCCCAACTGATAAATGGTCAAAAGATATGAACAGTTTTCAAATGAACAAATCAAAGCTATATATATAATCATATGAAAAAATACTCCAAATCACTATTGATTAGAGTAATGCAAATTAAAACAACAATCAGGTATCATCTCACAACTATTAGATTAGCCTAGATGAGAAAAAGAGATGATCAATGTTGGAGAGGTTGTGGGAAGTTTGGGACATTGATGCTTTACTGGTGGAGTTGTGAATGGATCCACTCTTTCTGAAGAGCAATATAGAACTATGCCCCAGCAATTCCAATTCTAGGACTATATCCAGAGGAAATTGTAAAAAGTGGGGAAAAAAATGTTGCAATATATTCTTAGCAGCTTTTTTTTTATAGTAGCAAAGAATTGGAAATTGAAGGGATGCCTATCAGTTGGGGATTGGGTAAACAAGATATGGTACATGAATACCATGGAATATTATTGTTCTATAAGAAACCATAAATGGTTAGACTCTGAAGAAGCATGGAATGACTTATGGGATCTGATGCTGAGCAAAAGGAGTAGAGCCAAGAGAACAATGTACACAACAAAAACATTATGAGATGAACATCTTCTATGGAAGCAACTTTTCTTGATAATCCAGAGTTAGGACAACTATATTTGATTTTATTATCCCCAAATCAGAGGAAGTCCAATTTATGGATAATATTATCCCCAACCAGAGGAAGGAAAAAAAAAAGCAAAACACACACAGAAAAAAAAACCACAACCCTCTGAATTTGATGAACACTTCATGAAAATTATCTCTTATGTATCTCTTTCCCTTAATTCTAATTCCTCATGCCAAAAATTATTGATTTGTAAATATGTTTAACAAAATGTATATGTAAAATGGTAACCTGATTGTTCCCTGCTGTGGGGAGGGGCGTGGGAAGGGAGGGTGAAGGGAAAGTTTGTAATTTGGAAATATGTATGTACAAATGGATGAAAAGAAATAAATAAATTAAAAAAAGAAAAAAAAACAGTTGAAATGAACCTTCAAAATGTCTTAGTTCACCACCTTTGTTTTATTGATGAGTAAACCAAATCCTAGAGAGGTTGAGTGACTTGCCAAGCTCACAAAAGTAGTAAGTGATCAAATTAGGATTTGTGGAAGGGGAAATCTAAGGAGAATCTATTTTACTTTAGACTTGGGGTGAGGGGGAAATCACCAAAGATTTTTAAATAGGGAAGTGACATGAACAGACCTCTGTTTTAGAAAATTATTTTGGCAGCTGCATAAAAAGAGGAAAGAGACTAGAGCAGATTCTTATTTCATATATTCATTTAAATACATTATCTTGAGAATGGGTTGATAGACTGCAACAGATTGCCCAATGAACCCATGAAACATGTAAAAGTTAACCTCTAAACCAGAGGCAGGGAGATCAACTGACTTAAGGTAGCATGAGTAAGGTTCAGGATTTCAAGATGGTGGACAAGAAGGAGCTGGAGAACTATAAGACAGAGTACAGCATGAGGAGGGAGTCAGAAGAGAAAGTAAAGCAATCTAGCTTTATTGAGGGAAAATAGACTCTTTTGGAGGAGCATTTAGAAAATAGATGTGGTCCACTGGTTACTGGTGGAATGTGGCTCTAAAATTAATAAAATCTGATGTGTTTTCAGAGAGTTATAACCTGGGTTACGTAAGACCAGGAGCTGCAGGGACCTTTGACCTGGATTGTAGGTCAAGTTTTAGGGCTGGTGCTAATCCAAGCTGTGGACAGTGGGGAGGGTTGGGGAGGCCTTAGGAATTATTGACTAGTTGATTTTCTTTTCTTTTTTGCAAGGCAATGGGATCAAGTGGCTTGCCCAAGGCCACACAGCTAGGCAATTATTAAGTGTCTGAGGCCAGATTTGAACCCAGGTACTCCTGACTCCAGGGCTGGTGCTCTATCCACTGGGCCACCTAGCTGCCCTGACCAGTTGATTTTCAAGGGATGATTCAGGAGATTTGAGTTTCCCTAGGTTTTCTTAAGGAGGGAGTAGGGACACTACTGAGATTATTATATTAATTAGGAGATTACTGTAATAGAATATAGCTTAATAATGATGAAAGCCTGAACTAAGACAGAGTCCAGTGTGACTAGAGAGAAGGAACCGAATGCAAGAGATGATTATAGAAGTAGAATCAATTGAATTCAACAACTGTTTGGATATTTGGGAGATGGGTTAAAGAAAGGAAAAAAAAGTCCCTGGGTTCCTGGGAGGATGATCATGCCCTCCATAGAGATAAGGAAGTCTGGAGAAGGGAAGAAAATGAGTTAATTTTGAGCATCCAACTTTGTGGAGTACTGGCACATCCAGAAGATTTCCAGCAGACATGTGGAGATGTGAAGCTAGAATTTAGGAGATTCAGCTTCTTCTCTAGTTCTTGATAGGTATGTAATGAAGTAATGGACCCTGATGACTCATAGAATGCCATTCTCAATCCTGCAGTTTAAGGCAATAAGAACTTCATATCCTGGAGTAAATTTTAAGTATGAATATTTTTTATCTCATCTTGATCTAAGTGTTGGAGAAAACACTCATTGAGATTTTAAAAGTGTATCTCATGTACCATATGTTCCCCCCAGGTATAAGACATACCCCTTTTTGAAAAATTTGGGGTCTAAACACTGGGAGAATCTTATAAGGTGGTTTAGACTTTTTTTCTGGTTGTAGATTTTTTTACTTGCATTTCCTGCTTTTTCCCTGCTTGTTGTCTTTGCAATTGTGGTTCCCATTTGTTCCTCATATATTAGGTTATGTTTTGCCACATTCTGCCCAGAAATGACTCAGAAAAGATTTTTGTACAGTGCTGAATTCAAGTTCAAAGTGATCTAGTTTGCAAAAAAATAACCCAACAAAAACCAAACCCAAAACCTCAGTTTGATCCTTCTCCAAATGAGAAAATAATCTGAGACTGGTTATGGGAAGAAGAAATCCTGCTTGAGAGGTTGAGAGGCAAGTCAGCCAAATGGCCTGATTTAGAGAGGGTACTGAAGAGATGGATTGAAGAGCAAAGGGAAATTGGTATTTCTGTGTCCACAAAGATGCTTCAGCAGGAGGAAAGAAAAATTGCTGATGAAAAAGAAGTGACTGATTTGGTGCTTCAGGTTCATGAAAGGGAATGGACTGAGCATGCGCACACACATCAGACTTGACCAAAAGACACCTGAAAGCTATGAGCAGAAAGTTCTTGAATTTCCTGATGAATAGAACTTGAGTTCAAAAACTTTATGTAATAATTTTTTTTCAAATTTTGGCTCCAAAATTAAATTGTGTCTTATACATGGGAAAATATGGAATATCTTCCCTCATTCCCTAGAGAGACAGCTAAACATTTACCAACACTTCTCTCTCTCTAGAACTTGTCTGAAACTGAGTAACTCCCAGTACTGGGTAGATAATCTTAATAGGTTCAATTTCTCCCTCCTTAGCAAAATAATCACCTGTTATTTGGAAAATTATTCTTACCACTATGCCCCTCTGCCCCTCCCCCCATTTCCTGGAATCCATTTATTAATCAATAAATATTTTCTGAGCACCTGATGTTCACTTACTGTGAAGCTAAGGGCTGCCATTATAAGAGTCCTGGATTTGAATTCTGATTGTTGACCTTGGGAAATCACTCCCTTTCTTTGATCTTGTTTCTCCTTCCAACTGTAACCTTTAAGTGACCTTGATCAAATATTCCATCTCCTGGGCCTACCTTTCTTGCTAAAATGAGTGGGTTTAAAACTCTTAAGCTTCTCTAGCTCTAATCTTTAAACATTTAATAGATTCTATCTGCCATGAGTCACTGTTTGGAAAGACAGAGGTGTAAATACAAAGGAGTGTTTAAGTGTTAAGCTGTTCTTACAGGAAGTTAGCAGAAGAGCCAGGAATCCAGTAGAAATAGCGATCCCTATATATATAGGTTTGGATGTTCTGGGAAGGCTTCATGGAGGGTAAGATTTGAAGCAGACTTTCAAGGGATTTGGAGGAGAAGAGGAAAAAAAGCCTAGACATTTAAGGAGGTTTCTACTTTGGCTCAATATGTTACTGAAGAGGCATTTATTCATAGTTTCAGTGGCAGTTTAAACTCAAAATTGCTTAATAATCTATACTAATTACCCTTTGTAGTTTATTTCAAAATTATTTCATTCTGAACTAAAATCTAATAGGTTTCCCCAAATAAACACAAATAATCACTTGGTTGATTACTATTAAAAGATACAATGACCAGGGGCTTCTATTGGTCAGTAAGTCAATAGATTAAAATTGTAGTCCATCTCTATCATCTTGTTGACTTCCATGATGACAGGTATACCTCCCTTTAAATGATTGTTGAGTTCCTGGAAAGTTGTATATAATTGTATATAATTCCAATTCTTGTTCTTCTAGTTGACTCAACTTACTGATGTCAGGTTTAGCTACCCTCACATTTTCATTTAAAGTGTCTTTGCCCTTTTCCTGGACTTTCTGTAAAGTAATGATCTATAAATAAACCACTCTGAGACTTGGTATTTTAAGTGAATCCTTTGTAAAGAGAATTCTTTTTTTTTAATATCAGTAATTATCTTCTAGTGTATCTATTTGTTTTGTATCTGACATTGAATTTTAAGATATTTGAGATAGAATAGACTTTAGAGATTATTTTGCCCCACCCCATTCCTTATACTGACATAGAAACTGTAAGTAGTTCAGGGAGATCAAGGGGCTTGAACAAGATCAAAATGGTCAGTTCTTGACAAGTAGGAATAATGCAGCACAGTGGAAAGAACTTAGGATATGAAGTTTGAGGACCTGGGTTCCATTTTTGACTTAGTTGTTTTCTTGATTACATATCCTGTGGTCTCAGTTTGTTCATCTTGTGTAATGATGAGGTTGAACCTGATGGCCTCTGAGATCCCTAAGTCCTTTCTCCTCTATGTAGGACTCAGTTTCCTTGTTTGTAAGCTAAAGAGATTGGATTAGGTGTTTTCTAAATTTCCTTCCATGAGCCTAGATGCAGCAAGAATCCAAGTTTCTCTCTTCCCAGGTCAATGTTCCTTCTAGTACACTACCCTCCTTTGCCTTTTAAAAAGTAATTCTTCATACTTCTCAAACTATTTAGACCATTCCAAGAAATAGTTAATAGGCTACTATGTATAGGGCATCATGGTCAGCACAGGATATATAATTAAAAAATGGTAACAACAACAATAACCACACACATCTTTTAACAATTCTAAATTCTACTGGGTAAGTGGGGGAGCAATATTTCATAAAAACAATAAGAAAATACAAGATGATGAGAGGAGAGAGAGAGAGAGAGAGAGAGCAGAAGAACATTTTTTTTTACAAGAATGTCATTAGCTCATTACAACCAAACTCTGTCCTTAGTCATAAAAATCTGCTTTTATAGTACTTGACTGACTTGTCTGAGACTTAAACTGGATGGATAGCCAGTGCTGCAGTGAGGTAATATTTGTGTACCCCAACTTCAATTTGCTCACCACTGCCATCTTGCCTATTGCTTATGGGTAAAATGTGCTACTAAACAATTCACTGTAACTTGTCACATTTCACTGAAATTACATTTTTTGGGAACCAGAAAATTAATGTGAGAGGGGGCATTCTTGAATCAGGGTTTTATAAAACAGGATTCCATGTATATGTGTACCTATTGTCCATTTGACAAGAATTGATTTTACCTGCTATTTGCAATTGCCTTTGAGAGATGCAAATTTGTCTTTCTAATCTTATTAGATTGGAAGTGTCCTGAGGTTGTAGTCAGTCTTTACCTTTTACCTCAAGGGATTTAAGCCTTATAGTAGATGTCCAATCAATATTCACTGATGTCTCTGTATCTGGAGCAATCTCAAAGGATGACTGATTTCAGAAGACAGGACTTTTTCATGCAAAGTCCTCAAGGAAAACTCCTATAAAGTGCAGTATACAATTGAGAATGAAATGAGACTGGGACCAGGCTGGACCACAGGGGTGATGGGAACATCTGGTCCCTTTTAGTAAAGGAGATACTGTGCAATAATAGAAAGAGGATTGAAGTTGAAGTCAGGAAGGGCCTATCTCTCCCCTCCGATTTCTTCATTTCTTATTTGCACTATGGTAAAGTTTTCTATTGATACTGAGGTGTGTGTGTGTGTGTGTGTGTGTGTGTGTGTGTGTGTGTGTGTGTGTGCTTTTTAAAAATATTTAGTACTATTTTAACTTCTAATATGCCTTAGTCTTTTGAATTTCACTTTCAGATGCTGATTAAGAGAATCCAGAATTTCTGATAAGCTTTTGTTTTCTATTTGCATTTCTTTAGTGTTGTCTTTAATTAGGTAATAGGTATTCAAGTTTTCTACTGAATCTATCAAAAAAAGATATTGAAATAATCTTCCAGTGTACTTTCCAAAAATCTTTTATATTTTTCTCAAGTTGCTTCTCTCCTTGTGGTATGGGATACATGTGTGTGGGGAGGTATTCTTTGATAACTCTATATTTCCTCCTATGGTTCTTATTGTGACAGCAGCCACTTCCTGCACTGCTTTTTTTCAGATACTGAAATGTTTGTACACTTCCCATGATACATTACTCAAAAATGAATTTGTTCATGATTGTAGGAAGTGCTAGTTTAAAAAAATTCTAATATAATTTTTATTTTATTTTACTTTTTCCAAGTTTTCATATATTTTCCATTACCTACCCCCTCTCCCCACTTTGGAAAAAATAAGAAAAACAAAACCTTTGTAACAAATATATATATATATAATCAAGCAAAAGAAATTTCCTGTATTAGCTATGTCCAAAATTTTTTTACTCTTCATCTTGAGTTTATCACCTCTTTATTAGGATTGTACCTCTCTGTCAGGTTATATAAAAACAATTAGAAACATTGTTCTCCAAATTCTGCTCACTTCAATCTGGCTCAGTTCATACAAGTCTTCCCAGGTTTCACTTAAACCTTGCTTTTCCTCATCTTTTACAGAACAATGGTATTCTATTAGAGTAATTTATTATAACTTGTTCATCCATTTGCCAATTGATGAGCATGCTTTAAATTTCCCAGAATTATTGTGAATATCAAATGAGATAGAGGAGCGGAACCAAGATGGGGACAGGAGAAGACCCTCGCCTAGGTGTTCTCTCCATAATATTTCAAAAATCTTAAAATTATGGCTCTAACTAATTTTTTGAGAGACAGAACCCACAGAAAGATCCAGTGAGGCAATTCTCCAGACCAAGGTAACCTGGAAAATAGTGGAAAGGCTCTGCTCCATGGGGGTTAGAGGGGCAGCCTGCCAGAGTAAAGAAACTTCAGCCTCCCAGAGGCAGCCCCAGGGAACTCAGAAGCCTTGTTTGATGACAGCAGGAGCATTTTCTTGACCTACACTCTGGGGAATACTGGGCACAACTTGGGGGATCAGTGGGGGGGACCTCTGCCAGAGTGAGTACGGGAAGCCCAGGCCCTCAGGGTGGTTGTACCAGTTATCCTGGTCAGTGCAGCAGCAGCAGCAGCAGCAGCCTGGCAGCCCAGATCCATGAAATGGGAAAAGGTGTGGAGCCTCCAGGCAACTAAAGCCCACTGAAGGTAGGGGAGACTTCCAAGATTTGTCCTCCTTACCTGGAACAGGACTCTGGGGCACTGACCACATTCGGATCCTGATCGTAGTTTAGGGCCCCCATAGAACAGCCCTGCCCCACCTCAGCCCCGTGGCAAAGGGGTGCACTTGTGGTCATTCACAGACCAGGAGGGAGGACAGAGCTTCACACACTGAGATTCCTGTGTGGGAGGGTGTTGCAATAATACTCAAAAGCTCAGGAAACACCCCCCAAACCAGGCACAGGCTGGAGAATGAGCAAACAGAGAAAAAAGAGTAACACCATTAAGAAATACATTGTCTATGATCCCAAGAAGGATCAAAATACTCAATCTGAAGATGAGGAAGTACAAGCTCCTTCATCTAAAGACTCCAAGAAAAACAAAAGTTGGGCCCACTCTATGATAGAGTTCAAAAAAGATGTTGAAAATCAAATAAGGGAGATAGAGGAAAAATTGGGAAAAGAAATGAAAGAGATGCAGGAAAAAACATAAAAAAAGAAGACAGCAGCTTAGTCAAGGAGATCCAAAAAAAATGCTGAAGAAAATAACATGTTAAAAACCAGCATAGGTCAAATGGATAAAACAGTTCAAAAAGTGATTGAGGAGAAGGATGCTTTGAAAAGCAAAACTGGCCAGATGGAAAAGGAGATAAGAAAGTTCTCTGAGGAAAACAAATCCCTCAGATGTAGAATGGAGCTAAAAGAAGCTGATAACTTTGCAAGAACTCAAGACATAGTACTTCAACACCAAAAGAATGAAAAATTAGAAGAAAATGTGAAACATCTCATTGTAAAAAACAATTGATCTGGAAAACAAATTCAGGAAAGATAATTAAAAAATTATTGGGATACCTGAAAATCATGATTAGGAAAAGAGCCTTGACCTCATTTTAAAAGAATTCCTACAGGAAAATTGCCCAGATATCCTAGAAACAAAGGGCAAAAGAAATTGAGAGAATCCACCAATTGCCCCTGGAAAGAGATCCAAAGGGAAAAAACCCAGCAATATTATAGCCAAGTTCCAGAACTTTCAAGTCAAAGAGAAAATATTACAAGCATCCAGAAAGACATAATTCAAATATCATGGAGCTGCAGTCAGGATTACACAGGATTTAGCAGTAACTACATTAAGGGCTCATAGAGCTTGGAATATAATATTTCAGAAGGCAAAAGAGCTTGGAATGCAACCAAGAGTCAACTATCCAGCAAAACTGAACATCTTCCAGGGGGAAAAGATGGACTTTCCATGAACCAGGGGAATTTCAAAAGTTCCTGTTGAAACAACCAGAGCTGAACAGAAAGTTTAACCTTCAAATACAGGATGCAGGTGAAGCATAGAGGAGCAGGGTAAAATATGATAGACTTAATGATGATGAACTGCATGTATTCCTGCATTAGAAAAATGATATTGATAATACTCACATGAAACCTCTCATTCAATAGAGCAGGTAGAAGGAGCTTATATAGATGAAGCACAGGAGAGAGCTGAATCTGAAGATATATTGTGAAAATGGAGTCAATGGCTAAAAGTAAAATGTACTGGGAGTAAGAGAAAGGAGAGGTGGAATAGGTTAAGATATTTCATATAAAAGATTTTTAAAATTTTATTGCAATGAGCTATTGCAATGAAATGGAAGAGGGGAAGGAGGGGGGAATGAGGGAAACTTCACTCTCATCAGAAATGGCTCAGAGAGGAAACAGCATGTACACTCAATAGGGTATAGACATCTAGAGTACAAAGGAGAGAAGGGGGAAAGGGGGAAGCAGGGGATGTGGGTGATAGAGGAGAGTGTAGATCATAGGAGAGAAAATTCAGATATAACACATTTTCTTTTTTACTTCTTGCAAGGGGCTGGGATTGGGTGGCCTATCTGGGACCATGGGGCTGGGTGGTTGTTGGGTCTCAGGGGTAGTATGTAGGCTTGGGGTCTCTTGGCCCCAGGACCAGTGATCAATCCTTGGCACCACTCAGCTACCCTACAGAACATTTTAGAAGAGGGACAAAGGGAAAGGAGAGAGAAAATATATAAGGTAGTGGGGAGCAAAGGACGGAGGGAATTACAATCAGCAACAACAGTGGAAAAATATGGAAGTAACTTTTGTGATGAACTTATCATAAAGAATGTGATTCACCTCAGACAGAGCTGATGGTATCAGAACACAGACTGAAACACATTTTTTCTTTCATTTACTTTATTTATTATGAGGATCTATATTTTTTTGGGGGGGGAGAGGGTATTATGTTTACTTTTAAGCAAAAATATTTCAGTAATGTATAAAAAATCACTTGTACAAAAGTAAAAAAAATTAATAAAAATATCAAATGAGATAATAATTATATTGTGGCATAGCACAGTGCCTGGCACATAATAAGAGCCATGTAATATAAGCTATTATTTTTAACTGTTATTATTTATTCTCTGTTAAATAACTGTTATTATTTTGCATCTTGAATTGATCTTGATGTGTTTCAAGCTCCTTCCCAACCTTAGTTAAGATGGCTTATTTGGAATTGTAGGACTAAGACCTTGACTCTGCTGGTGTCTAGTTAGTTCTGTGACCTTGGGCAATCCATTTTCCTGACTCTCAGTTTTCTCACATGTGAAATGAAGTTGGCTTAGATGACCTCTAATGACAGCCTGAATTTGCTTTTTATTTTGGGCTTGTAACCAGTATGATCTTACAAAATTCATTTGTTTTCTCAGTTTTCTTTTCTCTAAAATGAGGGGGTTGAATCTTAGATGACCTCCAAAATTCCTTCCACCTTTAAGAGAAGATGATGGTGGTGGTAAGGAAAAAAATATTAACAGAGCACCTTCTGACTTCAAATCCTAGGAACCCCCCCCCCAGTTTTGTCTTTGAATCTCCAATTCTATTTATATCTTGTTCTAAATGGCAAATTATAAAAGACAGCTATCTTGTAAGAGTGTCAGAAGCATTTATTGAGAAGAAAAGCTACAAATGTCTCCCATATATTCAATCTTAGAAAGGTAGAGTAAAAATTTGCTTCTTGAAAAGGACAAATTATCTTCCACCCATTGCTACATTTATTTTGAATTTTAACATATAAGTATATGTGTATATAATACATATATACATACAATGCATATATGAACACATGTATATGCATGTTTCCATGTCTCATGTATAGATAGATAAATACATTCCCATGTATGTATAAAAAAAAGAAAGTGAAGACAGGTAATTCCAGCTTTTCTATTTTGAAGGGTGTGTTCTCTCCTTAATCATTCGCATCCATTTCAACCCCTACCAGTCAGTATATTTTCGCCAGGCAATGATGCAAAAATGCCTGTAGACTCAAATTTTATTGTAGTCAGGCAGCATTCACTGGTTTGACTTTCAACTGACCATGGCAGAGAGACTAGAAGCAATTAGAACCAACACCTTCTCTATCTGCACATTGGGATAGTTGGGCCAGCTTCTTTTTCTTTGTATCTTTTCTATCAGCTTATAATATAATAGCAGAGATGCATCAAATTCTTAGCAAAATACCTCACACAGCTTTAAAAAAACCCTGAAATTATTTGTATTTTTCTTGGTAAATGGAAAATGCAAGAGAGGAGAATGGTAGAGATGGTTACTGACAACTTAAGTGAAGTAAAGTTGACAAGTTTAACTCCTTACCCAGAATACTCATTTTATACATGTCTTTAAATGAAAAATGATCTGTTCTAAGGTGAGACAAAATTTAAATACAGATCATTCCTAGCAACTAGTGTTACCTTTATTGCCAGCAAGAAAAGACAATGATTTCAGGTCATGCTATATCTTGTTACTTTTGGGAAATGGTCTTAAATTGTGGGGAAATTGTCTAGTTCTATTGGTTCTAATGTTTGCCAACCAACAATACTAGTAAGGAATATGAAGGGCTCTCTTGGGATATAGAGAAAATGATGACTGGAGAAATATTGTAAAATCACTTATGAAACACTGTTTATGCCCAAAAGAAGCAATTTGGTTCTCAAGGGGATTGCATTTTAGCTGACACTAAATTGTGGAATTGGAGTAGCTGTCTGGGGTGCCAGGTCTGAGCAGAGCCTTCAGTTGGCATTCAAAACTTACTATACCTGCTTAATTCCAACTGCATTTGCAAGACTGTTCCAGCTATTTCATTTCTACCCTAGAACTTCTGGGACCTTAACTTAGTCTAGGGAATTGATACATTTGCAAAATAACTCAGAACTCTCAGTTCATCTACTCCCCTCCCCTCCATTTTAGTCTTACTTTTTTCTTCAGCACAACCTGAAAGAATTCACTCACTTGATACAATAGACTGAAGTACATTTACTATGGTTAAAAAAAAAACCAAAGTAAAATATAATGACAGATTACCCTTAAGTGACTGAACACAAGATGCTGCCACCCTGTCCTGCTCCACTGTTGAAAAAAAATTACTTTTCTTTAGACAAGAGGGAAATGGGGTTCACTCAAAGTCTATTTCTGGTAGGTAAGTGCTACCAAGCATACTTGTGGACAGAATGGGAAGTCAATTTTGTTGACCTTATTGACTATCTCTTTGCAGACAAAACCTGTGAATCCCATACTTAAAGCTGCTAAATGTCCAAGTTCTGTTGTTCATATCTTTTCCTACCCAGATATTCTTATCCTGGGACCCCTGAACTTCTGAGTGCTCTGTAGATAGTTTTCAGAGGGGTTCTTAAACTTGGATGGGCAAAACGAATGACATTTATTTTTACTAGCCTCAAACTGAAATTTGACATTTCCTTTTATTTCTTAAATTTATTTATATAAAACTGTAATGTTCATAAAACTCATTACAAATATTTTCTCCCTCATAACAATCCTGGGAAGCAGACACTATTATCAGGAAGTTAAATGAGAAATTAAATGAATTTACCCAGGTTCAAACAGATAGTAAGTATCTAAGGTAGGATTTCAGCTTGGGTTTTTCTAACTCTGAGTCTTGAGATCTATTCACTGAGCCATGTTGCTACCTCAAATATTATTTTGAGGTGTTCACTGTCTTTACTAGACTGCCAGTCTCCCATGACACACACAAAAGGCTAGGAATTCCTATTCTAATGTGTCTGGCAGCACCCAGATAGAGACTTTGATTGCCTCTGTTTTCCTTTTCCCTATGAAAATAGAGTTATAGTGCAGATAAGAAGAGGAAAGATGGGACAGAATTAGAAACTCAGATATTCTTGTAGCTCAAGAGTGAATGGTAAGAAAGAAATGCCTTTGGTCCTTTAAAAAGATCTATCAGAGCACAACTGAGTCCTAACTTAATAAGTTCCCTCTTCTGCTCTGTTCTTAAGTCTTTATGTTGCCTAAATATCTGGGGAAAATGGCAGTTAACACTGGCAATTATTGTGCAATAGGGAGCTGCCATAGCAATGACTATACTTACAAAGGACTATTGTCTGTCCTAATTCTAAATATATATTGGCCACAGACTGTAGGACCCTTGGATGTTCTGTATTCCTGCAAGTATCTAGTTCCTCTGAGAACAGCAACTAAGAGAGACATAAAGTTGCCATGCAGACATAGTTCAAGTCACCTCCGTTTTTTTTCCCTCGTCTTGGTTGTCCTGTTGTAGATTCCCTCACTTAACAGGAAGCACATGCTGACTTTGCCTTAGCCCTTAAACTATTTGGTTCTCCTAGTTCCAGTTAGCCTGTCTACGGATTGCTCAGACATCTGGTATGAATAATCATATTGACCACACTTCCACCGACCTCAGGATTATATGTGCTTCTAGGGTCCTGGTCTTTGACTGACTGTGAATTCCTGACTATAGGGTACTTTATTTTCAGTTCTTATCGTAAACCTATGTTCACAATCAATTGTGATCTCATTTCTAAAAGCCAGCTTTAAAAACATCATGGTAGACAATGTCTCCCTACCTCTAGTGAAGGTAGTTTATGGATGATGGATTCAATATACCATGGAAAGAAAATTGGTTATCTTCCTCAGCCTGGGAAACAGGCTGTCACATCTGGGGCTCATAATAATCCCTCAGTTTCCTAAATTGCTTTACTGCTGTTTTTATAATTAAGACCCATTAACTTGTCATATATTGATAACAGGGATGACCCTGAAATAGACTGATAAATTAAAGCTCTCTTTAGTTCTGGGCTTTTATATGAATGTGTTAATTATTTTTGTCATTAGAGAGAGTGATGGAGAGAGAGAGAAACACCAAGCAGATTTTGACAAAGTGTTGGTGTTTACTATTGGGAACTCACAAGAATGTCAGATGCAATCTTTCACCCTTTAATTTTACAGTTAGCATTGAGAGACCAAGCTAGGATTCCATGTTGCAGTAAACATGATTTGTTGGCCTTTGGGATTAGGACTAATATTCAGTGATAGAATGAAGGGTCCACATCTTATATTCATAGATGACAGAAAGTTAGGAAAGGTGATGAACAATTTGTAAGCTAAGTCCTTGAGCAAGAAATTTTACTTCTAAACTGAAGTTTCCTCATCTGCAAAATGGGGAGATTTCTAAGGTGCTTTCTTACTTCAAAATCTGTAATGTCATGAAGTGGCATAACTAGACAACAGGGACATTCAGTGAGGGAGTACAAGTGAGGTAGAGCTGAACTTCATCTCTGATTGCAAAGGGTTGAATATATATATACTAAGTACATGTATACACTCAACCCTTCACCATCAGAAGTGAGGCTCAGCCCTGTCTCACCTGCCCCTCCCCTCATTCCCACTGTAAGTTCCCTGCTAGACAATCTTGGACACAAGGTAAGGAAGTAAAATAGACCCTTTTTGAATATGATGTGTTTGGAATGTTAGATATATGTTTCATCTCATTTTCCATGCCTGTCAACTTTGAATACCTGAAACAAATGACTCACTTGCCTCACCAGACTCTAATTCTATGATTGAAAGTGTTAATAAATTTAGCAAACTGGAAACAAGTCATTAATAAATAGGATGAGTTACTGGATAGTCCTCATTTCGTTAGCATGTCAGAGCTAGAAAATCTCTGACTTCTAGTTCAATTAGTTACTGCTTGGTAAAACCTAGATAGATGGATGCTGAAGTCCCTTTTTTACTTTTGGGACTGAAATTTGAAATTCTGTGATTCTCTGAACCCAGTCATTTTAGTTCAATAAAGAGATAGTTATTGAGTACTTTTTCCATTAATGAGAATAATAGTAGCCCACATTTGTATAGAACAAAAACCACTTTGCATTCAAATCCATAATCTCTCAAATCAGGGATTTCAGAATTGGAATCTCTCTATCCTTACCAGAACAAGAATCAGCTTCACAACACTAGACAATTAGTTATCTAAACTATACTTGAAGACCACCATTAGATGGGGACATACAGTATTCCTAAGGGAATCTGTTCCACTCTTGGACAGTTCAAATTTTTAGAGCATTTTTTTCTTCTCAGTAAATCTAAATTAGTCTCTTTGCAAATTGTACTATTATTTCTAATTTTCAAGTTTGAGTCAAACTGAACAATCTCATTTCTACATGATAGCCTTTCAAATACTTGACCATAACTGCTTCCTCTAGGGTAAACATCCCTGTTTCCTTTATCTGATTCACAACTGGGACAATATTAGGCAATTTTATCATTCTTGTTTGTCTCTTCTACAAATTCTAACTTATCCTATTGGTAATGTAAGTATTCTTACTAATATATGGTGTCAGCAAAGAATTGGAACTGAGAATGTTCATCAATTGGGGAAATGGAAAAACAAGTTGCAGTATATGATTGTGATGGAATACTATTGTGCTATAAGAAATAATGAGGGGGGACTTCCAGCCAAGATGGCAGAAAGAAGACAGGTACTGTGTTAAAGCCTCCTGATCCTCCCTCATAAATAATATGAAACAAACCTCTTAACAGAAATCCAATCAACAAAAACCAGAAAGAGAAGTTAGGTGAACATCTACCTCAAGGTTTGTCTTCTGGGATTGTGGGTGAGCCTGGGCACAGAGGCGAACTTTGCTGGGAACACAGGACAGGGTGAGAGCCTGAGAGTAGAACTTGCCTGATCTGCCTCAGGGTCCTGGGCCAAATGGGGAGCAGAGGCATTGGGGGTGGCACTGATGGTCTGGAGCTTTCCGGTAGGGCTAGAGATTGAGTTTCAGTGTGGGAGAGTTGCAGACATTGATCCCTGGGCTCCTCTGGTCCTGAGGAACTCGGAATCCATACCATCATTTCAGCTGAGGCCTTTTCTCAGAACAAACAAAATCACAGCCCACCTCTGCCCCAGGTTCAGGTGTGAGCAGCAGAAATTCCTCAGCTGTGAATAGGGAGAGCAATTACCTTGCCCTAGGGCAAAGCCCACCATTGTTCAGACATAAAAGTATTCAACAGCTTTAACTACCCCCTCCAGGCCAAGGGAGAGGGCCTCAAATCAAGGTCACAGACACTCCAGCAAAAGTAACCAGCACCCCCTACTGGCCAACCCACGTGGAATTACTAAACTAGTGAGTAAAGCCTCTGTGAACCAGCCCCTCCCTAACACAAGGTCTTAGGAAAATGAAGAAAGGCCAGTGAAAGGACATTCAATAGAAAAATTCCTAGAATAAAAAGACCCTAACTCAGAGAGACCTAGAAGCTCTGAAGAGAATATGATCTGGTTTCCAGCACAGAGAGACTTCCTTGAAGAAATCAAGGAGTAGTTTAAAAATCAACTGTAAAATATGGAAGAGAAAATTAACACCTTGCAATAAGAAAACAATTCCTTGGAAAATACAATTGGACAAATACAAAAGGAGAATAATTCTCTCAAAATCTCAATTGATCAAATGAAAAACTCTTACAAAAATAGAATTGACTAATTGGTAAATGAGTTGTAAAAAGGTAAATTAAGAAAAAAGGATGGAGTCTGTGGAAACTAATGACTTCATGAAACACTAAGAGACTGTTAAACAAAGCCAAAAAATAAAAAAAAAAATAGAAGAAAATGTAAAATACCTCATCAGCAAAACCACTGACCTTGAGAATAGATTGAGAAGGGACAAACTGAGAATTATTGGTCTTCCTGAAAACATTGAAAAGGAAAAAAGTCTGGACTTAATATTAAAGGATTTAGTGATGGAAAACTGCCCTGATATCATGGAACCAGAGGGCACAATAGTTATTGAAAGAATATATTAATCCCCTCCAGAAAGAGATCCTAAAATGATAACACCAAGGAATGTTGTGGCCAAATTCCAGAAATATCAGATAAAAGAGAAAACCCTTTCAGCAGTCAGAAAGAAACAATTTAGATACCAAGGAGCCACAGTAAGGAAGATGCAGGACTTGGTTGCTGCATCAACTTTAAGGGATCAAAGGGCCTGGAATGAGATATTCTGAAGAGCAAGGGAGCTTGGAATGCAGCCAAGAATTCACTACCTAGCTAAGATGAGCCCTCTCTTCCAGGGGAAAAGATGGACATTCAATGAAATGGGAGACTTCCAGCATTTTCTGATGAAACAATCAGAGTTAAATAGAAAATTTGGACATCAAACAGGAGGTTCAAGAGACACATGAAAAAGTTAAAAAAAGGGTAAAGGGGGAAAAACTACTATCCAATAATGATGAAACTGGCTATATCCCCACCTGGGAGAAAAATTCTCATAACTCTTTAGAACTGAAACTCTATTAGAGAGAATGTACTCATCCAGAAGTGATGGACACTCATGACTTATCCATGAGACACCTATCCAAGAAGATGAAACTAGTTATAACCCTACCTGGGAGAAAGATTCTAATATAACTCTCAAGAATTGTAACTCTATTAGAGAGACTATACTTAGCAAGAAGTGATGAACATTTATGACTTTTCTGTGACACAGACATAATGATGTAAAAACAATAACTCCTTAAAAACAGGAACAGTAAGGACACAGGAGGATGGAGGAGATTGAATGGGGTAAATCTCATTACATTAAGAGGTACAAAAGACCTATTGTAATAGAGGGGAAGAAGGGAGGAGCTGAGAACCACCTGAATTTTCCTCTCAACAGACTTGGCTTAAAGTTAACTTACACACATGCTTGGTTAAGTTAACAAACTTATCTTACGTTTCATGTATTAAAAGGGGGAAAGGGGAGGGGGGACTGGGAGGGAGAGAAAAAGGGGAACTAACAGAAGGAAGGGAAGGAAGAAGGAGAAAAGGGAAAGGAGAAAGAAGAGGAGGGGGTTGGATATAGGAGGACAAAAATGCTGAAGGGTTGGTATTCAGAAACAAAATACTAGGGAAAATAGATAAAGTAAAAAAGGCAAAAATACAGAGGAAGGATAGCATGGAGGGCAATACAGAGTTAATAATTACAACTTTGAATGTGAATGGGATGAACTCTCCCTTAAAACATAAGTGAATAGCAGAGTGGATTAAAAACCAGAATCCTACAATACGCTGCTTACAAGAAACTCATTTGAAGCAGAGAGACACATACAGAGTAATGGTAAAAGGTTGGAGCAAAATGTATTTTGCTTAAGCTGAAGTGGAAAAAAGCAGGGTAGCAATCCTTATCTCAGACAAAGCAGCTGCAAAAATAAATATTATTAAAAGAGATAAGGGAAGAAACCAACCTCCTAAAAGGTACCATAGACAATAAAGAAATTTCAATACTAAATAAGTATGTACCCAATGGTATAACATACAGATTCTTAGAGGAAAAGTTGAAGGAGTTACAGGAAGACATCAACAGCAAAACTCTACTAGTGGGAGATTTCAACCTCCCACTCTCAGATTTAGATAAATCTAACTATTAAAATAAACAAGAAGGTAGTTAAGGAGGTAAATAGATTATTAGAAAACCTAGACATGATAGATTTATGGAGAAAATTGATTGGGGATAGAAAGGAATATACTTTCTTTTCTGAAGTACATGGCACTTACACAAAAACTGACTATGCACTAGGGCATAAAAACCTAATAATCAATTGCAGAAAGGCAAAAATAAGGAATATTTCTTTCTCAGGTCATAATGCAATAAAAATCATATGCAATATTAGGCTAGGGAGATACAGACCAAAAACTAATTGGAAATTGAGCAATCTCATTTTAAATAATGAGTGGATCAAACAACAAATTATAGAAAGAATTAATTATTTTATCCTAGATAATGATAATAATGAAACATAATATCAAAATCTATGGGATACACCCAAGGCAGCTGTCAGGGGATATATTCTATCTTTATATGCTTATATGAATAGATTAGAAAAAGAAGAAATCACTGAACTAAATATACACCTAAAACATTAGAGAAAGAACAAATTAGAGATGCCCAATTAAATACCAAATTAGAAATTCTAAAAATTAAAGGAGAAATTAATAAAATCAAGAGCAAGAAAACTATTGAACTCATAAACACAATGAAGAGTTGATTTTATGAAAAAACCAATAAAATTGATAAACCTCCAGTCAATTTGATTAAAGAAAGAAGAAAACTAAATTGCTAGTATCATAAATGAAAAGGTGAACTCACCACCAATGAGGAGGAAATTAAAGTGATAATTCAGAATTATTTTGCCCAACTCTATGCCAATAAATTTGACAATCTAAATGAAATGGATGTATATTTACAAAAATATAAGTTTCCCAGGTTAAATGAAGAGGAAATTAAATACCTCAATAACCCTATCTCAGAAAAAGAAATTCAAGAAGCCATTATTGAACTCACTAAGAAAAATATTTCCAGGGCCAGATGGATTCACAAGTGAATTCTATCAAACATTGAAGGAACAATTGGTTCCAGTTCTATATAAACTCTTTGGAAAAATAGGTGAAGATGGAATTCTGCCTAACTCTTTCTATGACACCAATATGGTGCTGATACCTAAACCAGGAAGAGTTAAAAAAGAGAAAGAAAATTATAAGCCTGTCTCCCTGATGAGTATAGATTTCAAAATCTTAAATAAAATTTTAGCAAAATGATTACAAGTTATCACTAGGATAATACAGTATGACCATGTAGGATTTCTTCCAGGAATGCAGGGTTGGTATAATATTAGGAAAACTGTTAGATAATTAATTATATCAATATCAAACCTATCAGAAATCATATGATTATATCAATAGATGCTGAAAGAACCTTTGACAAAATACAGCACCCATTCCTACTAAAAACACTAGAGAGTATAGTATAATAAACAGTATCTATCTGAAACCAGCCATCAATAAGCATTATATGCAGTGGGGACAGGCTAGAGGCATTACCAATAAGATCAGGGGTGAAACAGGGATGCCCATTATCACCAATACTACTCAATATTGTATTAGAAATGGTAGCTTCAGCAATAAGAGAAGAAAAAGAAATTGAATTAATTAGAATTGGGAAGGAAGAGACAAAACTCTCACTCTTTGCAGATGACATGATGGTATACCTACAGAATCCTAAAAATTTATCTAAAAATCTACTTGGAATAATTAGCAAAGTCACAAATATAAAATTAAGCCTTATAAATCCTCAACATTTCTAAATATGTCTAGCAAGATACAGCAGAAAGAGCTAGAAAGAGAAATCCCATTCAAAGTAACTTCAGACAATACAAGATACCAGGGAGTCTATCTGCCAAGGTAGACTCAAAAACTTTTTGAAAATAATTACAAAACACTTGTCACACAAATAAAATCAGATTTAAATAACTGGGCAAAAATCAATTGCTCATGGATAGAGCAAGTTTATATAAAAAATGACGGTTCTACCAAAACTAAACTATTTAGTGCCCTATCAATGAAAATTCCAAAAAAATTACTTTAATGAGTTAGAAAAAATAAGTAAATTCATACAGAGAAATAAAAAGTCAAGAATTTCCAGGGATTCATTGAAAAAAAGTGCAAAAGAAGGTAACTTAGCCTTACTAGATCTAAAATTATAGTATAAAGCATCAGTTATGAAAACTGCCTAGTATTGGCTAAGAAATAGAGTGGTAGATCAGTGGAATAGATTAGGTGCAATAGCAGGAAATGATTATAGTAATCTGCTGTTTGACAAACCCAAAGAGTCCAGCTATTTGTTTAAAAACTTTCTCTTTGATAAAAACTGTTGGGAAAATTGGAAGTTAGTATAGAAGAAATTTAGATTAGACCAACACCTCACACCCTATACCAAGACAAGATCCAAATGGATATAGGATCTAGACAAAAAAACAATATTTTAAGCAAAGTAGAAGATCAAGGAGTAGTTTACCTGTCAGATCTATGGAAAGGAAAGCAGCTTATGACCAAGGAAGAGATGGAGAACATAATTAAAAAGAAACTAGGTAATTTTGATTACATTAAATTAACAAGCTTTTGCACAGACAAAACAAAAGTAACCAAGATCAAAAGAGATGTAGCAAATTGGGAAATAATTTTTACAACTAGTATTTCTGACAAAGGACTCATTTCTAAAATATTTAGAGAACTGAGTCAAATGTTCAAAAAAAAAAAACCCATTCCCCAAATGACAAATGGTCAAAGGATATGCAAAAGAAATTTGCAGATGAGAAAATCAAAATGATCCATAATCGTATGAAAAATTGCTCTAAATCATTACTTATTAGAGAAATGCAAATTAAAACATCTCTGAGGTACCACCTCACACTTCACAGACTGGCCAATATGACCAGAAAATACAATGATCAATGTTGGAAGGGATGTGAGAAATCTAGGACACTAATACATTGTTGGTGGAACTGTGAACTCATCCAGCCTTTCTGGAGAGCAGTTTGGAATTGTGCCTAAAAGGCAACAAAAAATGTGCATACTCTTTGATCCAGCAATACAACTACTGGGTATATACCCTGAAGAGATGATTTAAAAGGGTAAAAACATCACTTACACAAAAATATTCATAGCAGTCCTATTTGTGGTAGCAAAGAATTGGAAATTAAGTAAATGTCCTTCATTTGGGTAATGGCTTAACAAACTGTGGTATATATATGTCATGGAACACTATTACTCTGTTAGAAACCAGGAGGGATGGGAATGCAGGAAAGCCTGGAAGGATTTGCATAAACTGATGCTGAGTGAGATGAGCAGAACCAGAAAAATATTTTACACCCTGACAGCAATATGAGGGTGATTAACCTTGATGGACTTACTTGTTTCAACATCCAGGACAATTTGGGGCTATCTGTGATGGAGAATACCATCTGTATCCAGAGAAGGATTTGTGGAATTTGAACAAAGACCAAGGACTATTATATTTAATTTAGAAAAAAAACTGCTGTCTTATTATGTAGTCTCTCTCTATCTCTTATACTTTATTTTTCTTCCTTAAAGACATGATTTCTTTCTCATCACATTCAATTTGGATCAGTGTATACCATGGAAACAATGTAAAGACTAACAGACTGCCTTCTGTGGGATTGGGGGGAAAGGAAGCAAAATTAGGAGGGGAAATTGTAAAACTCAAAATAAATAAAATCTTTATAAAAAAGGCACAAAAAAGAAAGTTACACTTTGAATTCATTATATGCTTAAAAAGGAAAGCAAACTGTACATATGAAAAATTCACAGTTTCAGGTTAAATTTTTTTCTTTTCTACTATAAATAATGAAATGCTCATTTTATTTAGTGTTAAGTTCAGAATAAAAACAATAAGATTTGAAAAAAAGAGAAATAATGAGGGGATGGTTTCAGGAAAAATCTGGAAAAACTTAAACTGATTCAAACTCAAGTGAGCAGAACTAGGGGAACCATCGTACCATAGCAGTATAATTTTATAATATTGTACACATTGTATATTGCATTTATTGTAACGACAAACAATTGTGAAAAGCTTAACTACTCTAATCAATACAATCATCCATGACAATTCCAAAGGACTCATGTTGAAAAATATGATCCATATCTAGAAAGAAAACTGATGGACTCTGAATGTAGATTGAAATAAATTTTATTTCATTTTCTATATCTTTTGCTTTCCTCCCTGCTCCATGATCAATATAGAGATATATTTTGTATAACTTCATGTATTTAATGCATATTTCATTTCTTGGCTTTTCAAAGGGTAGACAAAAGGTTGGAAGGAAGGGAAAAATTCAGAATTGATAATTAAAAATAAATGGTGTTCGGGGACGGCTAGGTGGTGTAGCGGATAAAGCACCGGCCTTGGATTCAGGAGTACCTGGGTTCAAATCTGGTCTCAGATACTTAATAATTACCTAGCTGTGTGGCCTTGGGCAAGCCACTTAACCACATTTGCCTTGCAAAAAAAAAATAAATGGTGTTCAGAACTGAACAAAGAAGTCTAGATGTATAGCCAGAGCAAAGCAAAGCAAGATTATCACTTTCCTAACTGTTGATACTATATGTATCTTTTAAAAATCTAGCCTAACACTGTATAAAATTTCTTGACTTCCTTATCTCACTATTGGTTCATATTGAGTTCTTGTCTTTTCTTCTAAGATAGCCAACCTTCCATCTATTCTGTAGGTATTTTATGTACAACCTAGTTATTTATACATTCTCCCATTAAATTATTAGTCGGTAAGCATTTATTTAGCATCTGTTATGTACTATGCTAAGTGCTGAAAGATAAAAATAATTCTTGCTCTCAAATAGCTCACAAAACATGAGTAACATGCAAAGAAACTTTATACAAGATAGCTTGAAGATAGTCAACAGAAGAAAAGCATTATATGGAATTGGAATGACTATTTGTAGAGGTTATGATTTTAGTTGGAACTTGAAGGAAGCTAGAAATGTCTGGAGTGTGACAAGAAAGTAGAACATTTCAGGCAAATGAGATAAAGCATCTCGTGCAAGTAACAACAAGGTCAATAGCAAGAGGAACCTTTAGGAATTTATAAACCATTTGGAAAGACAAGGTTCAACATATATTATGTAGTAAAAGTACAACCTAGAATCTAGTGCTTTATCTTTTTATTCAACAGACACTTAAGCACCTACTATATGTAAGGCATTATGGAAAATGACAAAAGGTGAATATAAAGGGCCCAAAATGTATTGGAAAGTCAAATGCTCATAGAAATGAAGAAGACAATATTTGATATGGTCTGGAATCGTGAGGGAAGCTTTCATGGAGTGGTGGGACTTCAGAAAGGGCTTCAATTTAGAAAGTCCCAAGTGCTATGATTAAGGACAACTTGGTAGTAAAGTTGCTATAGTGCTGGCTCTGGAGTTAGGAGGCCCTCAGTTCATATCTAGCTTTAGATACTTAGCTCTATGATCCTGGGCAAGTCACAAACTATTTGCCTCAATTCCCCATCTATCCAATGAGTTGGAGATGAAAATGGCACTTAGTATCTTTGTCAAGAAAAACCCAAATGGAATCAAAGAGAGTTGGGCATAACTGAAACAACAACAACAACAACAAACAATAACAATAGTGTGATGGAATTCCATTGTGCTATAAGAAATGATGAATAGATGAATTTCAGAAAAATCTGAAAAGACTTACATGAACTGATGTTGAAGGTAGTAAGCAAAACCAGAAAATAGTGTACAGTAACAGCAACGTTGCAATGATAGACTATAATAAATTTAGCTCTTCTTAGCAATATAATGTGATACAAATGATAGAATGGGATAGAACACTGGCCTTGGAGTCAGGAGGATGGAAGTTAAAATCCAGGCTCAGAAACTTGACTCTTACTAGCTGTATGATCTTGGGAAAGTCACTTAACCTTTATTGCTTCACATCCAAAGAAGTCTCCACTCATCCTAATTCATATCTGGCTAATGGACCCTGGAGGAGAAAGTGAGGCTGATGATTTAGCACAGCAGCCTCTCACTTAAATTCAATTCATGTGCTTGTCATGGCAAACCTCACTGCTGTTATGGTCTTCTTAGAGAACAAAGGACCAAAAACAAAATAAAAAATAATGATCCAAGACAATTCCAAAAGACTTAAGATGGAAAATGCTATCCATATCCAGAAAAAGTATTATAGAGTTAATTCACACTATTTTCACTTCTTTTTGGATTTTGTCTTTTCTTCCTTGTGTTTTTCCCTTTTTTCTTAATTTTTTTACAACAGACTAATGTGGAAATATGATTAATATAATTGTACATGTATAACCTATTTCAGTTTTTTTTTGCAGTCTTGGGAGGGAGAAGGAAGTTGAAAAAATTAAAACTGTAAATCTTATAAAAGTGAATGTTGAACAAAAAAGAGGGAGATTATAGAATAATTTTGAAACAGTAGGGGGAATCAGACTGAAGGGGGTCTTAAGTGCCAGGCTCAGAAGTTAACCTTTTACTCTAGTGGTAATGTTGAAGCTATTTGAGCAGGGGAAATGTTATTGTTAGATTGTGCAATAAGAAGATTATTTTGGCATCCGAGTGAGGACTCTAAGCTCTTTGAAGGCAAGGGACAGAAGTTGTGCATTTCTTTGTCTCTACAGCTCTTAGCACATAAAAAGAGCTTAATAAATACTTGTTGACTTATTGACTAGAGAGGGGAGTGACTGGAAGAAAGGGAGCAGAATTAGAAGGATATTATAATAGTCTAGGCAAGAAATGATAGGACCTGAACTAGAATAGTGGCCTTAGGAATGTAGAAGAGGGAATGGGAAATAATCTATTTCTTAGATATGATGCTACTCAAGCATTCTTGTGATTTAGCAAACAGTTACAGTTGTCACAGCTGGAGGCAACACTGCCCCCTTTTCTTCCCCCTTCCCTGCTGGAGCCCCTGTCCCCACACAAATAGCTTTGAGTTCTGCAATAACTTATATTCCCAGGGAGCCCTGAAGAATGGATTAGTGCTGCTCATTCTTCATTGTAATAAATGAATATTATTGCAGCCCAGGCAGAGAAATGCCACTTGCTATGGATGTATTTGGGGCTCTGCCCAGAAGGAATCATGTGCTGGGTGGGTTATTTATAATTTGCTGTAGATTTATAAACTGGGGGTGAAGGCTGTTCCTCCCCTTGTCAGCTTTTCCTGGCTTGGAGAGGAGTAGAATATGGAATCATAAGTTTCTTGGGGCACAAATTGAGTATTAAAATACTATATCTACTCTCTGGTCCCCCCCAAGGGCAGAGACCACAGAGGAGACCTTTTCATCACCTTTGGATAACCTTCAGCTGATGCCTTCTACTGCAGGGCTAATGCTATAGGAATGGAATAGTTCATGGTCTCTGCTAGGATGGGTTTTGTGATGAGTCCTCTCTGCTGTCAATATTACTAATCTAGTGAATTCATTTCCTCCTGCCCTAAGAGATCTGTTCTTCCATGGTCCAATTTTCTGTTGTATATATTTGATTTTTAAAATCTACTTTTTTCTTCTGACTTTTGTCTTTCCTAAATTGTTACCAGAGTTTTCCCATTAGCTGAGTTAGAATATTCTTAAGAATTATTGATGTCTTTCATTTTTATATTGCATACATTTCAGAATATGCTTCTCTTCCTTACAACCTCACAAGGGGAGTCTTCTCTTGTAATAAAGATTTTAAAAAGCAGCAAATAAAATGGCTCAGCAGAATCAACTGAGAAATCAACTGCTTTAGACAGCATATGCAACATCATTATACTCAGAGTTCTGCATCTTTAATGCAGAGGAAGATACATTTTATAATTTCTTCTTTAGGCCAAGCTTGATGATTTTAATTTTTGCCTTATTTAATTTCCTTTTCTTTACATTTTTAGTCATGTTTAATATTTTTCTGGTTCTGATGACTTCACATTGTATCAGTTCTTATACATTTTCCCACCTTTCTCCAAATTCTTCATATTCATTGTTTCCTTTGGTTCATTAATACTGCTTTATGTTTCTCCATTACAATTTGTTCAGCCATTATCCAACTGATGGATATCAACTTTGTTTCTAGAGCTTTGCTACCACAAAAGTGTTCTATAAATATCTTTTTGTTTATTTGGAATCTTTCTGTTTGTTAGATTATATATCTAATAGTGGAATTTATGGGTAAAAAAAGTGTGGGTGTTTTGGTCATTTTTTTCAATCATAATTCCAAATTGTTTTTATGAGTGATTAGGTCAACTTACAGTTCTACCAAGAGTATATTAGGGAAAGGGAATATATATATATATATATATATATATGTATATATAGTACATACTATATGCCAAGAACTTTGTGAAATGATTTCTCATTTATTCCCCACAGCAACCTCTCAAGATGGGTACTATTTTTATTCCTGTTTTATAGTTGAGGAAACTTGGGCAAACAGAGGTTAAGTGATTTGCTCAAGGTCACATAGCTGCTAATCAAGTGTCTGAGACTGAATGAATTCTGATTTCAATTCCAGTACAGGGCTTCCTATCTTAATATTTGCAGGTCTGTCTTTGCTCAGTCCCTTCAATACTACTTTATTTCATCTTTTGTCAACTTTGCCGATTTTCCGAGTGGGGGTTCATAAAACTTTAGTTATTTCAATAAGCTTTTCTATCATATGTGATTTGAAAGTTTTCATAAAATTGATAATAGCTTGCCACTGTTCTTTTGAAAACTGTCTTGTTTGACCATTTATTTTTAGGAACTAATTCTTGGAAATATACATGCACACATTCACATATGTTTGCCAAGCAAGTACATATACACATATCTTATAAACACATGTATATAAACATGTTAATTTTATTTTATTTTTGAGTATTCATTCTGAACTTGTTGTGATATATGATTTGATATAAAGTGCAGGTCCAAAAGCAGGGGGTTAAATAGCTTTCTAGTTTTTCCAGCAGTCCTAATTTTTATTTATTTTAAAATTTTATTAATTTTCATCCATATGCACATGTACATTTTAAAGTTACAAAATTTCCTTTCATCATCCCTCCCCTCAGTGGCAAACAGTCAGGTTAGCATTCTGCATCCATATTTTGATAAACATGTTTTCAAATTAATAGTTTTTGGTATGAGGAATTAGGATTAAGGGAAAGAGATGCATAAGAGATAATTTTTATAAAGCGTTCATCAGATTTGGAAGGATTTTTTTTTGTGTGTGTTTTGTTTTGTTTTTCTTTCTCTGGGTGGGGATGATAATAGTCCATAGCTGGTCAAATACAGTTGTCCTAGCTCTCTGAACTGCTGAAAGCAACTGCCTCTATCATCTCACAATGTTGTTGTTCTCTCTGGTTCTACTCCTGTAAGCCATTCCATGCTTCTCCAGAGTCTGACCCTTTATGATTTCTTATAGAACAATAGTATTCCATTGTATTCATCTACCATAACTTGTTTAGTAATTCCCCAATTGATGGGCATCCCCTCAATTTCCAATTCTTTGCCTCTACAAAAAGAGCCTACTAGTCCTTATTGAATGAGGAATTCTTCACTAATGTCCTTGGGTTTATCGAATGCTGGATATTGAGATTTTTCTGATTACTGCTTATTCTAGTTGGTTGCAATAGTTAGATCATCTTTTCAATTTTAAGAGTAATAGTAAATAGTTTTGATTCTTCATAATATGGTTTGAGTTTTCTTCGTGCTGTCCCCCTTCATTTCTACTCCTTCTTCTCATAACTAACGCTGAGATTCTAGATCTTTTATGAATTTTGTTTAGTTTGATGAAGTATCTCTTTAGTATTTTAGCATAGTACTAAATCTATAAACTTAGGTAGTATCCTTACTTTAATTATATTGATATGAAATAACCATGAGCAATGAGTATTTTTCTGATTATTTAAATGTCTCTCCATATCTATAAAGTATGTTTTATAAATTATATATATATATATATATATATATATATATATATCTTAAATGTGTTTTTCAAGGCTGATCTCTCTTTTTTTCATGATGATTTGGAGATATAACAATAATACTGGTAAAATATCTTGAAATCATAAATGGAAAGTACACGAGGCTGATATTTTGTATGTTTTGTATTTGTTTTGAATGAGTTCTTGTTTTCTAGCATTTCTTCTTAATATTTATTATTGTCATATGGAAATAGTGACAAGTTTTGTGAATTTATAACCCTACTGCTTTATTAAAGTTATTATTTCAATTAGTTTCTTTTCTGATTCTCTTTAGTTTTCTAAGTAAACCATTTACCATATTTTGACATATGAAAAATTTGTCTGCTGTTTGTTGATGCATGTGCTTTTGATCTCACATTTTATTGCTATTTTAATATTCTGTTGACAAATAATAGTGGAAAGAATGACTATCTTTTACTCCTATATTTTTCAGGAAAGACTTTATGATTCTATTCACCAATCCCATGACTTGTTAGGTTATAATATCCCTCCCTGTTCACAATTTTTCTAGAAATTCTTCACATTTAAGATAGCTTCTGGAGGGCAGGGATTATATTTCTTTTTGTCAGTATATGTAAAGTGTTTTAGTACAGTGCCTAGAACATAGTGTTTAATAAATTGCCTCTCACTCCCATGTTGCTGTTAGAGTGTACAATGTTCTCCTGGTTCTGCTCATCTCACTCACAGCATGGGAGTGATGATCAACATAAACGGACTTGCTCATACCCACAGGGCAACAATCAGGCACAATTCTGGGATATCTGCTATGGAGAATGCCATCTGTGTCCAGAGAAAGAATTGTGGAGTTTGAACAAAGACCAATGACTATTACCTTTAATTTCTTAAAAAACCGTTATCTTATTATGTAATTCTGTTGTATCTTATACTATATGTTTCTTCCTTAAGGATATGATTTCTGTCTCATCATATTCAACTTAGATGCATACTATGGGAATGATGTAAAGACTAACAAACTACCTTCTATGGGGGGTGGGGGAAGGGAAGCAAAATTGGGGAAAAATTGTAAAACTCAAAATAAATAAAACCTTTCTAAAATTAAAAAAATAAAAAATAATAAATTGCCTTTCCTTTCTCCCTTTGCCTCCCTTTCTTCCTTTGCCTCTCTTCTTCTTTTCACCTTTTTTAAACTTCCTTTCTTCCTGCTTTTCTTTCTCTCTCCCTTCATTCTTACCTCCTTTTCTCCCTCCTATCTATCTTCTCTAATATATGAATGGAAGCTTCTGCCTGAACCTTCCTGGGCCTTTAGTTTCTTTTAGGTGAATTAACTGTAAAACTCTACAAGATAGTCTTTGGAAATACAGAATTTATTATTATTTATAATGAGAAACACCCATATGTTTTAATTTTTTTCAAGTTATGATTACCTTAGAAGACTGCAGAAAAATATGGAAGATAAAATTTTTTATTTGCTTAGGAATCTTTAGATAACATTAAAAGAGAGGAATTTTTTTGAGGGGAGGAATTGTGTTGGAGAAAAAGGAGAATCAAAATAAACAATCTTCAATTCCATTTATCATTCCTATTTAAAATATGTTGCAAAGTTAAAAAGAGAATTATAGAGTCTTCTCATGTTTTGCTTCTTAAATATATCTCACTTTATTGGGAAAGCTTAACATAGATATATGTGCTCCAGGGCCTCTTTCTTTTTTGGGTGAAAAAGTATTTTTCAAGCACAGTGTCAAGAATCCACAATTTGTTTGTGACTTGAATTAAGGCTATTTTCTCATAGTTTGAGCTTTTTTCCTCCATTTCTTTCCTTTTTTTGTTTTAAAAGACATTTCCTTTTAATCACTTTTATTTTTGAGTCTCTCCTCTGGGTAATTCTCTTTATGACCTTAATCAGCTCTGAAGTTTGGGGTGTCCATGGTCCTACAATTTATAGTAACTAATTCTAGAGATGATACATGTTCAAAGACATGGATTCAAGATTACAGATTCATAGTCCTATATTTCAGTTTCTAGAACATGAAAGAGTGAAGCCTTTGGAATGAAATCCTGTGAAAGATGCAGATTAATTTATGTTGATGCATTAGAAGATGAGAAATGAGGAGCCTTTGGAAGACCTTCTGTGAAAAAGAACTTATCTCCTCTATTAGGCCTTTCCTAGCCACTTAACTCTCCAACTATAGTAGAGACTTGGAGACAGATCAGTTGCTTCCCAAGTTTTTTAAATTTGCCTGTCTAATGAAGGGAAATAGCAGACCAGCTGCAGTGACTGAAGGATCCCCTCAAGTTCATCTGTTACTCTCATTTCTTTGGCAGAGATGCTTTGAACAGACTGAATGCCCCAGAAGGCTGGATTTATGTAGAAGTCCCTAGTTCTTATCACTCTTTCAGGGGCAGAGCAGCTTGAATGAACAACAACAACAACAACAACAACAACACCAACAGGCTTTTATTGAATGCTTACTCTGGGCTATAAGAGATTTAAGTACAAGAACAAAGACAGTTCCTGTCTTCAAGGGGAAGACAATATAATTTAGGAGTCTGCCTTTCACTTCAAAGACAGAGAGTAACTTTGTGGGTATTGGGAATTTCCTGCTTCTTTCTCTAATATCTTTTAGATTGCATTAATTTGCTATAAGAAAGGAGGATTGAAGTATCTATACCATTAAACAGGTTAAAAATATGACAGGTGTGTGAGAAATATCCAAACTAGTTCAAACTAGAACTGGAAAGTATAACACTGAAATATACATACAAATTACATATAGATACACATACACACATACATTTTATAGAGAAATTGTCTATAAACTGCAGCTGCACATACAAAATTATATGGACATGCATATACATGCACATGTTTTATACTATAAAACATGTATATAGAAATTATATACAGACATAATATATACATATTCATACATGCATGTGTTTATATGTGTATATAAGGGTAGTCCTGAATTATCCAGATAATTAATTCAAGTTTCTACTTGGCTTTTGGATTGTAGTACAAAGGGTCAGAGTGATGAGCAATGAGGAATAATTTGGAAAGATGTCTTCCACTTCTATCTCTGCTTCTGACTATAATTCACTGCCTTTTTGATAAGCTTGCTACTTCACCATGGAAGTCCTCTTAGTTCTTAAGGCCTCCTCATCCTAGAACATCTCTCTATTTTAGCCCCTTTATCCTTTTGGAGTTCCTTTTGAATACTCCATTCTGAGAATAGACACTTGTTGGTCTGGCCTTGTCATCCTGAAACATCCCCCTGACCTTGGAACTTACACTTTCGGGAAGAGGTTAGAACAGTCATCCTGAATTCCTCTCTTGGCTTTGTTTCTAACTTTATCGATTTCATCAACTTGCCCCAGAGGATTTTCCTTCCTTTCCCTTTTCAGCTTTCTTTCATGTGCTATCTTCTCCCATTAGTGAAAATGCCTTTGAAGGCAGGGACTGACTTTCTTTTTTGTAAATTTTTTTTAAATTTTGGAGGGCAATGGGATTAAATGACTTGCCCAAGGTCACACAGCTAGGTAATTATTAAATGTCTGAGGTTGGATTTGAATTCAGGTCCTCCTGACTCCAGGGCCGGTGCTCTATCCACTGAGCCACCTAGCTGCCCCTGACTGACTTTCTTTTTGCTTGTATTTGTTTTTCCACAAAATGTTTGGTACATAATGATCACTTAATAAGTGTTTGTTTACTAGTTTAATTTTTTGATAATTCAGAAGTATGGCTATCTCCTGTTATAACAGGAATGATCCAAAGATTAGTCACAGGAAAGTCCATATTGTTTCAATCTACATATGTTTATGGAATACCTACCATATGCATCTAAGTACTACTTGAGTACACAGAGTCTTGCAGAAAGATCAGGAGCTAGAAGGAATCCTAAAAAGCTTCTAATCTTTGAGATTGTTAAGGAATTTAAAAGAAAGGTCCTGGTCCTAGCCTCATGTTTTTATAGCCTAGTAGGAAAGAGAGCATACAGAGGTGAAAAATGTAGCTAGCATTACAAGATAGGTAATCAATGGCATAAAGGAGTATATGAGAAGTTCAGAATGAGTGTAACTGCAATCTTGTTTGATAGGAGAGAGATTGATAGGGACTGTATTGATTTGCACCAAAAAACCATTGTTTACTTTGAAGGATGAATAGGATTCATATAGAGAAGAAGGGAAGAAAAAATGCCTAAGGGAGGGGGAGGGGAAGTGTAGGCAAATACTCAGATTGGGGATTTATGTTGGATTTAATGGATTCTTGATCTAGAATATACAGGATGTTTATAGGGAGGATTAGCAAGGGAAGAAACTGAAAAGGGAAGTTGGTGCTAGATTCTGAAGGGCCTTGAATCAATTAAGGGTTTGGATTTGATTGTGTAACCATTAGGAAGTCATTGAAGTCTTTAGTGCAAGAGCTTATAATGATATTATTTTCCCTGAGAGTAGTAATCAAATTAGTGTTACCATTTCTTCTGGAAAGGCCTTCACAATCAAATTTCTAATGACTCCATTAAAAATTCCTGTGATTCTACAGAGGGAAAAACATCCACCCCCCACTACTTCTTGTCTCTCTCTCTCTCTCTCTCTCTCTCTCTCTCTCTCTCTCTCTATATATATATATATATATATATATATATATATGTTGTCTCCTTTCATTAGAATGTTACCTCCTTGATGTCAGGGACTGTATCACATTTGTTTGTTGCCAATAACTAATACAGTATATAGTATATGATAATATAATAATAATAATTTCTCAATCTTTTATCCATAGGAGGAGAGGCAAAGGACAGAGAGGAGATATATTCTTCATTTTCTGAGACATTTTCACTTTATTAAATGATCACGTAGCAAGTAACTTAAAATAGGATTAATTATTTAAAAATCTAACCCTCGGCTCAATTTCCTCTGACTTCCCAGGTCTATTCCCATTCAAGCCTATTGGTATGAAAATGCAACGTATCTTCAAAAGTGCTCCATGTCCATACCTCACAGGGCCACATGGTGGCAGTGTTATACCAATAAAGCTGACCACCTTATCTATTTCACTAAAACTTTTTCTGTCTACATGTTTCTTTTTAAAGTGCTTCTCTTTCTCTTTTTTGTGTGGAACATGTCACATAGTCCTCTGGTCTGTTTTCTTCTGCAAAGTGGTCATCAATAGAAATGATGTTTGACACCATCCTCAGCCAAGATATGCAAATATATTGTTGAAATACTGAAATTGTGTGATTCCCATCATTTGTAATTTAAAGTGCCAGATTTGTTCTCATCATTGCTGCTCCAGAAGGGGATTCCCCAGATAGGGTGAAGGGACAGAGGAGAGAAGAAGATAAAGCCCAGTTTTGTCCTGTGCTTTTGTTATTAAAGTCCCCCATTTAATTCCTATTATCTTGTATCCTGACTATTACTTTCTATCTTTTCCTTTTCTGGTTGATGTAGAAGTTTGTCAGAGTAAAAAGACAATTTAATAATATCTCTAAATTACCCCACTAACCTTCTGTCGTCCTGTCAGTAATGAGATGATGCCAGCAAATGAAGTTAGGGATAGACAATGCTACCTCATCTGAAAACCCCTTAGCTCTCCTCCCTGTATCCCACCTTTATTACTTGCTATTAATCATCAGTGACACAATTTCAATCTGTGTTTGGCTTTTGTAAATGAAAGAAAATAAAGAGGTTATAGAAGAGAAAATTACCCAGAAAGCTCATTAATGACCAGTGTCACTAAGTATATCTTCATTATGGGTGCTTTTAAATAACACTATAGCAGCAAACATCAGTGATTGGGATAAGAAAAAAAAATTTAAATCATTTGGGACAGAAAAGTTAATGTCATGAAGTTACTATTGAAATGCCTTTTAAAAAAAATCAGGATTTGACTTAAAATTGTTTTATTTTTCTCTTAGTTTTTCCAAAGCTAAATTAAAGTTCAAATTATGGTCTCCTTTTCTTGCCTTCATAGTATATATATAATTTGATATTCTCCATTTTATAGTATTTGCATCTTTCCTCATGAAAGTTTTTTTAAAAATATGAAACTGTAGTTTTGCTATCTCAGAGCCATATCTGTCAAATGTGTATATTTATGGTAAGATCCTTTCAAATTAATTAAAAAAAGGCTTGGATGCCTCTGTCTGAGAGCTATGAATGTTCATCATGTAAGCCATCTTAAAAAAATGACTTTTTGTGTGAACTCTCTTATCCAAGAGTTACAAAATTTTCTTTATTTCTTGACCTTTTGTGATGTAATTTCCTCTAAATTTATCCAGCAGAATTCAAGAAGGGGAAATGTTTTTTTTCCTGTTTTTTTAAAGTTTTTTTTTTGCAAGACAAACGGGGTTAAGTGGCTTGCCCAAGGCCAGACAGCTAGATAATTATTAAGTGTCTGAGACCAGATTTGAACCCAGGTACTCCTGACTCCAGGGCAGGTGCTTTATCCACTAAGCCACCTAGCCGCCCCAGGAAATGTTTTTTAATAGAAAATTAGGAATTCAAGATGTAGTTCTTATTGCCTAAAGAAGGAGTGGGGAAACTTTTTTGTCAAGGATCATTTGGATATTTATCACATCATTCACAGGTCATATAAAATTATCAACTTAAAAATAAACCTGCACATTTGGTCAAACATTTAATTAATTCAACCCTAAGGATCTCCTAGATTTATTGAATTTCAAGTTCCACCTGTGGTTGCTATGCTACAGACATGCCCTGCCTTTGGCTTAAAGGATGAAGTCCAAACTCTTCTCTGATGTTAAAAACCTCAACTTTGCAGTCATATCCTTCCTTTGTTGGAAGACAAGTGTCAGGAAGTTAGGTGATACAGTGGATAGAGTACCAGACTTGGAATCAGGAGAATTTAGTTCAAATCTAGCCTCAGACACTTAGTTATGTGACCCTGGGTAATTCACTTAACCTCTATTTCCCTTAGTTTCCTCATCTGCAAAATGAGGATTAGAAGCACTTATATCCAAGTTTATTATAAGAATAAAATGAGATAATAATTTTAAAGTGCCAGACCCATAATAGGTGCTCTATAAGTATTTTCTATTACTATTGTTGTGTATTAAAGAAGGATCACAGATTCAGAACTTGAAGGAATCTTAGAGGTCATTTACTTCAGAGCCTTCAATTTCATATATATGGCACAGAGAAGTGAAATAATTTGTTCAAGGTCACACAAACAGTAGATAGAAGAGCCAAACTCAAATCCAAGTCCTCTGATTTCAGAGGTGTTATTTATACTAATCCACTTTGGGGAAGCCAGAGAACTGGATTTGATTCCTAAATCTGAGGCTATCTTTGTGACCTTGGACAGCTTCCTTCATCTTTCAAATGTAAAAATGAGTGTTGCACTAGATTCTTCTTTACATCCATAAATCTATGTAGCTGTTACTTTATTCAAAGTCATATGACTTCCCTGACAAGAGAATCCTGGGCAAGCTTTGTTTCCAGTTTTCCCCCTAAGCACTTGGGTCGGGGGGAGAGGGGAAGTGTCTATGTTCTCAGATACTGAAATCTAGGCCACCACTTTTAATAAATATTGGTTGAATGAGTGAATGAAAGCATACATTCAAGTCTCTCATAATCTTTGTAAAATGAAGGCTTTGTACTGACTATTCTCTAAAGTTCATTCTGGATCTGACTGTCTGAGTTCCAAAACTTGAAACTCATAAAATGAGAGTAAATCAAGGTGACAGAGCAAAGTCAGGGACTTGCCTGAGTTCTTCCAAATTTCCCTCCAAACAATTTTAAAATAACAACCTCAAAATTAATTCCAGAGTAGCAAAATGACCAAAAAAAGAATGGGGTGAAACAATTTTTTCAGCTCCAAGACAACTTAAAAGGTTGGCAACAAATTTCTGTCTCACTGGAGTGAGCATGGAGAGCACTTCAGTAAAGTCTTCCCTCAGGCAAATTCACAGCAGGTTTTAGGGATGACTGAATTAGTGCAGAGGTTTTAGACCTCTGAGCCCACAGATTGTAAAGGGATGTAATAGAAGATTATAGGGAACCCTATAATTGTGAGAGGACTCTTAGCTCCAAAAACAGCTGCATGAAAAACCTGAAGCCTGGGACAATGCCTCTTCTACCCTGGTAGCAGAGCCCAAATTGAACATAAAATTAAAAGTCAAAAATAAGGTGGAAAAATGAGCAAATAAGAATGAAAAGAATCTGACTGTGGAAAGTAACTATGGTGACAGGGAAGATCAAAATACAAACTCAGAAGGAGACAAAGTCAAAATAGCTACATCCAAAGTCTCAAAGAAAAATGAAGCTTGGTCTCAGGCCCTCTTCCCCTAAATTCTTAATGAGTTCAAAAAAGGAGTTTAAAAATCAAATAAGGGAAATAAAGGAAAAAATTGGGAAAAAGAATTATGGAAGAAAATCAATAACTTGGTATAGGAAATATAAAAATATTAAAGAAAATAGCAGCTTAAAAACAGAATAGTCTAAATGGTTAAAAAAAGTCATAAAAGTGCACTAGATGGAGAATGCCTTAAAAAGCAAAATTGGCCAAATGGAAAAAAGACATATAAAAATTCACTGAAAAAAAGAGTTTCTTAACAAGTAAAACTGACCAAATGAAAAAGGTGATATTAAAAACTCCCTTAAGAAAATAATCCTATAATAATTAGAATGAATAAGTGGAAGTCAAAACAAAATCAAAAGGATGAAAAAGTAGAAGAAAATGGGAAATGTCTTATTAGGAAAACAATTATCTGGAAAATAGATCAAACACAGGTAATTTAAGAATCACTGGCTTACCTGAAAGGTATGATCAAAAAACGAGCTAGGCATCATATATCAAGAAATTATCAAGGAAAGTATACCTGATATTTTAGAAGTAGAAGGTAAAATAGAAATTGAAAGAATCCACAAGTCATTTCCTGAAAGAGATCCCAAAATGAAAACTCCCAGAAATATTATAGCCAGATTCCAGAGGTCCCAGAGGAGAAAATATTACAAGCAGTCAGAAAAAAAGATGCTGTGGAGCCATGGTCAGTATAATACAAGATTGAGAAGCTTCTTCACTAAAGATTCAGAGGGTGTGGAAAGTTGAAATTCCAGAGGACAAAGAAGCTAGGATTACAATGAAGAATCACACCCCAACCAAACTAAGTATAATCCTTTGGGGGGGGGGTGAAATGGATATTTAATGAAATAGAGAACTTTAAGAATTCATGATGAAAAGACCAGAGCTAAATAGAAAATTTGACTTTCCACCACAAAAGTCAAGAGAAGCAAAAAAAGGCAAATAGGAAAGATAAATCATAAGGGATTCAATACATTGAAACTGTCACATCTGTACATGGGATTGTTGTTATTCATCCTTGGTTCTTGAAGAGGGTCAATGACATCAGGAGCATGATGTCTTAACTTCCAAGTGAATTGGATTTAAGAGATGCAGAGCTATGCAAAGCCATTAGCCCTACTATTTCCTTCTGAGTCATCAGAATACTGTGGTAAGACACAGGTCAGGATGCTTACAGATGGCCCAGGATTCAATAGAAGACCTTGAATTTTTTAAATTAAGACCTTTCCCCAGAGAATTGAGGTAAAAGATGTCCTATTTTGATTTTGCCTCCCCACCCAAAAAAACCCCCATCAATCAGGGAGGGGAAGACCCTCAGAGTTTCTGATCAGACAGAAATAATTGCTATTTATACTCACTCTGGCCATTAAAACAATGAGCAAGTGATGCTTGGGCTGGAGTCTATTACTGGGCAAGCAGCGAGAACCAGAATGATTTTTTTCTTTAAAGGCATAGTAAGTAGCTCCATTGAAATCCAAATGGACTTTATTAAAGTCTGATTTTTCAGAGCTATATTTCAAAAAATGTTAAATGAAAGCTACCTGAGATAAATTAATTGTCCCAGTTTTTTAAAAGCAATGATAGGATAAATAAGAAGGGGAGAAGAAGCTTAGACCCTAGCAAGTTTTTCTCAAATGTCTTCAAATTCAAATCTATAAATTTGTGATTTATATTTTATTCAAATTTTCTTAATTTTAGAAAGGTTTTATATATTTTGAGTTTTACAATTTTCCCCCCAATCTTGCTTCCCTCCCCCAACCCCCACAGAAGGAAGTTTGTTAGACTTTACATCATCCCCATAGTATTCATTGATCTAAGTTGAATGTGATGAGAGAGAAATCATATCCTTTAAGGAAGCAACTTGTCGTATGAGATATAGCAGAATTACATAATAAGACAATTTTTTAAAAATTAAATTAAAGGTACATAAAAAGTCTTTGGTCTTTGTTCAAACTCCACAACTATTTCTCAGGATACAGATGGCATTCTCCACAGCAGATATCACAAAATTGTACCTGATTGTTGCCCTTTTGGTATGAGCAAGTCCATTAAGGTTGATCATCACTCCCATATTGCTGTTAGTATATACAATGTTCTTCTAGTTGTGCTCATCTGGCTCAACATCAGTTCATGCAAATCCTTCCAGGTTTCCCTGAATTCCCATCCCTCCCGGTTTCTGATAGAGCAATAGCATTCCACAGTTTGTTAAGACATTCTCCAATTGATGGACATTCCCTCAGTTTCCATTTCTTTGACACCACAAACAGCTGCTATGAACAATTTTGTACAGGTGATGTTTTTACCCTTTTTCATAATCTCTTCAGGGTATAGACCCAGTAGTAGTATTTCTGGATAAAAGGGTATGCACATTTTTGTTGTCTTTTGGGCATAATTCCAAATTGTACTCCAGAAAGATTGAATGAGTTCACAGTTCCACCAAAAATGTATTAGTGTCCCAGATTTCCCACATCCCTTCCAACATTGATCATTGTCTTTTCTGGTCATATTGGCCAGTCTGAGAGGTGGTACCTCAGAGATGTTTTAATTTGCATTTCTCTAATAATTAGTGATTTAGAGCAATTTTTCATATGACTATGGATAGCTTTGATTTCCTCACCTGTAAATTATCTTTGCATATCCTTTGACCATTTGTCAATTGGAGTATGGTTTGTCTTTATTTTTTAAAATTGACCCAGTTCTCTGTGTAGTTTAGAGATGAGTCATTTGTCAGAAACACAAGTTGTTTAAATTGTTTCCCAATTTATTGCATTTCTTTTGATCTTGGTTACAGTGATTTTGTCTGTGCAAAAGCTTTTTATTTTAATGTAATCAATATTATCTAGATTATTTTAAGGGTGTTCTCCATCTCTTTCTTGGTCATAAATTGCTTCCCTTTCCATGGATCTGACAGGTAAACTCTTCTTTGATTCTCTAGTTTGCTTATAATATTGTTTTTTACGTATCCATTTTGATCTTATCTTGGTATAGGGTACAAGGTGTTGGTCTAATCTAAGTTTCTTCCATACTAACTTCCAATTTTCCCAACAGTTTTTTATCAAAGAGAGAGTTTTTTCCCAATAGAAGGACTCTTTGGGTTTATCAAACAGTGCAGTACTATAACCATTTCCTGCTATTGCACTTAATCTATTACACTGATCCACTACTCTATTTCTTAGCCAATACCAGACAGGTTTCATGACTGATGCTTTATAATATAAATTTAGATCTGGTAAGGCTAAACCACCTTCTTTTGCACTTTTTTCTCTTAAATCTCTGGAGATTCTTGACTTTTTATTTCTCCATATGAATTTACTTACAATTTTTTTCTAACTCATTAAATAAATTTATTGGAATTTTGATTGGTAGGGCACTAAATAAGTAGTTTAATTTTGGTAGAATTGTCATTTTTATTATATTTGCACAGTCTATCCATGAACAGTTGATGTTTGCCCAGGTATTTAAATCTGATTTTATTTCTGTGAGAAGATTTTCTAATTGGTTTCAAAAATTTTTTGAGTTTGCCTTGGCAGGTAGACTGCCAGGTATTTTATTTTGCCTGAGGTTACTTTGAATGGGATTTCTTTTTCTAGCTCTTTCTTCTGTATCTTGCTAGTCACACACACACACACACACACACACACACACACACACACACACACACACACACACATATATATTGTTGAGGATTTATGAGGGTTTATTTTATATCCTACAGCTTTGCTAAAATTGCTTATTGTTTCCAGTAGTTTTTTGGATGATTCCTTGGGATTCTCTAGGTAGACCATCATGTCATCTGCAAAGAGTCAGAGTTTTTGTCTCTTCTTTACCTATTGTAATTCCTTTGATTTCTTTTTCTTCTCTTATTGCTGAAGCTAACATTTCTAATACAATATAGAATAGTAGTGGTGATAGTGGGCATCCTTGTTCCACCCCTGATCTTATTGGGAATGTCTCTAGCCTATCCCCATTGCATATAATACTTATTGATGGTTTCAGACAGATACTGTTTATTATTCTAAGGAACAATTCATTTATTCCTACACTCTCTAGTGTTTTTAGTAGGAATGGGTACTGTATTTTGTCAAAAGCTTTTTTAGCATCTATTGATATAATCATATAATTGCTGATAGGTTTGCCATTTATATAATTAATTATACCAACAGTTTTCCTAATATTGAACCAACCCTGCATTCCTGGAATAAATACTACTTGGTCATGATGTATTATCCTTGTGATAACTTGTTGTAGTCGTTTTGCTAAGATTTTATTTAAGATATTTTTCTTCTATATTCATCAGGGAGCCAGGTCTATACTTTTCTTTCTCTGTTTTAACTCTTCCTGGTTTAGGTATCAGCACCATATTGGTGTCATAGAAAGAGTTAGGCAGAGTTCCATCTTCACCTATTTTTCCAAAGAGTTTATATAGAATTGAAATCAATTGTTCCTTAAATGTTTGATAGAGTTCACTTGTGAATCCATCTGGCCCTGGAGATTTTTCTTAGGAAGTTCCATAATGGCTTCTTGAATTTCTTTTTCTGAAATGGGTTTATTTAGGTATTTAATTTCCTCTTCTTTTAACCTGGAAAACTTATATTTTTGTAAATATTCATTCATTTCATTTAGATTATCAAATATATTGGCATAGAGTTGGGGAAAATAATTCTGAATTATCACTTTAATTTTCTCCTCATTGGCGGTGAGTTCACCTTTATGATACTAACAATTTGATTTTCTTCTTTCTTTTTTTTAATCAAACTGAGCAGAGGTTTATCAGTTTTATTGTTTTTTTCATAAAACCAGCTCTTGGTTTTATTTATTAGTTCAATAACTTTCTTGCTTTTGATTTTATTAATTTCTCCTTCAGTTTTTAGAATTTCTAATTTGTTATTTAATTAGGAGTTTTTAATTTGTTCTTTTTCTAATTGTTTTAGTTGCATATTTAGTTCAATGATTTCCTCTTTTTCTAATTTATTCATGTAAGCATTTAAAGATATAATATATTCCCTGACAGCCTCATTGAGTGTATCCCATATTGCTTCATTATTGTCATTATCTAGGATAAAATAATTAATTCTTTCTATAATTTGTTGTTTGATCCACTCATTCTTTAAAATAAGGTTATTCAATTTCCTATTAGTTTTGGGTCTATATCTCCCTGCATATGATTTTTATTGCATTATGATCTGAGAAAGATGTATTCACCATTTCTGCTTTTCTGCAACTGGTTATTAGGGTTTTTGCCCTAGTACATAGTCAATATTTGTGTAAGTGTCACGTACTACAGAAAAGAAAGTATATTCTTTTCTATCTCCATTCATTTTCCTCCATAAGTCTATCATGTCTAGGTTTTCTAATGATCTATTTACTTCCTTAACTTCCTTCTTGTTTATTTTATAGTTAGATTTATCTAAATCTGAGATGGGAGGTTGAGGTCTCCCACTATTTGAGTTTTGCTGTCTATGTCTTCCTATAACTCCTTCAACTTCTCCTCTAAGAATTTGGATGCTATATCATTGGGTGCATACATATTTAGTATTGAAATTACTTTGTTGTCTATAGTACCTTTTAGGAGGATATAGTTTCCTTCCTTATCTTTTTTAATACTATTTTTGCAGCTGCTTTGAGATAAGGATTGCTACCCCTGCTTTTTTCATTTCAGCTGAAGTAAAATATATTTTGCTCTAACCTTTTACCTTTACTCTATGTTTCTCTCTGCTTCAGATGAGTTTCTTGTAAACAGCATATTGTAGGATTCTGATTTTTAATCTACTCTGCTATTTGCTTATGTTTTAAGGGAGAATTCATCCCATTCAAATTCAAAGTTATAATTACTATTTATTGCCTTCCCTTTTATCTTCCTTCTGTTAGTATTTCTCCCTTTTCCCCTTAAATCCATATTCTTCAGTGTTTTGTTACTGAATTCCACCACCTTCAGTGTGTTTGCCTTCCTGTATCCAACCCCCTCCCCTTTGTTCCCCCCTTTCTGTTTGGCCCTTCTTCCTTCCCTTCCTTCTGTTGATTCCCCCTTTCTTCCCCCTTCCCTTTCCCCCTTTAACACTTTAAAGGTAAGATAAGTTTCTTAATTTAACTGATTTTGCATATGTTAACTTTAAGTTAATCTGATGAGAGTAAGATTCAGGCAGTTCTCACTGCTTCTCTTCTTCCCCACTATTGCAATAAGTCCTTTGTACATCTTAATGTAATGAGATTTACCCCATTCAATCCCCCCCCCCTCCATCCTCCCATCTCTTTACTGTCCTCCTTTTTAAGGAGATATTATTTTTAAATCATTCTATCTGAGTCACAGAAAGGTCATGAGCGTCCATCACTTCTGGCTGTTCTCTTTACTAGAATTACAATTAGTGAGAGTTATTAGAGCCTTTATTCCAAGTAAGGATATATTCTGTTTCATCTTATTGGATAACAGTTTCTCAAAAAAAAAAGTCATATGATCCATGTCTTCTGGCTAATTAAATTCTCTCTAATAGAGTTAAAATTTTGCAAGTTGTTAAAGTCTTTCTTCGAGGTAGGAATATTGACAGTTTCATCTTATTTGATAACAGTTTTTCCCCCTCCCCAGTTTTTAAATTTTACCTTTTCATGTACCTCTTGAGTTTCCTGTTTGAAGTCCAAATTCTCTATTAAGCTCTGGTCTTTTCATCAGGAAAAGTTGGAAGTCTCCTATTTCATTAAATGTCCATCTTTTGTCCAGGAAGTGAAGGTTCAGTTTTGCCAGATATTGGATTCTTGGCTGTATTCCAAGCTCCCTTGTTCTTTGGAATATCTCATTCTAGGCCCTTTGATCCCTTAATGTTGATGCAGCCAGGTCCTGTGTAATCCTTACTGTGGCTCCTTGGTATCTAAATTGTTTCCTTCTGGATGCTTGCAGGATTTTCTCTTTTATCTGATAGTTCTGGAATTTGGCTAAAATATTCCTTGGTGTTTTCATTTTGGATTCCCTTTCTGGAGGGGATTGATGTATTTTTTCAATAATTATTTTGCCCTCTGGTTCCATGATATCAAGGTAGTTTTCCATCACTAAATCCTGTAATATTAAGTCCAGGCTTTTTTTTCTCTTTAATGTTTTCAGGAAGACCAATAATTTTTAGGTTATCTTTTCTTAATCTGTTCTTGTGGTCAATGGTTTTGCTGATGGGGTATTTAGCATTTTCTTCTATTTTTTCAATTTTTTCGGTTTTGTTTAACCAATTCTTGTTGTCTCATGAAGTCATTGGTTTCCATAGACTCCATTCTTTTTGTTAGGGAAGAATTTTCTTCATTTACCCTTTGCAACTTCTTTTCCACTTAGACAATTCTATTTCTGTAAGTATTTTCCCTTTGATCATGTGAGGTTTTGAGAGATTTATTTTCTTTTTGCATTTGTCTAATTGTATTTTTCCAAGGATTTGTTTTCTTGTTGCAAGTTGTTAATGTTCTCTTTGGTTTCTTTTCCGAAATTTTCCAATTGATTTTTAAACTCCTTCCTGATTTTTTCAAGGAAATCTTTCTGTGCTGGAGACTGAATCATATTCTCCTTGGGGTTCTACGTCTCTCTGAATTAGGGTCTTTTCCTTTAGGAATTTTTCTATGGTCCCCCCTTTTCACTGGCCTTTCTCCATTTTCCTAAGATCTTGTGTTGGGGGAGGGGCTGCTTCACAGAGTTTTGGTATTGCTATCCCTACAGGCTTTACTCACTGAGTGCAATATCTCCAGCTGGCCAGTAGAGTGTCCTGGAGGCTTCACTCACTGAGTGGTTAGTAGGGTGTGTTGGAGGCTTTTCTCAATGGATGTAATATCTCCTCCCAGCCAGTAGTGGTGCTAGAGGTTGAAACCTACTCTCCAGCCCTTCCTGTAAGTCCTAGACTGTCAGTCCCATGGCCACACCTGTACTCTCTGGTTTTTCTCAGAGCAAATTGGTTCCCACAGCAAATTGGTTCCCACAGTGAAGTGGTTCCCACAGCAAAAGCCCCCGGGTTTGATCTTAGATTAGTCTGGCACTCACCCCTCCCCCACTGGCTGTCAGCACTCTACACTCACCACCACCCCCATGCCATCCCCGAAGACAGACGTTGAGGTATATGTTGTTTTTCTAGCTTCTCTTTCTGGATTTTGTCCGTGGGACTTCCATTAAGAGGTTTGTTTCATATTGTTTATTGGGGAAGATCAGGAGACTTTAGCACAGGACCTGGCTTCTTTTCACAATCTTGGCCAGAAGTCTCCTTTCATTCAAATTTATAAAAAAAAAAACAAGTCCTTCCCCAATTATAAAAGGTCAATGGATATGAAAAGACAATTTGCAGATAAAGAAATCAAAGCTATCTATAGTTATATTAAAATGCTCTAAATCTCTATTGATTAGCAAAATGCAAATTAAAACAGCTCTGAATACTACCTCACACCTAGAAGATTGGAAATTATGACAGAAAAAGAAAATGACAAATGTTGAAGGGGATATGGGAAAATTGGAGCAATCATACTATTTGGTGGAATTATGAATTGGTTCAACCATTCTGGAGAGTAATTTGGAATTATGTCCAAAAGACAACAGAATTGTGGATGCCCTTTGACCCTATAATACTACTACTAGGTATGCATCTCAAAGAGATCAAAGAAAAGGGAATAGAACTTATTTGTACAAAAATATTTATAGCAGCAACTTTTATGGTGACAAATATTTAGAAATTAAAAGGATCCTCATCACACACTTTCAAATGCAAACCATAGATGGACCTCAATTTTCTCTAGGTCAGTGAGAGCCAGTTTAACCTGATTTACTGACTTGACTCAAAGGCAGCTAGTCTTTGAAATTCCTAATTAAGGTAAAAATTGCATTAAAATTCTCTAGGAGGAGGTAGCCTCAAATCCTATTAATTACTTAATTTTAAATTAGCTTTTTTAAAACAATTAAGTCTAAAACCCAAAATAAAAGGAATAAATATTTAACTAAGTTAACAATCAGTAACTATTTCAGATCTGAATCACACACAGAGGAGTTTTAGATACAGACATACAGAGACACAGGAATAATTCTTTTTGAACAATGTTTACACATTTATCAAATTATGTGGTATGAGATTTTAGGAAACTCTGGCCAGCACACCAAAATCTCAAATACAGAGATTTTCCTCAACTTTCCCAGTAAAGGGGTGTGAAAAAAATGCTGCTGATTTTTAAATACACATACACACACACATTAAAAAAAGGATCCTCATTAATTGAGGAATGACTAAATAATTTGTGATATATGATTGTGATGGAATACTCTTGTATTATAAGAAATAATAAGTTATAAAAACCTGGAAAGTCTTAACCTGAACTCATGCAAAGTGATTTGAGCAAAACCAGAACACTGTATGCAGAAATAGCAATATTCCTCAGTGATCATTGGTGAAAGATTTGGTCATTCTCAGCAATACAATGACCTAAAACAAATCCATTGTGATGAAAAAAATGCTATCTCAAGAGAAAGAACTGACAACATCTGAATGAAGATCAAAGCAAACTATTTATTTTTCTTTTCTTTTTAATGTGTTTTCTTTTATAACATAAGATAAAAATGTTTTGTATAACTATGCTATGTAACTTGTATCAGACTGTTTATCCTCCCAAAGAGGAGGGAGAGAGGGGAGAAAATTTGGAATTCAAAATAAAAAAAAACAAATTTAAGAATTGTTTTTACATTTTTTGGGAAAAGTAAAATATTAAAAATGAATATCATATCAATGAATTTACATGGGACAGAGCATCAACATATCTCAGAACATTCTTCAGAGCTTAGGAATCTTCAGTTCATTTAACAATCCAGACATGATTCATGTGTCCAGACACAAGAAACTGCTCTCAGGAGCCAGGTTTACTTTAGTAGGTGAATAGAAGTCAGAGTCAGGGAAAATGGAGGCAAAGACCAAACCTTCTCTTTTTCAAAGCCCAGGGATTAACGATTCAGAGATCTGGAAGCAAAAGAAAAAAACATTAGATGGAAATGAGTTGACTTAATGGAAACTTTTCGATTGAGGAATAATTTATAGTTTGGGGCTTGAAACTTACTGGTTAGATTCATCCATTTTCTGCCTCTTTTAAGAGTTCATGAGAATTTAGACTGCATACAAACAGCAGCTGGCACACATTAATAATCATAATAAGGATGTACAAAGAAAGAAGAATGGGTGGAGATAATTAGTTTATGGTCTAAGAGATAGTAGATACAGAGCATTGTATCAAGGTATCTGGAAATAGAAAAAGGTCTGAGGATTAATTGGGAAAACGCTGTTGTTCAGGGAAGGGAAGATTTATTGAGTCCTATCTCTCATCTTCTATTAGATTGGTGATTTTCTTGTTTTACTGAAGAGATTCATTTTTTGGATAATCTGGGGTTTCTTCCCTTAGTGTACTTTTGACTGGACTGGCTCAGGACACTGTGGACATCAATAGGATTGAAATATGGTTCTGGAGTAAATTTGGGATTTACAAAAATTTACATATGGAAAGGTTCTTAGCTATCACCTAGAATATCATCAAATAGAAGAGAAACAGAGAGGGACCACATAGTTGATAAGTCATGAACCTAAGACTAGAATGTAGGTCTTTGGCTTCCTAATCAAATATTCTTCCAACGTACCACATTGCCTCTCACTTATGAAAATAAACAGGTCAAAGTAAAATGCTAATAGCTGAAAATTTCTGGATGTATTTGTATTTTAACAGGAGATGGCTCCAAAAAATTTTAGAATTCAGGACTACACATTTGACCTTAGGCACTTGCAAACTGTATCTAGAGGCAGCAAGTTGTTGAAAAAGAAAGAACATTAGACCAGGAATCTAGAAGTTCTGAGTTCTAATCTGGCCTCAAGCACTTAATAACTATGTGGCCCTGGACAACTCTGCCTCAGTTTCCTCAACTGTAAAATGGAGATAACAACAGAACTTACTTCCCAGGATTGTTTTTTTAATTATGTATTTGTTTTCATCCATATGTACAAGCACATTTCCAAGTTTCAAAATTTCTCTCCACCCTCCCTTCCTTACCCCTTTCCCCCCAGCAGGGAATAGTCTGGTTAGCCTTTTACATACATATTTTGTTAAACATGTTTACAAATTAGTAATTTTTAGCATGAGGAATTAGGATTAAGGGAAAGAGATACACAAGACATCATTTTATAAAGTGTTAATCAGATTTGGAAGAGTATTTTTTTTTCTGTGTGTTTTGTTTTGTTCTTCTTCCTCAGGTTGGGGATAATATAATCCATAACCAGTTAAATACAATTGTCCTAGCTCTCTGGACTGCTAAGAGGAACTGCTTCCATCAAGGTGGTTCATTTCATAACGTTGTTGTTAATGTCTACATTGATCTATTGGTTCTACTCCCTTTGCTCAGAATCAGATCCTGTAAATCATTCCATGCTTCTCTAGAGTCTGACCCTTTAGGATTTCTTTTAATTTTTTAAATTTTTTTAGGTTTTTGCAAGGCAAATGGGGTTAAGTGGCTTGCCCAAGGCCACACAGCTAGGCAATTATTAAGTGTCTGAGACTGTATTAGAACCCAGGTACTCCTGACTCCAAGGCTGGTGCTTTATCCACTACACCACCTTGCCACCCCTCCTTCATGATTTCTTATAGAACAATAGTGTTCCATAGTATTCTTGTACTATAACTTGTTTAGCCATTCCCTAGTTGATTGGCATCCCCTCAATTTCCAATTATTTGTCACTACAAAAAGAGCTACTATGAATATTTTGGAACATGCAGGACTTTTCCCATTTTTTTAATAATTTTTTCTGGATATAGGCCTAGAATTGGAATTGCTGGGTCAAAGGTTATGAACAGTTTTATTGCCCTTTAGACAAAGTTCCATATTGCTCTTCAGAAAGGTTGATCCATTCACAACTCCACCAGCAATGCATCAATGTCCCAATGTTCCCACAACCTCTCTGACATTGATCATCTTCCCTTTTTCTCATTTTGACTAATCTAATAGGTATGAGATGATACCTCATTGTTGTTTTAATTTGCATTTCTCTAATCAATAGTGATTGGGAGCATTTTTTATATGATTATGTACATATCTATCTATCTATATATATATATATATATATATATCTTTAATTTCTTCACTTGAAAACTGTCTGTTCATATCCTTTGACCATTTATCAATTGGGGAATGACTTGTGAACTTATAAATTTGATGCAATTCTCTATTTAGTTTAGAAATAAGACATTGATCAGAACTGGATATGAAGATTGTTTCTCAGCTTTCTGCTTTTCTTCTAATTTTGATGAGCATTGACTTTTTTTAGTGCAAAAACTTTTAAACTTACTATAATCAAAATCATTCATTTTGCAGTTTATAATGTGCTCTAGTTCTTGTTTGGTCATAAATTTATCCCTTTTCCATATATCAGATAGAAAGAGCATTTTGTTTTGGTCTATTAATTTATCTATGGTATTGTTCATTATGTCTAAATTCTGTTCTCATTTTGAACTTATTTTGGTATTGAGTATGAGATGAAGATTTATGTCTAGTTTTCTCAAGAATTTTTGTTAAATAGTGAGTTCTTTTCCCAGAAGCTGATATCTTTGGGTTTGTCAAATAATAGATTGTTGTAGTCATTTACTGCAGTTTCTTTTGAACCTATCCTAATCCACTGATCCATTACTCTATTTCTTAGCTATTACTAGGCAGCTTTGATGACTGTAGCTTTATAGTATGGTTTTAGATCTGGTAAAGCTAGACCACCTTCCTTTACATATTTTCATCAGTTCTCTTGTTATTCTTGCCCTTTTGTTGCTCCAGATGAATTTTGTTACTATTTTTTCTAGCTTGATAAAGTAGTTATTTAGTAGTTTGATTTGTATGGCATGAATAAGTGATTTAATTTGGGTAGAATTGCCATTTTTATTACATTAGCTTGACCTAACCATGAGCAATTGACATTTTCCTAATTATTTAGATATGACTTTATTGGGAAGAGGAATGCTTTTATAATTTTGTTCATTTAGTTTCTGGGTTTGTCTTGAGAGGTAGATTCCCCAAATTAATGTTGTCAACAATTATTTTAATGGAATTTTTCTTTCCATCTCTTGCTTTGGGCATTATTGTTTGTATATATAAATTCTGATGATTTATGTGTGCTTATTTTATATCCTGCTACTCTGCTGAATTTGTTAATTGTTTCAAGGAGTCTTTAAGATGATTTTCTTGGGTTCTCTAGTTATACTATCATATAATCTGAAAAGAATGTAAGTTTTGCTTCCTCATTGCCAATTCTGATTCATTTTATTTAGTTTTCTTTTCTTATTGCTACTGATAGCATTTTTAATACTATATTGAATAATAATGGTGATAATGGGCATCCTTGTTTCACCTTTGATTTCATTGGAAATGCTCTGAGCGTGTTCCCATTAAAAATAATATTTGTTGATGATTTTAGATAGTTTTTTTTATTTTAAGGAAAATCCATTTATTCTTAAACTTTCTAGTGTTTTTTTTAATAGGAATAGATATTATATTTTATCAAAGACTTTTTCAGCATCTATTGAGATAATCATATGATTTCTGTTGGTTTTGCTATTGACATGTTTAATTATGTTGAAAGTTTTCCTAATTTTGAACCATCCCTGCCTACCTGGTATAAATCCAACCTCATGGTGTATTATCCTGGTAATCACTTATTGTAGTCTCATTGCTAAAATTTTATTTTAAGATTTTTGCATCAATACTCATTAGGGAGATTGATCTATAATTTTCTTTTTCTGTTTTGGTTGTTTCTGGTTTAGGTATCAGCACCATGTTTGTGTCATAAAAGAAGTTTGGTAGAATTCCTTCCTCTCTTATTTTTTAAAATAGTTTATGTAGAATAGGAATTAATTGTTCTTTAAATGTTTGGTAGAATTCACCTGTAAATTCATCTGGACCTGGAGACTTTTTCATAGGGAGTTTATTGATGGTTTTGTCAATTTCTTTTTTCTGAAATGGGGTTATTTAAGTAATTTATTTCCTCTTCTATTTATCTTGGCAGTTTGTATTTTTGCAAATATCCATCCACTTCACTCAAGTTATCCAGTTTATTGGCATACAGTTCAGCAGAGTAGCTCCAAATTATCTCTTTAATTTCCTCCTCTTTGGTGGTTAGTTGACCCTTTCCATTTTTGATATTGGCAATTTGGTTATCTTTCTTTTTTAATCAGATTAACAAAAGTTTTGTCTATTTTATTGTCTTTTTCATAAAGCCAACTCTTAGTTTTATTTATGAGATCAATGGTTTTCTTACTTTCCTTTTTATTAATCTCTCCCTTGATTTTCAGAATTTCTTATTTGGTATTTAATTGGGGATGTTTAATTTGTTCTTTTTCTAGCTTTTTTTAGTTGCATACCCAATTCATTGACCTCCTCTTTCTCTATTTTTCATACAGGTATTTTGATTTATAAAGTTTCCCCTCAAAACTGTCTTGTGTGCATCCCATAAATTTTGGTATAATGTCCCATTATTATCATTTTCTTGAATATAATTATTTGCTGTTTGACACACCCATTATTTAAAATTAAGTTATTTAATTTCCAATTTTTCTTTGTTTATCTTTCCCTAACCCTTTATTACATGTAATTTTTATTGCATTGTAGTCTTCTGAGAAGCGTGTATTTATTATTTCTGCCTTTCTGCATTTGATTATAAATTTTTTGTGCCTTACTACATGGTCATTTTTGGTGAAAGTACCATATACTGCTGAGAAAAAGGTATATTCTTTTGTATTCCCATTAAGTTTTCTGTAGAGGTCTATCATATCTAAGTTTTCTAAGATTTCCTTCTTTTTTATTTTGATGTTAGATTTATTTAGTTCTGAGAGAGAGAGATTGAGGTCTCCTATTATTAAAGTTCTGCTGTCTATATCTCCTGTAATTCACTCAGCTTTTCCTCTAGGAATTTGTATGCTCTTCCACTGGGTGCATACATGTTTAGCAATGCTATAGCTTCATTACCAATGGTGCCTTTTAAGAAGATGTAATTTTCTTCCCTATCCTTTTGAATGAGATTTATTTTTTCTTTTACTTTGTCTGAGATTAGGATCACTAACCCAGATTTTTTTTTTACTTCATCTGAGGAATAATATACTTTGTTTCAACCTTTTAACTTTACCCTGTGTGTACCTCTCTGCTTCAAATGTGTTTCTTGTAAACAACATTTTGTAGAATTTTGATTTCTTTAATTCATTCTGGTATCTGCTTCCGTTTTTTTGGGACAGTTGATCCCATTCACATTTATAGTTAAAATTACTAATTCTGCATCCATGCTATCTTTCTCCATTTCTAGTTTCTCTTTCCTTTTCTCTTATTTCTGCTCATCAAAATTTTACTCCCTCTCCCCTTTGACTTTTCTTTTAAAAATAGAACTTTCAGTTTATTTTCACTTATACCTTGCTTGTCTTTTATCAGTTCCTTCTTCTCTTATCTTTCCCTTTCCCTGTTCCCCCTTCCCACCCCCTTCCCTGTAGATTAAGTTAGATTTTTAAACCCAAGTGGGAATATACCTTATTCCCTTTCTGGGCTAAATCTATTGAATAGAATTTACTCATCATTCACATTCTCCCTTCTTTCCTCCTAAAATTATAAATCTTTGTGCTTCTCCCCTTGGTGTTATTTATTGCTCTAATATTATTAATCAGGTATCATCACTCACAATTCCTGGGTTTGTTGTGAGGATTGAATGAAATAATATTTGTAAATTATTTTGTACTAAGACTGGCATATAGCATAAATTTGTTAAATGAATTATTCCTCTTTTTGTGTCTGACCCTAGGCAAGTAATTTAGCTCCTCATCTGTAAAATGAAATGAAATAAGTAATCTTTGAAATCCCTTCCTGTTTTAGAGTGAAAATCATGTGATCTTATGACCATAGAATTTGTTATAAGATGGTAGCCACAACAGGGGCAGAGCCATGATCATGTCATGAAGGCAGCATTTCCTTGGAACTCCTTTCCCCCCAAATTCCAAAAACCAACAAATGATGACTATAGCCTAAATTTAGAGAGGCAGAACCCACAGAAAGACTTAGTGATACATTTTCTCAGTCCAAGATAACTTAGAAGTTCCATGGGAAAGGTGTGTTTCACCAGGACCAGGGATTGGAAAAAAGCCACCACAGTGTAGCCCAGCCCAGCCCAGAGATCACAGACAACAGCTTGAAGGGGCAGTGAGAGAACTCTGCTGCAACAGAGTGAGTGTGGAGTGAGGAGTACAGGCCGCAGAACCTGCAGTGAGAATCAGGCGAAACCAGCCTGCACCCCCAGAGACTGTAAGGGAAGTCTGCAGAGATTTCTTTGCTCTCCTTCAGGGTAGGACTCTGCTGCTAGCATACACTTAGATCCAGGTTGCAGTTTGGGTCTCCATACTAAGATAGCTAAGATGGACCCCTCTTTATAGCTCCAGAGCAGAGGGAAGTATGGGGGCCATCTACATATCAAAGCACAGGCAAGAGAGCATAAGACCTTGGAGGAATAAAGGTCCCAGTGGGGAGTTCCCCCCGCCCCAATAAAACCTCCAAACCTTGGAAGTGCTGTAAATTAGTCTTGGGCTAAGGATATGAGTAAACAACAGAAAAAGAAGAATCTGACCATAGAAAATTACTTTAGTCCCATGGAAGATCAAAACACATACTCAGATGATGATAAAATCGAAGCTTCCGTATCTAAAACCTCCAAAGAGAAATAGAAAAATGGGCACAGACTATAGATGAGCTCAAAAAAAGACTTTGAAAAACAATTAAGGGAGGTGGAGGAAAAATTGAGAGGAGAAATGAGAGTGATACAGAAAAATCATGAAAGCCAAATCAGCAGCTTGGTGAAAGAAATATAAAAAAATACTTAAGAAAATAATATGTTAAAAACCAGTTTAGGTCAAATGGAAAAAGCAAAACAAACGGCAAATGAGAAGAAGAATGCCTTAAAAACCATAACTGGTCAGCTGGAAAAGGAGATAAAAAAGCTTCTCTGAAGAAAATAACCCCTTCAAATGCAGAATGAAACTAAAGGAAGCTGATGACTTTGCAAGAAATCAGGAGGAAATAAAGCTCTTCAAAAAAAAGCCAAAAATTAGAAGAAAATGTGAAATATCTCATTGGAAAAACAACTGACCTCAAGAAAAGATCCAAAGGAAATAACTTAAAAATGATTGGGTTATCTGAAAGTCATGGCCAGGAAAAGAATCTAGACTTTATTTTTCAAGAAATAATACAGAAAAGTTGCCCTGAGATCCTAGAAGGAGAGGGTAAAATAGAAATTGAGGAAATTCACCAATCACCCCTCTGAAAGAGATCCCAAAAGAAAAACTTCCAGGAATATTATAGCCAATTTCCAAAACTCCCAAATCAAAGAGAAAATTATAAAAGCTGCCAGAAACAAACAATTCAACTACTGAGGCTCTATAGTCAGAATTACACAGGATCTGGCAGCATCTACATTATGGAATCATAGGGATTGGGATATGATAGTCTGGAAGGCAAAAGATCTTGGTTTACAACAGAGAATCAACTACCCAGCAAAACTGAACATCCTCAGGGGTGGTTAGGTGGCACAGTGAATAGACCACTGGCCTTGGAGTCAGGAGTATCTGGGTTCAAATCTGACTTCAGACACTTAATAATTACCTAGTCGTGTGGCCTTGAGCAAGCCACTTAAACCCACTGCCTTGAAAAATCTAAAAAAACAAACAAACAAAAAACTGAACATCCTCTTTCAGGGGAAAAGATGGACTTTCATTGAAACAGGGGACTTTCAAACTTTCCTATTGAAACAACCAGAGCTGAACAGAAAGTATGATCTCCAAGTACAGGACTCTGGTGAACCATAGAGGGTGTGGATATGAATGAGAAGGACTAACTAGGAGGAATTTAATAATATTGAACTGTTTGCATTCCTTCAGGGAAAGAAGATATTGATCACTCATATGAACTTTCTCATTTATAAGAGCTGTTAGAAGGAGCATATATAGACAGGGCACAGGAAGGAGCGGAATATAGTGGTATAATATAGTAAAAAGATAGAGCCAATGGGTGATAAAGGAAAGTACTGGGAGGAAGGGAAAGGAGATGAACAAGAAGCTAAGAAATTTCACATAAGAGTCAAGAAAAAGCTTTTTCAATGGAGTGGAAAGTGGGAAGGCAAGGGGGAAAGAGTATGCCTTCATTCTCATCAGAAATGGTTCAAAGAGGAAATAACATACACACTTAATAGGGTGAGGAACTCTATCTTACCCTAGATAAAAATGAGAAGAAAGGGACTGGATAAGGGGGAATGGGGGGGGAGGGGGAATAGGTGATAGAAGAGAGGAAAGATCTAGGGAGAGGGTACTCAGATTCAACACACTTTTGGACATGGCCAGGATGAAAGGTGAGAGAGAATAGAATAAATGAGAGTGGGGAGGAATAGAGTGGAGGTACAGCTAGTAATAGCAACTGTGGGAAAAATATTGAAACAACTTCTCTGGTGGACTTATGATAAAGAAAGCATCTCACCCCAGAGACAGAGTCATTAGAATCCGAACACAGAGTGAAGTACATTTTTTTTCTCTCTATTCTTGAGGTTTCTTATCTTCTTGGGGGGGGGGGGCAGAGGAGGGTTTATGTTTACTCTTGTAATACATTCAATTTACATCAATGTATGGCATGGAAACAATGTAAAGACTATCAGACAGCCTTCTGTGGGGGAGGGAGGGAAGGGGGGTGGGGAAAAATTGCAAAATTCAAAACCTTACAAAAATGATAGGTAGATATTACTATTGTATATAATTGGAAAACAAATAAATAAAAGATGGAAGCTACCAGGTGAAAGTCAATTCTGTAAATTTCACTAATGTGTCCAGCTACATTTCTTTGTCCAGATTCTGGAGACTGTCTTTACACAATTAATTTTCTATGATATAGCCAAAGACCTACCTAGTTTACAGGATTAATTAAGAATAATCTTTATGATACTGAAACTGTTCTATTCCTTCACCCGAGTTCTGGTAGATGAGAGATGCTATTTAACTGTTCTTCTATTTTAGTTTTATTCTGTGCTTTACTAAGTTTCCTCCAGAAAAAAAGGATCTAGTACTTTCTGACACCTAAACATTTAGACTGGTTTTATTGTTGGCCTGTCTGCCTAACTGAAGGAAGAGGGGTGAGGAGGAATCAAGACTCCTGTGGGAATATAGAAAATGAGCAGGAAGAGAAGACAATTCCCAAATGTTCAGTTTCCCCAGGTCTCTCTCAGACGCACTTAGTACCTATGTCCTCAAAGACCATCTTTTGTGATCTCAAAGCTTCCAAAAAGTCCTGGCCTAAGATTCAAAAGGCTCGAGTTCTGATATTGGTTTTGCCATGAACTTGTCCTGTAATCTTGGAGAAATTATTTCATCTTATTAGAGATGATGAATCTCAAACTAAGGGACTCAAGGTATGTTATGCAAGATTTCATATAATTAAGCTAAACACCTTTATGAAGAAAAATTGAAATGTAGATTTTATTCTTGTAAATTGATTGTTGTTATAAATTTTAAGAAAAATATGCAATTTATTTTAGATATCATTGGAAACAATCATCTCCAATGTTTTGTCCAACTTTTGACTTTCTATTTTCAAGCACTGTTGCTAGGTATTTTTTTTTGCAAGGCAATGGGGTTAAGTGGCTTGCCCAAGGCCAAACAGCTAGGTAACTATTAAGTGTCTGAGGCTGGATTTGAATTCAGGTACTCCTGACTCCAGGGCTGGTGCTCTATCCACTATGCCACCTAGCTGCCCCCCTATTGCTAGCTATTTAACCCATTTTTGAACAACTATTGACCCCATTCACAATTAGAACTAGGTTCTGAATAGTTCTATACTCTCTTTGGAGGTTTGTGCTCTGGCCAGCACTAGAGGAAACTCCTGAAAAGTTCCAAGCTCTGTATGCTTCTTGGAGAGAAAGTAACCTATCCCATAGCTCTGTGTTTGTTTGTATGGCAACTATTCATCACATTAATTTAAGTGGTGAGACTGGAAAAAGTTTAGTAAAAGAGAATATCTTTCAAGTTCTCCTCCCAGATGGAAAATCTTTACTAAAGTCTGATTGAAGGATAAAACACTAACATAAATAATTACAAAATAAAATAATACATAATAAATATATCAAAGTTACAAAATGAAGAGTCACCTGAGGTCTTTGTGGTGCTTCTAATTCCTTAAAGAAGACATTTGAGTTGTTTTTTTAAAAATGAATAGAAATTAAATAAGGAAAGAAAGTAAGGAAAGATAGTCCAATCAATCAATCCACTTATTTATTAAGCACCCAGGTACTATGTTTTGCTAGCTAGTTAGGGATACAAAGATAAAATTTTAAGTGTCCTGGTCTAAAGGAGCCTGTATTCTATCAGATAAGATAACATATATGTATATAAATACAAACAAAATTAAGACTAGGTTATTGATGTGGAGAGGAAGGTAGCAGATTAAGTAAGGCTTCATATTAGAAGGGGGATTTAATTTGAGTTTTAAAGGAAATAAGGAATTCTTTTTTTTTTTTGGATTGATAAAATATAAATATATTAGATATCACATTAGATTTTCACATAGGACCATAGATTTCAAGTTAGATAGTAGAGTTTGTATTGTGTCCTCCAATGCCCTCATTTCGAAAAAAGAGAATATGACACCAATGGAAGGAATTATTTTCCTCAACTCACAAAAGTCAGAGACTGAGATTTGAATCCATATCTTCTGACCACATCAAAACCTCATTTCCTAATTAAAAAATATTCAGCAATAGCAAATATTATTAGCAATTAAAAAATTATTTTCAGTTTTACATTTTTTCCCTAATCTTCCTTCCCTCCTCCCCTACCCTCCAAAAGAAGGCAGTTTATTAGTCTTCACAACGTTTCCATGGTATACATTGATCTAAGTTGAATGTGATGAGAGAGAAATCATATCATTAAAGAAGAAAAATAAAGTATAAGAGATAGCAGAATTACCTAGTAAGATAATGGGTTTTCAGGGGCAGCTGTGGCACAGTGGACAGAGCACCGGCCCTGGAGTCAGGAGGACCTGAGTTCAAATTTGACCTCAGACACTTAATAATTATCTAGCTGTGTGGCCTTGGGCAAGCCACTTAACCCCATTGACTTGCAAAAAAATACCTAAAAAAAGGGAAAAAAAGGGAAAAAAAAGGGAAGATAACATGTCTCCCCTCCCCCTCAAATTAAAGGTAATTATCTTTGGTCTTTTTTCAAACTCCACAGTTCTTTCTCTGGACACATATGGTATTCTCCATCACAGATACCCCCAAATTGTTTCTGATTGTTGCACTGATGGAATGAGCAAGTCCATCAAGTTTGGTCATCACCTCCATGTTGCTGGTTCTATTCATCTAGCTCAGCATCAGTTCATACAAATCCATCCAGGCTTCCCTGAATTTCCATCCCTTCTGGTTTCTAATAGAATAATAGTGTTCTGTCATATACATATACCACAATTTGTTAAGTCATTTCCCCAATTGAAGGATATTCACTTAATTTCCAATTCTTTGCTACCACAAACAAGGTCACTATGAATATTTTTGTACAAGCAATGTTTTTATCTTTTTTCATAATCTCTTCAGGGTACAGACCCAATAATGGTATTGCTGGATCAATGGGTATACACATTTTTGTTGTCCTTTGGGCATAAATCCAAATTTCTCTCTAGAAAGTTTGGATGAGTTCACAGCTCCACCAAAAATGTATTAGTGTCCCAGATTTCCTACATCCCTTCCAACATTGATCATTGTCCTTTTTGGTCATATTGGCTAGTCTGAGAGGTGTGAGGTGGTACCTCAGAGATGCTTTAATTTGCATTTCTTTAATAAGTAATGATTTAGAGCAATTTTTCATATGATTATGGATCACTTTAATTTCATCATCTGTAAATTGCCTTTGCATATCCTTTGACCATTTGTATTTTTTTTTTTTGGAAAATTTGACTCAATTCTCTAAATATTTTAGAAATGAGTCCTTTATCAGAAATAGTAGCTGGAAAAATTGTTTCCTAATTTATTACATTTCTTTTAATCTTGGCTACAGTGGTTTTTATCTGTGCAAGAAGTTTTTTAATTTACTGTAATCAAAATTATCTAGTTTGTTTTTAATGATGCTCTCCACCTCTTTTTGGGTCATAAACTGCTTCCCTTTCCATAGATCTGACAGGCAAACTACTCCTTGATCTTCAAGTTTGATCAAAATAATGTTTTTTTATGTCTAAATCCTACATCCATTTTGATCTTATCATGATTAGGGTGTGAAGTTTTGGTCTAATTTGAGTTTCTTCCATACTAACTTCCAATTTTCCCAACAGTTTTTATCAAAGAGAGAGTTTTTATCCCAATAGCTGTACTCTTTGAGTTTATCAAACAGCAGATGACTATAATCATTTCTTGCTATTGCACCTAGTCTATTCAACTGATACATCACTTCATTTCTTAGCTAATACCAGACAGTTTTGATGAATGATACTTCATAATATAATTTTAGATCTGGTAAAGCCAAGCCACTTTCCTTTGCACTTTTTTTCATTAAATCCCTGGAAATTCTTGACTTTTTATTTGTCCATAAGAATTTATTTACAACTTTTCCTAATTCATTAAAGTAATCTTTTTGGAATTTTCATTGGTAGGACACTAAACAGGTGGTTTAGTTTTGGTAGAATTGTCATTTTTTTATTATATTAATTTGGTCTATTCATGAGCAGTTGATGTTTGTTCAGTTATTTACATTTGATTTTATTTGTGTGAGAAGTGGTTTATAGTTTTTTTTCATAAAGTTTCTGCCTTGGCAAATAGGTTCCCAAGTATTTTATATTGTCTGAGTTTACTTTGAATGGGATTTCTCTTTTTAGTTCTTTCTACTGTATCTTGCTAGTAATATATAGAAATGTCATGGATTTATGAAGATTTATTTTATATGCTGTGACTTTGCTAAAGTTGCTAATTATTTGTAGTAGTTTTTAGATGATTTTTTTTTAGGATTCTCTAGGTACCACCATTTAATCTGTAAAGAATGAGAGTTTTGTCTCTTCCTTCCTAATTGTAATTCATTCAATTTCTTTTTCTTCTCTAATTGCTGAGGCTAACATTTCTAATACAATGTTGAATTGTAGTGATGATACTGGGCATCCTTTTTCTCCCCCCCAATCTTATTGGGAATGCTGCTAGCCTATCCCTGTTGCATATAATTCTTGTTGATGGTTTCATATAGATACTGCTTATTATTCTAAGGAACAAACCATTTATTCCTATACTCTCTAGTGTTTTTAGTAGGAATGGGTGCTGATTTTGTTGAAAGCTTTTTCAGTATCAATTGATATAATCATATGATTTCTTATAGCTTTGTTATTGATATAATTAATTATACTAACAGTTTTCCTGCATCTCTGGAATAAATCTTACTTGGTCATAGTGTATTATCCTAGTGATAACTTGTTGTAATCAATTTCATAAGATTTTATTTAAGATTTTGAAATCTATATTCATTAGGCAGATAGGTCTATACTTTTCTTTCTCTGTTTTAACTCTTCCTGGTTTAGGTATCAGCACCATATTGGTGTCATAGAGTTAGGCAGAGTTCTGTCTTCACATATTTTCTCAAAGAGTTTATATAGAATTGGAACCAATTGTGCCTTAAATATTTGATAAAATTCACTTGTGTATCCATGTGGCCCTGGAGATTTTTTTCTTAGGGAGTTCCATAATGGCTTGTTGAATTTCTTTTTTCTGAGAAAGGGTTATTTAGGTATTTAATTTCCTCTTCATTTACCTTGGGCAACTTATATTTTTGTAAATATTCATCCATTTCACTTAGATTATTAAATTTGTTGGCATAGAGTTGGACAAAATAATTCTGAATTATTACTTTAACTTCCTTATCATTGGTGGTAGGTTGCCTTTTTCTATTTATGATGATAATAATTTGGTTTTTTCTTTCTTTTTTAAAACAAATTGACCAGGGGTTTATCAACATTATTGGTTTTTTCATACAACCAACTTTTGGTTTTATGTATTAGTTCAATAGTTTTCTTGCTTTTGATATTAATAATATCTCCTTCAATTTTTAGAATTTCTAATTTGGGGGTGGCTAGGTGGTGCAATGGATAAACCACCAGCTCTGGAGTCAGGAGTACCTGAATTCAAATCCAGCCTCAGACACTTAATAATTACCTAGCCGTGTGGCCTTGGGCAAGCCACTTAACCCTATTGCCTTGCAAAAACTAAAAAAAAAAAAGAATTTCTAATTTGGTATTTAATTGGGGATTTTTAATTTGTTCTTTCTCTAATTTTTTATTTCCATCTTTAGTTCATTGATTTTCTCTTTCTCTAATTTATTCATGTAAGCATTTAAAAATATAATATATCCTCTGACAGCTTCTTTGAGTGAATCCCATAGGTTTTGGTATGTTGTTTCATTATTGTCATTATCTAGGATGAAATAATGAATTCTTTTCTCTAATTTGTCCACTCATTTTAAAAAATGAGGTTATTTAGTTTCCAATTAGTTTTGGGCCTGTATTTCCCTGATCCAGTATTGCCTATGATTTTTATTGCATTATAATCTGAGAAAGTTGTATTCACTATTTCTGCCTTTCTGCAGTTGATCATTAGGTTTTCATGCCCTAGCACATGGTCAATTTTTGTGTTAGTTCCATATACTGAAGATAAAAGTATATTCCTTTCTATCCCCATTCAGTTTTGTCCATCAGTCTATCATATCTAGGTTTTCTAACAATCCATTTATCTCCTTAACTTCCTTCTTGTTTATTTTATGGTTCAATTTATCTAAATCTGAGAGTGGGAGGTTGAGGTCTCCCACTAGTAGAATTTTGCTATGTCTTCCTGTAGCTCTTCCACCTTCTCCTCTAAGAATCTGCATGTTATATGATTGCTGCATACATATTTAGTATTGAAACTACTTTATTGTCTATGGTACCTTTTAAGAGGATATAGTTTGCTTCCTTATCTCTTTTAACACTATCAATTTTGCAGCCACTTTGTCTGAGATAAAGATTGCTGCCCCTTGTTTTTTTCACTTCAGTTGAAGCAAAATATATTTTGCTCCAACCTTTAACCTTTGCTCTTTTTGTATCTCTCTGCTTCAAATGAGTTTCTTGTAAGCAGCATATTGTAGGATTCTGGTTTTTAATCCACTTTAAAAAAATGCTTCCAATTTTTAAAGGTTTTTGCAAGGCACATGGGGTTAAGTGACTTGCCCAAGGCCACACAGCTAGGTAATTATTAAGTAACTGCAGCAGGATTTGAACTCAGGCACTCCTGACTCCAGGGCCAGTGCTCTATCCACTGTGCCACTTTCCTGCTCCCACATTTGCTTACATTTTAAAGGAGAGTTCATCCCATTCACATTCAAAATTATAATTATTAACTCTTGCCCTCTATGCTATCTTCCCTCTGTATTTTTCTCCTTTTCCCCCCTTTATCCACATTCATCAGTATTTTGTTTTTGAATACTGCCCCCTTTAGTGTGTTTGCCCTCCTATATCAATCCCCCTCCCCTTTCTTTCCCCTTTCCCTTCCCCTCCTTCTTCCCTCCCTTCCTTCTGTTAACTTCCCTTTTCCTCTCCCTCCCTCTCCCCTCCCTCCTTTCCCCTTTTAATATTTGAAAGGTAGGGTAAGTTGCTTAACTTAACTGAGTGTTTGTATAAGCTAACTTTAAGCCAAGTGTTTTGGGAGGAAGATTCAGGCAGTTCTCAGCTCCTCCCTTCTTCCCTTCTATTACAATAGGTCTTTTGTATCTCTTAATGTAATGATATTTGCCCCATTCAGTCTCCTCCATCCTCCCTTTTCTTTACTGTCCCCATTTTTAAGAGGTATTGTTTTTAAATCATTCTGAGTCACAAAAAAGTCATGATTGTTCATCACTTCTGGCTAAGTATACTCTGTCTAATAGATTACAATTCTCAAGAGTTATATCCCAGGAGGGGATATAATCAGTTTCATCTTATTGGAAAACAGTTTTTTCCCCTTTACCCTTTTTTTAAACCTCTTTTATTTTTAGATTTTTTTGCAAGGCAATGGGGTCAAGTGGCTTTCCCAAGGCCACAGGGCTAGGTAATTATTAAGTGTCTGAGGCCAGATTTGAACTCAGGTACTCCTGACTCCAGGGCTGGTACTCTATCCACTGTGCCACCTAGTCACCCCTTTTTAAACCTTTTCATGTGTCTCTGGAGCCTCCTGTTTGTTGTTCAAATTTTCTATTAAACTCTGATCTTTTCATCAGGAAATGTTGGAAATCTTCCATTTCATTTAATGTCCATTCCTCCCCCCCCCCCCCCCCCCAAGAGAAGTCTTGGCTTTGCTGGGTAGTGAATTCTTGGCTGCATTCCAAGCTCCCTTGCTCTTAGGAATATCTCATTCCAGGCCCTTTGATCTCTTAATGTTGAGCAGCCAGGTCATGTGTAATCCTTACTGTGGCTCCTGGTATCTAAATTGTTTCTTTCTGGCTGCTGACAGGATTTTCTCTTTTATCTGATAGTTATGGAATTTGGCAACAACATTCCTTGGTATTTTTATTTTATGATCGCTTTCTGGAGGGGATTGATGCATTTTTAAAATAATGCTTTTGCCCTCTGGTTTTCCACAATATCAGGACAGTTTTCCATCACTAAATTCGGTAATATTAAGTCCAGGATTTTTTTCTCTTCAATGTTTTCAGGAAGACCAATAATTCTCAGGTTGTCCCTTCTCAACTGGCTCTAGAGGCCAGTGGTTTTGCTGATGAGGTATTTCACATTTTCTCCTATTTTTTCCACTTTTTGATTTTGTTTAACAGACTCTTACTGTCTCCTGAAGTCATTAGTTTCCACAGACTCTATTCTTTTTTTTTTAGAAAATAATTTTCTTCATTTATGTTTTGCAGCTCCTTTTCCAATTGGTCAATTCTATTTTCAAAAGAGTTTTTTTTTTTAGGCTTTTTTGCAAGGCAAATAGGGTTAAGTGGCTTGCCCAAGGCCACACAGCTAGGTAATTACTAAGACCGGATTCAAACCCAGGTCCTCCTGACTCCAAGGCCGGTGCTTTATCCACTGAGCCACCTAGCTGCCCCCAAAAGAGTTTTACATTTGATTTATTGAGGTTTTGAGAGAATTATTTCTCTTTGCATTTGTCCAATTGTATTTTTCAATGATTTGTTTTCTTGTTGCAAGGTGTTAATTGTCTCTCCCAAATTTTCCAATTGATTTTTAAACTCCTTCCTGATTTCTTCAGGGAAGTCTTTCTGTGGTGGAGATCAGGTCTTATTATCCTCAGAGGTTCTAGGTCTCTCTGAGTTAAGGTCTTTTCCTTCTAGGAATTTTTCTATGAATGCTCCTTTTCTCTGACCTTTCTTCATTTTCTAAGACATTATGTTGACAAAGGGTTGATTCACAGAGCTTTGGTGTTGAGATCTGAGATCCCTAGGGAGTCTCACTGGGTTTAGTAACCTGCGCTGGCCAGTAGGCTGTGTTTGTTGCTTTCTCTGGAGTGTCTGTGACCTTAATTTGAGGCCCCCTCTCTTAGCCTGGAGAGGGTGGATGAAGCTGTTTAGTACTTTTACCTTTGTCTAATGGTGGATTTTGCCCCAGGGCAAGGTAATTACTCTCCCTATACAGCTGGTTTGCTGCTCTTAATCTGGGGCAGAGGTGGGCATCTAATTGTGTTTGTTCTGGGAAGAGGCTTCAACTGAAATGAAGGAATGACTGCAGCTCTCTTGCACTGGAACTCACCCTCCAGTTCTGCAGGCAAGCTCCAGGTTGCCAGTCCCACCACCAATGCCTCTGCTCCCTAGTTGGCCCATGCCCCTATAGCCAATCAGGCTTGCCTGGCTTTTCAGCTTCTAGGCTCTAGTCTGCCCCACTGATCAGGCTAGTTGTGCTCTCAGGCTCTGACCCTGTCCTGTGCTCCTGGTAGAGTCCTTCCTCTGCACTGCACTCACTGATGATCCTGGAAGACAAACCTTGGGGTAGATCTTATTCTTCTAGTTTCTCTTTCTGGGTTTTATAGATTGGATTTTTGTTAAGAGGTTTGTTTCATATTATATATGAGGGAAGATCAGGAGACTAGCACTGTGCCTGTGTTCTCTCTTCTATTTTGGTCAGAAGTCCATGCAAAACAAGGAATTCCTAAAGGTAGAGGCAAGGTAGGAGTATATTTTAGATATGGAGATACCTGTTTCAAAGGCACAAAGTTGGGAGATAGGGTGGTGTATGCAAAGAAAGATAAGAAATCTAGTCTGGTAGGAGATAGGAAATAACAAGATGGAAAAGGTAGACAGACTTTTGAATATATATAGAAGAGTTTATATTTGATCCTAAGGGTACTAGGGAACCACTGAGAAGAGAGATGATGTGATGAGTCTTTAGCAAAATCATTCTCAGAGCAGTTGAAAGTAAATTGGAGTGGGGGGACACTTTAGTGGGGGAGATAAATTAGGAGGTTTTGACAATGGTTTATACAAGGGTTGTTGAGTACTTGAGGTAGGTTGGTGACTATGTGAATTGAAAGAAGATGGTTTGAGAGATATTACTGATGTAGAAACAGCAAAATATGGCAACAAATTGAATGTTTGGGGTGGGAGAGTGAAGAATTGAAAATAATGTAGACTTCGCATCTTATTCCCATTTGAGAGTATATTTTACTCACACTTTAAAATTCGGTCATTGGAAACAGTAGAAAAAGGGAAGTTTAGAAGAGGATAGCTTTTTGGAGAGAGTTCAGTTTTGGACATGTAGAGTTTGAGATACCAGTGAATGGGTCACCCAGTTTAGAAATACCTGATAGACATGATGTTATATGAAATACCTAATAGTACATGATGGGAGATCAGAGAAACTAGGGATAAATTAGAGGATAATTCAAGTCATAGAAACTGATGAAATCATCCTAAGATATCAGCTTTGGTGTTGAGATCTGAGATCCCTAGGGAGTCTCACTGGGTTTAGTAACCTGCGCTGGCCAGTTAGGCTGTGTTTGTTGCTTTCTCTGGAGTGTCTGTGACCTTAATTTGAGGCCCCCTCTCTTAGCCTGGAGAGGGTGGATGAAGCTGTTTAGTACTTTTACCTTTGTCTAATGGTGGATTTTGCCCCAGGGCAAGGTAATTACTCTCCCTATACAGCTGGTTTGCTGCTCTTAATCTGGGGCAGAGGTGGGCATCTAATTGTGTTTGTTCTGGGAAGAGGCTTCAACTGAAATGAAGGAATGACTGCAGCTCTCTTGCACTGGAACTCACCCTCCAGTTCTGCAGGCAAGCTCCAGGTTGCCAGTCCCACCACCAATGCCTCTGCTCCCTAGTTGGCCCATGCCCCTATAGCCAATCAGGCTTGCCTGGCTTTTCAGCTTCTAGGCTCTAGTCTGCCCCACTGATCAGGCTAGTTGTGCTCTCAGGCTCTGACCCTGTCCTGTGCTCCTGGTAGAGTCCCTTCCTCTGCACTGCACTCACTGATGATCCTGGAAGACAAACCTTGGGGTAGATCTTATTCTTCTAGTTTCTCTTTCTGGGTTTTTATAGATTGGATTTTTGTTAAGAGGTTTGTTTCATATTATATATGAGGGAAGATCAGGAGACTAGCACTGTGCCTGTGTTCTCTCTTCTATTTTGGTCAGAAGTCCATGCAAAACAAGGAATTCCTAAAGGTAGAGGCAAGGTAGGAGAGTATATTTTAGATATGGAGATACCTGTTTCAAAGGCACAAAGTTGGGGAGATAGGGTGGTGTATGCAAAGAAAGATAAGAAATCTAGTCTGGTAGGAGATAGGAAATAACAAGATGGAAAAGGTAGACAGACTTTTGAATATATATAGAAGAGTTTATATTTGATCCTAAGGGTACTAGGGAACCACTGAGAAGAGAGATGATGTGATGAGGTCTTTAGCAAAATCATTCTCAGAGCAGTTGAAAGTAAATTGGAGTGGGGGGGACACTTTAGTGGGGGAGATAAATTAGGAGGTTTTGACAATGGTTTATACAAGGGTTGTTGAGTACTTGAGGTAGGTTGGTGACTATGTGAATTGAAAGAAGATGGTTTTGAGAGATAATTACTGATGTAGAAAACAGCAAAATATGGCAACAAATTGAATGTTTGGGGGTGGGAGAGTGAAGAATTGAAAATAATGTAGACTTCGCATCTTATTCCCATTTGAGAGTATATTTTACTCACACTTTAAAATTCGGTCATTGGAAACAGTAGAAAAAGGGAAGTTTAGAAGAGGATAGCTTTTTGGAGAGAGTTCAGTTTTGGACATGTAGAGTTTGAGATACCAGTGAATGGGTCACCCAGTTTAGAAATACCTGATAGACATGATGTTATATGAAATACCTAATAGTACATGATGGGAGATCAGAGAAACTAGGGATAAATTAGAGGATAATTCAAGTCATAGAAACTGATGAAATCATCCTAAGATATCAAGTGAGTTTAAAGGAAAAAGGGGCCAGGATAGAGCTTTGGAGTAATTCCAAGTTAAGGGATTTGTTATAAATGCTAAACTAGCAACAGAAACTGAGGAGGAATGGTTAGACAGGTAGGAGGAGAACCAAGAAATGGTATTGTCATGGAAGGTCAGAAATGAGAAGGTCTAGGAGAAGAGTGGTTAGCAATATAAAAATCCAGGCAGTCAGTTAGTCAATAAGCAATCATTAAATGTCTACAAACCAAAAGGAATAGTTTGAAAATAGATATGTAGAAGTGAATATAGTTGTGTTTGGGTCAAACAACCATTCTTTTTTTTTTTCTGGTGCACATGGTACATGGAAGAAAATGTTAGGAAATCTATCTTTTCAATCATTCATTTAGATTGGATCTTCTTATCTCATATAGACTGGATGTGCAGTGGCTACTCATGATTTAATTCTAATTTCTGATTGGCACAGATGCTTTAGTTTGCTTTGTTTTGAACTTGGACCAGTTTGCTCCTCCTTGGGCAACATATTGGCTCTCCCTACCACTTCCAGAAGCTTTCCATATTGATGACAGGATTAGCCTATGAAATTCAGACTCCTGAGTTCAAGAAATGCACCAGTAGCAGGGATTTAAAGCATATACAATTATACCAGTTATGAAATTTATCCTTAAAGACATTACAGATTCTAAAAAATAAGTTTTGTTGCCTCAAGCCAATTTTACATCTGAACTTAGGCTTGAGCAATGGATATTACACTTTGTGCCCCTTTAATATGGTACTTTTATATCTGGAACCTTGATCTTTTTTTTGAAAATAGCAGGCCCTGACTCAGAAAGGAAAGGTGGCTTAGTGGTGACTTCACAGTCACCCAGTCAGTGATGAAATGCCACCTTTGGAGAGCAAAGAGGAAGCAAATTATTTCAAGGATGAAATGGATTTTAGCTGGCAACATGCTCTATAATGTAAAACCAGAACAAGAAGTTAATGGAAGCTGTGCCTTGGGTCAAAATTCCTCTGATCTAAACATAATTTAGTTATTAGTCTTGGAGCCTCCATGCTCTGATATAGTTCAAAGCCACTGTGAACCAAATATTGTGGACTTCTTATTCAGCTTTTGTGTTTACATCTTCTTTGTTGGAAGGATGAAATAAGAAAAGTGATCAATTTCCTTCAACTTTCCTGGTTGTTTGAGACTGAAGGAAAATTACTGACCAAATAGTACCAATGAATACCCTCTCTGAGTCATTGTGGTGGACTTTGTAGACTTGGTGACATGTTCCAGTGGAAACTTTTGTTTTATTCTATCTCTTCCCCCTTGTTTAATACAGAAAATCACCATCTATTTAGCCAGTGGTAAAAGGCCAAGGGTTGGGCAGCTAACTGCTGGAGAGAAAGCTTGACCTTTTCATTGCTTTGATTATGAAGGCAATAATTGAAAAGGATTTCAGTGGAATTCAATGTGCCTAGATAACTGGGGCTTCCTTGGGGACAGAAGTTAACAGGTAGTGATTAAAAGATAATTATATACGATGAACAAGTTGTCTTCTCCCTTCATTCAGGCCATGCAGAATTTTCCCCAGTTCCCCCCAGATTCCACTGAATGTTATTAGTATTATCTGGGTGAGAAAATAAGAGGGGTTACCTGCCTATTTTCTCAATGCATATAAGTGTAGCAGGAATAAGGGCTTGTGTGTCTTTCCGGGGACCACTGATGCTACAGCTAGATGGAAGTGGATTTTTGAGAAAAAAAAAGTCAGCCTTTCCATTCATGCAATTACAACATTTAGAGGGGAGGATGAGGAATTAGAAACAGAAGTCACAGTGTGACTGGTCTGAAGTACATAAGTGAAAACTAAGGTATATTTATATCAGTTATATAAAATTATATATTGAAAGCATATATGGCTCCAAATTCCATTTCCAACATTTACTGAGGGACAATGAGCACAATATTAAAAAAAATTGGATGTAATTTAATTTTCAGTTTTGAATCCTCTCCCTCATATCTCCCCCTCACCCCAACCATTGATAAGGCAAGAAAAAGAAAACCCATTACAAATATGTACCCATGCAAAACAAATTCCTGCATTAGCCTGTTTACCCTAGCATCATCTCCAAAGAAAGAGAAGAAAAGAAAGAAAAGAAAATAAACTTCAGTTTGCATTGGAAGTGTATCCATATTAGGAGGTAGAGAGTATGTTGATAAGAGTTCTTAAGTTTTTAAAAGTTGATTATCTTTACGTTGTAGCTTATTACTGGATTAACTGTTCTCCTTGTTTTGCTTATTTTATTTTGCTTCAATTTAGACAAATCTTCCTAGGTTTTTTTCTGAAAGAATCTGTCACCATTTCTTACAGCACAGTGACAGTCTATTGCATTTATAAACTATAACTCTTTCAACTATTCCCCAGTTGTTAGTCTCCTCCTCAAATTTCCAATTCTTTGCCCCTTTGAAAAGGGCTGCTATAAATATTTTGTATATTTAGATCCTTATCCTTCTTCTTTTATCTCTTTGGGGCATAGATCTAATTGTGATGTTTCTGGGGGAAGTATATACACTGTTTAATAACTTTGGGGACATTGCTTTCTAAATTGCTTTCTAACATGGCTGGATTAGTTCATACCTCTACCAACAATGTATTAGTGTATTTTTCAAAGCTCCTTTTGCATTTGTCATTATCCTTTTTTGTGGCCTCATCCAATCTGATGATGATACAGGGGAAAGGTGAAGAGAATTGTGAATGTAGAAATTAGGTGGAGTTGTAAATTGACTACTACCAACTTGAGATATAAATTGACTAGAAGTAGAGAATTATGAATATAACAGAAACAAAATTTGTAATCCCCATTTTTCTTAGGTTTTTGCAAGGCAAATGGCATTAAGTGGCTCACCCAAGGCCACACAGCTAAGTAATTATTAAGTGTCTGAGACTGGATTTGAACTCAGGTACTCCTGACTCCAAGGCCCATGCTTTATCCACTAAGCCACCTAGCTGCCCCTGAGATCCCCATTCTTGGTGTTAATTGGCTACCATTGATTCATTGTTTAATGTAAAATTTGAATCTTGATCTCCTTAGGCTGCACCCTCTACCTAATTCCAGGTCTAGTAAGGGGAAGGGAGTTCACATTTTCCCCTCTGGATGAGAGGCAAGACATAAAAACCAGTCTTATCTAACTTGCTGGTCCAGTCAATGATTCTTGGCTGTTCTTTTCTCTCTCTTTCTCTCCCCACTCTTCTCCCACCCCCCTTCCTTCCTATGAGTTGTAACTACTTTTAATAAATGTTTGTTTTATTTCCACCTTGCTTTCCCTAGTCTGAATAATGATCCCTCATAGGCAGAACCAAACTCAAGTAGTTAGTGGCTACATAATGGTGAACCAGCTAGGAGACTCCGCCCAGACTTGGGAAATTGGATTTAGCTCCATAGGTGAGAAACACACCCCTTTTTTTTTAGATCCTAGATTTTTAGAAAAGTAGGAAAATTATTGGACCTCTAGCCCTCCTTCTGTGTCACTTTTTCTGGAAAATGGGAAAAGGTTGACTTTTGTAGGGAGTTAGCTAAGTTGATTCCACGTGGTGTTTCACAGTAGCCCTCGTGTGGGCCTGCCCTGTGTTGTTCAGACTGACCAAAGAAGGCAGTTCTGAGGTGTGTTTGGTTTATACCCTGCTGTGAAGTGAGGATTGTTAAGGAAGGACCTTTGGTGTATGTCCAATTGACATGTTTGCCTACCTATAAATTTATGGAGAATTAAAACATGGGGAAAACTTGGTACCAAAGACTCCCACCTGCCAGTTGTGTCCTTGGAAGAAATTATATTTGACAAAAGCAAAACACCTTAGCTCCAGGAAATTATCTTTTGGGTGTAACTCTCTTTCTCTCTTTCTGTTTGAAATGTTCTCTCTCATTCTCTGCCACCCCCACCCTCTGCAGGGTGGAGGAGGGAGAAGGAAAAACTCTTCCTTTTTAGAACTTCAAAACTCAAACCTGTCTCAAATGGTGCATGCTTCACTGCAGGAAGGGTAAGATCCCCCAAAACTTGTTTTAGCCTCACTGTGGGCAGGGTCCAGGTTTTCCTTAGGCTTCATGTGTTTATCAATTCCAAGACCCATTAGCTGGGATCAGGAAATTCAGAATTCATCTTTTAATTAAGCCTGTGCTAATAACATATTTTTTAAATAGACTAACTAGATTTGAACTTTATAAAGTTACTTAAGTATGTATTCAATTCTAAGTATTGATTGGCTATTTCAAAATCTTAATGAATGTATAGGAAGTTCCTTAAATTCTGATTGAGGAGTGGCTGGGTGGTACAGTGGATAGATTATTGGCCCTGGAGTCAGGAGTACCTGAGTTCAAATTCGTCCTCAGACATTTAATAATTACCTAGCTGTGTGGCCTTGGGCAAGCCACTTAACTGCAAAAAGTTGATTTTGTAAAAAAAATTTATGAATTAGGATTATTGTGTTTTTACATCTCAATCTGTTTATTGCATTTCATTTACAGCACATGAACAGCAATTGAATTATAATTTTTTTCCCTGGATCTCTTATACCAAATTACAGCCTGACAGACTCTTGGTTCTCCTTAGTGCTCAAGTCACCTGAAGCTCTGGTTATAGGTAATTGCTATATTATAACATATTGAGAATTGATCTGCCTGACATCAGTTATGTTAAAATAGAAAGTCAATATGTCAATGAAACGATTTAGTCCAATGGAGTTTGATGACTGCAGATGGAGTAAGTGACCTTTGAAAGAATGGCCCTAGCCTTAACTGGGATAGGATTCTCTTAAAGGAATGCCTCATCTGGCTCATTGAAAAGGATTACTGTATGAGTTCATAAGGGAATGTCCTTGTATCCCTCTTTGCTCTATAATAGCAAATTGCCAGGTGCATCATAATTAAATATAAGAGTGAGCCATTAGAACTCTATCTTTGGGGCGGCTAGGTGGTGCAGTGGGCGGCTAGGTGGTACAGGTGATAAAGCACCGGCCGTGGAGTCAGGAGTACCTGGGTTCAAATCCGGTCTCAGACACTTAATAATTACCTAGCTGTGTGGCCTTGGGCAAGCCACTTAACCCCATTTGCCTTGCAAAAAAACAAAACAAAACTTAATAATAACTCTATCTTCTCAATTTTAAATAAGTGGCAAGTATTTTTGTCTTGGCCTTTTATTGTATTTTTTAATTGCTTCAAAAGAGAGAGATCCATTTTTCAATTGGAATTTTTGTTAATTGTAAACATGGCCAGAGCAAAATAGAAATTTTTGTTGCAAATTACCTTTTGGACACATGCAGTTTTAAAATGCTTTTTTAGTAGATTTCTTTATACTATTTTTGAGTTTTTGTTTACAACTTATGTGGCATCCATCAATGAATCTTTGTTATATTGGAATGCATGTTCTTATAAAAGGTATTTTGATACTGGTTTAGGATCATAAAATATAATTCTTTCCCCTTATAGACATTCTAGTTTTTTTTCTAATTATTGGACTTCTGTTAAATAGCCTTCTTTGTTACAACATTTCTGACTTTTGTTTGCTCATTTTTTTCCCCTCAAGTTTTGTTTCTCTTAACTGTATAGCTCCAAGACCAGCCTCTGCAGGATGCCAGCCAGCTTTGCCAAATGATCTTCTCTGGACCCTGCCTCAATGAAGTCCGTACTGTAATACATTCATCTCCAAATGGACTTTGAAAGGCCCAGAAGTATTTGGGTCCCAAACAATTTTGAGGGGGGGAATGATGCAAGGGGAAAGATGAAGAGAATTGTGAATATAGAAATTGGGTGGAGATGTAAATTGACTACCACCTACTCTTGAGATGTAAATTGACTAGAAGTAGAGAATTATGACTGTAACAAAAACAAAATTTGTAAACTTAAGGACTGTTAAATCTTGTCAAATTGGGTGGAGATCCCCGTTCTTGATATAAATCATTAATTCATTGTTTAACGTAAAATTTGTATCCTGATCTCCTTAGGCTTCACCCTCTACCTAATTCCAGGTCCAGTAGGGGGAAAGGAATTCACCTTTTGTCCTCTGGATGAGAGGCAAGAAATTAAAAACTTGGGTTGAATTTGACTCAGGGACTCCAGTCTCCTCTCTCTCTCTCTCTCTCTCTCTCTCTCTCTCTCTCTCTCTCTCTGTGTCTCTCTGTCTCTCTGTCTCTCTGTCTCTCTCTCTCTCTCTCTCTCTCTCTCTCTCTCTCTCTCTCTGTCTCTCTGTCTCTCTCTCTCTCTCTCTCTCTCTCTCTCTCTCTCTCTCTCTCCCCAATTCCTTCCTATGTGTTGTAACTCTTTTAATAAAATTTTGTTTTATTTTCACCCTTGCTTTCCCAAGTCTGAACTCCTTATAGGCAGACCCAAACTCAAATAGCCAGTGGCAACAATGAGAATGAAGTGGTTTCTCATAATTGTTTTAATTTGCATTTTAAGAAATTATTAATGATTTAGAGCATTTTGAAATGTGATTGTGATAGTTTGAATTTTTTCCTCTGAAAACTGCCTATTCATATGCTTTAAACACTTATCAATTGAGAAATAGTTATTTTTATTAAAAATTTGACTCAGTTCTCTATATTTTGTAGAAATTCAATCTTTATCAGAGAAACTTGCCACAAAATTTTTATTCTGTTTCTTTCATCTCTTCCAATTTTAACTGAATTTATTTTGAATGTGCAAAAAGGTTTTAATTTTATGTAATTAAGATTAATATGGGAAACTCATTTAACATTTCTGAATTTCAGTTTTTTACATTTGTAAAATGTAGATAGCAATATTCACAGTACCAATCTCCAGTGAACTGAGAGGAGCAAATGGGATGTAAATATAGTGAATGTTTTGTGAGCCTCTCACTGTGTTAACCTCTTCCCCTAGTATTATTTATTGCTCTAGTACTATTAATCAGGTATCATCAATCACAGTTTGAATATTTGATTGTTTGATAAGTTCATATTGTTATCAAGGTATCATTACAGATTGATTGCTTGATTGCTTGATAAGCAGCATTGTCTTAACTTATATCAGATTATAATTATAATCATTTTTTACCTTATTCCCTTTTCATGTACCCTCCAAGTACACACACAGTACTTTTCAAGAGCCAAAGTATAATTCAAAGCCATATCACTTCTTGAATTATTTGTGCCCCTTCCCCAGGCCTATTTTCTCTCACACATTACCCCCACCCCCCCCCCACCCCCCACCCCTTCCCTTCCCACCCAGGGTACTTAACTCCTTGTTAAGTGAAGCAGGATCTATTTTCTCTCACACTTTCTTAGCCCCACCCCATTAATTAGGGTACTTAGATTGTTGTTAAGTGAATCATGGATTACTAAACCCTGATGTAATTAAGTATAAGAATCTTAAAGATCTCTAAGGACTGGGAAGTTCTGAAGGTCTCACCTTGGAACTTGACAAATGATTCTAAGTTACAAGACACACTGACTTAGGACCACCCAGTTTATGATGTCTCATCAGACAAGGTGCTAAGTTTTTGTTAACACAGCAGAATTAAAGTGAGTCAATAGATAATGAGACCCTTAAGTTTAAAGTTAACACCCCTGCTTTTTATCAAGGCTTTTTGTCTCAAACAAAGTGATGTCATCTTGGACCAAAAAGACCCAATTGTACCCATATTCATTAAGTCCAATCTCTTCAATTATATTCAACTCTTTAATTTTCCTAAGAGAAGTAACATTCTAAAAAATTAGAAATGTTATATCTTCCCTGGGTTGTATTTAATTTGATGGTCTTGACCAACATTTGTTTTGTTTTCTATTGTTTTTCCTTCCCCTTTTCATTTATTTTTTATGCAATTCTTGTGTTATGTATTTGGTGATTGAATTCTCTATTCAATTCTGGTCTTTGTGTCAGGAAATTGTGCAAGTTCTCTATTTCATTGAATATCCATCTTTTCCCCCTGACAGTATAGGTTGAATTTTGCAGGATAGTACATTCTAGGCTGTAATCCAAGGTACTTTGCTCTCCAATATATGTTATTCCAGGTCTTCCAATCCTTCAATGTTGAGACTTATAGGTCCTGTGTGAGTCTGATTGTGTTTCCTTTATATATGAATTGTTTCCTTTTTGCTGCTTGCAATATTCTTTCCTTTATTTGGGAGTTCTGGAATTTGGTTCTAACAGCCCTTAGAGTCTTTATCCTGGGTTCTCTTTCTGGAGGGCTTCTGTGTACTCTTTTAATGGCCATATTGTTTTCTTGTTCTAGCAGATTTGAACAACTTTCCCTTAAATTTCCTGCATGATGTTTTCCAGGTTCTTTTTTTGATCCAGGCTTTCTGGTAGTCCAATGATCCATAGATTGACTCTCCTGGATTTATTTTCCAGGTCATTTTGTTAAAAGGTACTTTACATTTTCTTCAATTTTTTTTTAGCTTTTGGTTTTGTTTGATGGAATCTTGTAGTCTCGTATATTCATTGGTTTCTATTTGTTCAGTTCTAGTTTTTAGGGTTTTATTTTCTCCAATTACCTTTTGTGTTTCCTTTTTTAAAAGAGTTGAATTCTCTGGTCAATTTTTCATAATTTTCCTGCATGACTGTCATTTCTTTTTTCCATTTTTCTTCTTCCTCTCTTCTTTGGTTTTTAAATTCTTTTTAAGCTCTTCGATGAGCTTTTGTATTTGAGTTCAATTTATAGAATTATAGAAATCACTTTCCTGTGAGTGATTTTCACTAGTTTCTTCTTCAGACAAACCATTTTTATCCTCTTTGCCTGTAAAATGGTTTTCTATAGTGAGTGGCTTCTCTTTGTTGTTTTAGATCTGCTCCTGGGATATAGAGTATAGATACAAGCTTTTTCTTTCTTTCTTTCTTTCTTTTTTGCTGGGGCTGGGGTCTGATTTCTGGTTTGTCATTGGCCAAGATGTTGCCTATGCAGACTGGACCTTGCCTTTGCAGAGATTTATTTCCTCCTTTATTCCCAGGTTCTGCCTATGCAGTGGCTTTTCCCAACCCAGTTCTGTTTTTGCTCCAGTGTTCCAAGAGTTCAGACTTTGTTTGGGGCTGGGATCCACCCAGCTGGCTTACTATCCAGTTGCCAGGACCTCTACTGTTGTTGAACTTTCAGGACCTGGATTGCTCTCTGGCTAAGAGCCTCCTGCTGGCTTTCCTGCTTTCATGCCTCTAGGGCTTTACTTACCTTCTTCCCCTAAAGAGAGACTTTCACTGAAGATTCTCCATGATGTCTATCATTGAGAACTTCTTTGAATCTTCTCTTTTTCTTGGTGGGATCTGTGGCTTGAATGTCAGAATAGAGGTATCATTTATGTTTGGTAGGAAAAAACTCCAGGAGCATGTTAGCTTCAAAAGACCATCTTGGTTCTTCCCTGGACCCCAAGTTTCTTTGTAACTATTTCTATCATCATTGTATAGAACACACTAGTATAAATTATATTTATATAGCATAACTTATTTACTCATTCTTCAATTAATAGCAGCTCCTCAGATTTCCTTTTTTTAAACACCTCAAAAGGAGTTAGAAATATTTTTGTATACCTTTGTCTAGCTTTTGACTAATTGCTCCCTTAATATACATTCTCTCGATTCTCTTTTCTCCTTTTCTCTCTTTTCCTCCTATTTCCCTGAGTGAAATGTATTTTTTTTACTAAAACTTTTTCTCTGTGTCTATATGTGTAAGGGCATGCATATTCTTCCCTCTTTTTACCAGTTCAGCTGAGAGTAAGGTTCAAGTGTCAGCCCCTCTTCCCCATTCCCTCCTCCTTGTTCCTTTAGTTGTCTATTTTCAAACCTTATTTATGTGAGTTAATTTGTCCAGATTTTTCTTTCCCTTCTCTTTCTGTCTCTCTCTCTCTGTCCATCTGTCTATTTGTCTCTCCTCCTTAGCATATTACAATTTCTTTCCATTTTTCTTTTAAGATCATTTAGATATAACAGAAATATTTCTAAGCCTTCTAATTAGAATATCCCTAGGAACCTTGATATTCAGAGAGGACACAAGTAGGTTTTTAAGAAAGATTTTATTTATTCTGAATTTTACAATCCCCCCCCATTCTTGCTTCCCTCGCCCCTCCCCACAGAAGGCATTCTGTTAGTCTTTACATTGGTTCTATGGTATACACTGATCTCAGTTGAATGTGATGAGAGAGAAATCCTAGCCTTAAAGAAGAAAAATAAAGTATAAAGAGCAAGATTACATAATAAGATATCAGTTTTTTTCTATTAAAGTTAATAGTCCTTGGTCCTTTGTTCAAACTCTACAATTATTTCTCTGGATACAGATGGTATTCTCCGTTGCAGATAGCCCCAAATTGTCCCTGATTGTTGCACTGATGGAATGAGTGAGTCCATCAAGGTTGATCATCACCCCCATGTTACTGTTAGGGTATACAGTGTTTTTCTGGTTCTGCTTATCTCTCTCAGCGTCAGTTCATGCAGATCCTTCCAGGCTTCCCTGAATTCCCATTGCTCCTGGTTTCTAATAGAACAATAGTGTTCCATCACATACATATACTATAGTTTGTTAAGCCATTTCCCAATTGAAGAATATTCACTTAATTTCCAATTCTTTGCCACCACAAACAGGGCTGCTATGAATATTTTTGTACAAGTGATGTTTTTACCCTTTTTCATCATCTCTTCAGGATATAGATCCAGTAGTGGTATTGCTGAATAAAAGCTTGTGCATATTTTTGATGCCTTTTGGGTGTAATTCCAAATTGCTCCCTAGAAAGGTTGGATGAGTTCAGAGCTCCATCAACAATGTATTAGGAGGACACAAATATTAATTACTTTTCCATATTTTCATATAAACATTTTGTCTTTGCATAGTCCTTTATTATTGTTCATGCATATTTACCATTTTATGTTTCTCTTCACTCCTGTGTTTGACTTGCAAATTTTCTATATAGTTCTGCACTTTTCCTCAGGAAGGTTTGGAAATCCTTTATTTCATTAAGGGGTCATTTCCTCCCATTGGATTACAGTCAGATTTGTTGGATAGATTATTCTTAGATATCATCCTGTCTCCTTTGCCTTCTGGAACACCATATTCCAAGATCTCTGCTCCATTATAATAGTGGCTATTAAAATGTGTGATCCTGATTCTAGAACCTTGACATTTGGTATATGAAGCTCAAAGGAAGAAGTTCACACAATATACACCTTCTGCTCAAAGTCCTGATAGCTGTCGTATATAGACTTCCAGGATACTTCCTTTCCTTCCCCACTGAGTTCATTATCTGCCTCAGTTTTTGTCTTCTCTCCATTTCTTGCCTTCATACTAAAGAACATATATATATATATATATGTATATATATATATGTATATATATATATATATAAAATGATACTTCCTCCAATATATTTTCTTTTTTAGAAAGATTTTATTTATTTTGAGTTTTACAATTTTTTCTCCCATTCTTGTTTCCCTCCCTCTCACCCCCACAGAAGGCATTCTGTTAGTTTTACATTGTTTCCATGGTAAACATTGATCTCAGTTGAATTTCATGACAGAGAAAGCATATCCTTAAGGAAGAAAAATAAAGTATAAGATAGTAAAATTACATAATAAGATAATGGTTTTATTTTTCATGGACTGCTTCTCCATCCCATTTCAGCCACACACAATGATGATAATATCTTTGATGTTGTCCTTACCCACATTTGTACCATCTTCATGGTAAAGAATTCTGAAATTTCCTCATTTGATCACAATGTATTAACTTTACTCTGCTTTATTACATTTTTATCATCATCAAGATTTTCAGGCCTTTGAATCATCAGTTCCCTCTTGGACCATTATTCCTGCACTTCCACTCTTTCTTCCTTTAAAATTTTTTGTCCCTTTTAGTTGAATTTTAAACTGCTCTCTTCTTTTGAACCCCCTTATCATATTGCAGATTACGTCCTGCCAAACCTCAACCTTGGATCACTCCCACCATCCACTATCTTTGCTACTATATACATATTTATGAATAACCATGGAGAAAATCATGAAACCATTCTGATTGGGTCCATTACAAATTTTTGCTATATAAACTGAATTGGGCCTTCATTGTGACTAGGAATTTTTCTATACCTCCCTTATTAACTCACAATTCCATTTTCTGAAGCAACTCTTTTAAACCTTTTAATCTCTCCTCAAATTCCTACAATCACATTTTGCTGAAAAATATTTAGGCCATTTGGAAAAAATCCTTCTTCTCTCTTCATCTCATGTTACTCAGATGCCTTCTGCCACTATCTTCTTTACCCTTATCTTATATGAAAAAATGGCCCCACTCTATGCTGAGGCAAACTCTGTCTGTACTAATGATCTCATTCTGTTCTATGTCCATATTCAGGATACCATATCTGTCTACCTGTTGGACTTCTCCTTCTTCATTTCTTTTGTTGGATCCTTGTTTAGATCATACTCTCTCAGAAGTATTCCTTAGGGTTTTGTTCTGGAGCCTCTTCTTTTTTCCCTTATATGTTATTTTATCTAGTAATTGCATTAGTTTCCATGAATTTAATTATCTCTATGTTTATGATTCTCAAAACTATTTATCCAGTCTTAATCTCTTTGCTGACTTCTAGACTCTCAGTTCCAATTGCCTTTTAGATATCTTGAACTAGATGACAGTAAACATCTTAAGCTCAAGAAGTCCAAATGTTCCCTCTAAATTCTCTCTCCCTTTCTAATTTCCCTACTATTACTGAGAGAACCAAGTTTACAAAGTGTACATAGATGCTATCCTTTACTCCTCATTATCACTCACCCCACTCTCTCACCTCATATCCAATTTATTGCACAAATTACAACAAATTAGGTCTGTTGATAGATTTCAGCTTTGAAAAATCTCTGGATACCTCCCTTTTTTCCTTCTGATATGCTACCACCATGATCCAGGCCTTTATCTCCTCAGCCTGGACTATTGCAATAGCTGCCACAAATTTTCCTCACTCCAATTAACTGCCAAAATGATTTTCCTAAAGTGAAGACCTGATCATGTCATTTCATTATTCAATCAACTCCACTGATTCCCTGTCATCTCCATGATAAAATACAAAATCTTCTTTTTGATATTCAGATGCCTTCATACCCTACATTCAAGTTCCAGTTAAAAATCCTACCTTCTATAAGCTTATTTTAGTTTCAGGGCCTTCTTTCTGTTTATTATTTCACATTTATCTTAACTATAGCTTGTTTGCACTTACTTGTTTACAAATTGATTCTCCTAGTAGATTGGAAGTTCCTTGAAGGCAAGGAGCAATCATCTTTTGCCTTTTTTTGGTATTGTAGCTTTTAGAATGGTACCTGTAAAGTAGATGCTTAATAAATACTTATTGACTAAGTAATTAAATTTATTCTTTGTGATTGCTTGCAGCATTTCCTTCTGATTAAGAAACTCTGGAATTGGACTATGATATTCTTGGGGGGGGTTTCATTTTTCTGAATTCTTTTGGGAAGTAATGAGTGAATTATTTCCATTTCTTCTTTGTTTTGAGAAATCTTAACAGTTTTTTCTTAAGATTTCTTAAAAAAATGCTATCTAGGGTGTTTTTCATTATGATGTTTCTGTAATTCAATGATTGCTATCCTTCCCCATCTGTTTTTCATGTCAGTTATTGTTTCTATGAGATAACTTACATTTTCTTTTCTTTTTTAGTATTTTGATTTTAATTTTTTTGTTGGCTTCTAGTTGACCCATTCTATTTTTAGGGAGTCCAATCTGTTTTTTGGTGCTACTTTTTATGCCAAGCTCTTAATTCCCCTTATAATTTTTCTGCAGTTCAAATTTCTTTTCCCATTTCTTCTTCAAACACTCTTATTCTTTTTTAAAAGGCATTTTGATTCTTTTATTTTTTTAAGACCCTGGTTTATCTCTTTCAGGAATTCTTGCTAATTTTGTATCTAAGCTATGTTTTCCTTTGAGGCTTTATTTGTAGATGTTTTGGAGTCATTCTGTTCTAGATTTGTTCTTGAGGGTCCCTAACAGCAAATTAGTTTTTTATAATGGGATTCTTTTTTTTTTTAATTTCCTCTTTTGTTCAGCCTATTCCCTTCTTCAGCCTTATAGTAGGACCAATCTCTGATCTATTATAGAGAGAAGGTCTGGGTTGCTTCAAAACTTGGTAGTGTTAATCATTGTATTATTCCAGGATTTCAGGGTCAGCTTAGGTTGGTGACATGTAAGCTTATACTTCTCCATAAGAAATCTAATTCAGTACAAAGTTTGATGCTGCCCCTATGGTCTGAACTGTGTAAATTCTTGACCTAAGTTTGGGTCTGAGCCACAGAGGACTACTGTTGAACTTAACCCTTGCCAACTAGCTCAAAAAGCACTGTTAATTGTGAGGAATAATACTATAAGTTTCTCTGATTTTTCTTCTCTGCAGGCTTCTAACTAGGCAAGAAGTTGAGACTTGGCACAGCTCCTGGAATCAGGACCACCCCCTGATGCTTGCTTCTGAACTTGATCTTCTCTCAGAAAACATTCCATGGTTCATAGCAATTCCTTAACCCTGAATTTTATCTTTAGGCACAGGTTCTTTCTTCACTCTGCCTTGGATTTGGCCACAGGATGGCAAAGCAGTCAGTTTGCATCTATTCTTGTACCCTGTACAAAGGGTCATATTCTGGGCATCTTACCTTGGTGCACAGCTTCTCCTTGTTCTGGACTGCCTACGCTATTGACCAAAGCCCACCACCATTGTCTACAGTCAATCTGTGTTCCTATGGTGACCTGAGCTATTAAAATGACTCACTGTGACTTTTTTCTTGGATTTCCCAACTAGGATTTGCTCTGGTGTATTTTCTAGGATAGTTTGAAGAAATTTTGCTGAGGAGAGGAGAATTTGCTACACTCCTTTCTGCTACTATTATCTTGGCTCCTGCCTTCATCATCCCACTCATTTTACTTTTATTTTTTGGTCTTGGTATCTTCAGAACTCAGCACAATTCCTTTCACATTTTAAATAGTTATAGGATTAAACTGATGATAATACTAAAATATATTTATTATATATATATATTGCTTGTCCAATGATAATACTGAGTTCTATTCATAGTGCTCATGGATAAGGTTAATTATGCTTTCCATTTACTAATTCACTTCATGGGCTCATTCACTCTTGTTCAGGAGCTTGAATATCCTCTGTAACTATGTGGGCCAGCACTAAGTATTTGAATTAAATAAACATAATGAATTAAACAAATTTAGCTTTTAGAAGCATAGTTCACATGACATCCATACTCCCCAACCTGATATTCAAAACCCCTCCCAATTTTGTGGATAAGTTCCATCTCTTTTCATCTTTTAATTATTCAAATGCTTTAAAGTAGTCATTGTTTGCAGAGCATGGCTCTAAGAACATAGAAAATTCAGAAAAAGTTCCTGCTTTCAAAGAGCTTATTGTCTAGAGGGGAAATATGATTATATAAGCTGTAAATATATAATATTTTATAAGTATATCAGAGAGGTGAGAAACAAAATGCTTTGGGTGATCTTCTAGAGTCATTCTAAATGTGCTGACATAATAATTCATTATATTTTATCAAAACATAATCTAATTACCAAATCACAAACCAAAAGGAATTACTGCTATAACACAGATTATAATCTATTTAAAAGATACTTGAAGATGTTCAATAAGGGAACACCCACTCCCTTCCAAATAGGTCATTCTAGTTTAGCACAATACTCATTATTATTAAGTCTTTTCCTGTCCTTAGAGTAGAGTAGAGTAGAGTAGAGTAGAGTAGAGTAGAGTAGAGTAGAGTAGAGTAGAGTAGTGACATCCATTCCAATATTGGAACATAGCTATCACATTCCTTTACCCTTTCCTTTTCCTTTTCCTTCCAACCCCATCCTGTCTTCTCTTTTTCAGATTAAACATTCCTAATTATTCCAAGAGATGCTCATAGGATATGAAATCCAGGCTCTTTCTCATCCTGGTTGCCCTACTCAAAACACTGCTCATATTATCTATGTGTATTTTAGACAATGGTACCTAGAACTGAACATAATATTCAAGGGATGGTCTGATCAGGGCAGAATACAAAGAAAATATTTTCTCCTTATTTCTGAAAGCTAGACTTCACTCTCTTTTTTTTAGGTTTTTGCAAGGCAGTGGGGTTAAGTGACTTGCCCAAGGCTACACAGCTAGGTAATTATTGAGTGGCTGAGGCCGGATTTGAACTCAGGGACTCCTGACTCCAGAGCTGGTGCTCTATTCACTATACCATCTAGCCACCCCTAGACTTCTCTTAATGGAACTTAAGATTGTGTTTCCTTAAACAATCTTTGCAACTAATGATTCTGACAAAGGACTCATTTCTAAAATATACAGAGAACTGAGTCATATTTTTAAAACAAAAAGCCATTCCCCAATTGACAAATGGTCAAAGGATATGCAAAGGCAATTTACAGATGAGGAGATCAAAGCAATCCATAGCCATGTGAAAAATTCCTCTAAATCATTAATTATTAGAGAAATGAATATTAAAGCTTCTCTGAGGTACCACCTCACACCTCTCAGACTGGCCAATATAACCAGAAATGATAATGATCATTGTTGGAAGGGTTGTGGTAAATCTGGGACACTATTACACTGTTGGTGGAGCTGTGAACTCATCCAGCCTTTCTGGAGAGAAATTTGGAACTACGCCCAAAGGGCAACAAAAATGAGCATACCCTTTGACCCAGCAATACCACTACTGGGTCTATACCCTGAAGAGATGATGAAAAAGGGTAAAAACATCCCTTGTACAAACATTCATAACAGCCCTGTTTGTGGTGGCAAAGAATTGGAAATCAAGTAAATGTCCTTCAATTGGGGAATGGCTTAGCAAACTGTGTTATATGTATGTGATGGAACATTATTGTTCTATTAGAAACCAGGAGGGATGGGAATTCAGGGAAGCCTGGAGGGATTTGCATGAACTGATGCTGAGTGAGATGAGCAGAACCAGAAAAACACTGTACATCCTAACAGCAACATGGGGGGTGATGTTCAACCTTGAAGGATGTGCTCATTCCATCAGTGCAACAATTGGCAACAATTTTGGGCTGTCTGCAAAGGAGAGTGCCATCTGTATCTAAAGATCCATGGAATTTGAACAAAGTTCAAGGACTATTCCCTTTAATTTAGGAAAAAACCCCAGATATCTTATTATCTGATGTTGTTATCTCTTAGACTTTTTGTCTCTTCTTTAAGGATATGATTTCTCTCTCATCACACTCAATTTGGATCAATGTACAACATGGAAACAAAGTAAAGACTGACAGATTGCTTTCCGTTGGGGGTGGGGGGTGGAGGGAGGGAAGTAAGACTGGGGGGAAAATTGTAAAACTCAAATAATATCTTTAATAAAAAAAATAAATAAGATTGTGTTCCCTTCTTTGGCTTTGGCTGTCACATGACACTGCTGATTTTAATCAATTTGGGGTGAGCTAGAATCATCTCAGAATGACTCATGACATCCACCTGTTAAATTTTCAGTGTGAATATTTGTACCTTGAAAATCAGCAAATGTTTCAAATCAAGATTTATTTTTTTTTGTTTATTGTTTAGACTGAAGAAAGTGATAGAGACATGTTAATAATGCAACAAACACATCCCTTATTGAGCCTGAAATCCTCCTAAACTCTCATATCTTTTTAAAGCAAACTTGTTTTTTTTCCCCAAAACAAGTTTAAATGAACCCTTGAACAGACCCTAAAAGCAGGGATGGGGAACCTCGTTTCATATGCCATATTGATCTGGCATTGCCAAAGCAGCCACAAGCAAGTAATTCAATAAATCCTGGAACTTTTTAGGGTTGAATTAATTGAATATTTGACAACATTTCGACCTTGAATTATTTTATAAATATCCAAATGGCCCTTCATAAAAGAATGGTTCTCCTAAAGTGGAAGAACCCAGAAAAATCATGAGTGAAACAAGTTTTCGAGATATCATGGAGAAATGCCAGTAAAGAACTGTCATACGTTGATAAAAGGGGAGCATAGTTTAATATAGGTGGGAAAGCTGGAAAACCAATGAGAGGCTTTTAGCCACATCCACAATGCAGGTATGGGCTCAGCAAACCAGAAACACAGCAGGTCAGCAGTGAGGGTCCCAGTCCCAGGTCAGAAGACAAGTTCAAGTCCTGGGAACTCTCCTGCAAAAGTTGGAGAGGGGTTGGTCTACCTTCACACAGTGAATAAACTGCTAGTACCCGAAATGTCACAGGCAAGTGGTAAACCAGGAGCCAAACTCCTGGCTCCAGCACCAAAAGCCTTGGGACTGTGCCCCCTTTGCCTTAGGAGCACAACTCAATGATCAAAATAAATGAAAAAAAAACAAAGAAAGTGGCTAAAAGAAGTGAAAAATGCAGGGGCAGCAATCTTTATCTCAGACAAAGCAGTTGCAAAAATAAATCTCATTAAAAGAGAAAAGGAAGGGGGCTGCTAGGTGGTGTAGTGGATAGAGCACTGGCCCTGGAGTCAGTAGTACCTGAGTTCAAATCTGGGAGTTCAAATCTGGCCTCAGACACTTAATAATTACCTAGCTGTATGGCCTTGAGCAAGCCACTTAACCCCATTGCCTTGCAAAAACCCCTAAATAGAAATAAAAATAAAAAAGAGATAAGGAAACTATATCCTCCTAAAAGGTACCATAGACAATGAAACAATTTCAATACTAAATATGTATGTATGTACAAAGTGGTATAGCATCTTAGATGAGAAGCTGAATGAGTTATAGAAAGACATAAACAGCAAAACTCTACTAGAGGGAGACCTCAACATCCTTCTCTCAGATTTAGTTAAATCTATTCATAAAATAAACAAGAAGGAAGTTAAGGAGGTAAATAGAATGTTAGAAAACCTATACATGATAGGCCTTTGGAGAAAACTGAATGGGGATAGAAAGGAATATACTTTATTTTCTGTCTGGCCCTTAAACAAAATTTGACCATATACTGGGGCATAAAAACCTTATAATCAAATGCAGAAAGGCAGAAATACTAAACACTTCCTTCTTTGATAATAATACAATAAAAATCATATGCAATAATGGGCTATGGAAAGATTGATCTAAAATTAATTGGAAACTAAATAACCTCATTTTAAAGAATGAGTGGATCAAACAACAGATGATAGATAGAATTAATGATTTCAGCTAGGTAATGACAATAATGAGACAATGAAGCTAAACTTATGGAATATAACTAAGGCAGTCATTAGGGTATTTATTATATATTTAAATGCATACATGAATAGAAAAGAGAAAGAGGAAATCAATAAATTAAGCATGCAACTAAAAAAATTAGAGAAAGAATAAACTAAAAGCCCTCAATTAAATACCAAATTAGAAATTCTAAAAATTAAAGGAGAAATTAATAAAATCATAAGCAAGAAAACTATTAAACTAATAAATAAAAGCAAGAATTGGTTTTATGAAAAAAGAAATAAAATAGATAAACTTTTGGTTAATCTGATAAATAAAAAAGAAAGAAGAAAATCAAATTGCCAGTATCATAAAAGAAAAAAGGTGAACTCACCACCAATGAGGAGGAAATTAAAATAATAATTAAGAATTATTTTGCCCAACTGTATGCCAATAAATTTAATAATCTAAGTGAAATGGATGAATATTTACAAAAAATATGTTGCCCAGGGTAAATGAAGATGAAATTAAATACCCAAATAACCCTATCTCAGAAAAAGAAATTTAACAAGCCATTATTGAACTTCCTAAGAAAACATCTTCAGGGCTAAATGGATTCACAAGTTAATTCTATCAAACATTTAAGGAACAATTGGTTCCAATTCTATATAAACTCTTTGGAAAAATAGGTGAAGATAGACCTCTGCCTAACTCCTTCTATGATAGCAACATAGTGCTGATACATAAACCAGGATGATTCAAAACAGAGAAAGAAAATTATAGATCAATTTCTCTAATGAATATAGATGCAAAAATCTTAGATAAAATCTTAGCAAATTGATGACAACAAATTATCACTAGGATAATACACTATGACCAAGTAGGATTTATCCCAGGAATGCAGGGTTAGTTCAATATTAGGAAAACTTTTAGTATAATTGACTATATCAATAACAAACCTAACAGAAATCATATGATTATCTCAATGGTTGCTGAAAAAGCCTTCGACAAAATATAGCACTCATTTCTACTAAAAACACTAGATAGCATACAAATAAATAAATTGTTCCTTAGAATGAGAAGCAGTATCTATCTGAAACCATTAACAAGTATTAAATGCAATGGAGGTAGGATAAGCTAGAGGCATTCCCAATAAGATTAAGGGTGAAACAAGGATATAAGTTATCACCACTACAATTCAATATTATATTAGAAATGTTAGCTTCAGCAATAAGAGAAAAAAAAGTTGAAGAAATTAGAATTGGGAAGGAAGAAAAAAACTCTCTCTCTTTGTAGATGACATGATGGTATACCTAGAGAATCCTAGAAAATCCATCTAAAAAACTACCAGAAACAGCTAGCAACTTTAGCAAAGTCGCAGATATAAAATAAACCCTCATCAATCCTCAGCATTAATATCAGCAAGAGCTAGAAAGAGAAATCCCATTTAAAATAACTTCAGAGAATATAAAATACCAGTGCAGAGGGTGGATCAGCCCTGGATCAGCCAGATTAGCTGCTAAATTGGAGCCAGGGAACCTGAGAGCCCAAGAGCTGGACCTGCTTGATCAGCAGTGGGGCTACACCTAGGGGGCTTGAGTCAACTAGGAAGCAGAGGCACTGGTGTTGGCGCTGACCCTCTGGAGCTTGCTGACAGGGCTGGTGGGAGAGTGCTGGTGCAGAAAAGCTGGAACATCCCTGGGGTCCTCTGGTCTGAGGAACTCTGAGTCCATGTGTCCATTGCATCCATTGTGGCTGAGGTCTCTTACCAGAACAAACATAATTACAGACTACCTCTGCCCCAGGCACAGGTATGTGAGCAGAAGAACCAGCCCAGCTGACAATAGGGAGAGGGATGACCTCACCCCAGGGTAAAGCCCACCATTGATTGAAGGTAAAAGGATTCAATAGCTCCAACCACTCCCTTCAAGCTAAGGGAGAAGGCCTCAATCAAGGTCACAGACACTCCAGAGAAAGCAACCAGAACCTCTTACTGGCCAGCCAGAGAAATTGCACTCAGTGAGTAAAGCCTCTAAAACCCCAGTGAACCAGCCCCTGCCAGGTCTTAGCAAAATGAAGAAAGGTTAGCAGAAAGGTGGATCTATAGAAAAATTTCTTGGAAGGAAAAGACCCTAACTCAGAGATACCTAGAACCTCTGAGGAGAATATGATCTGGTCTCCAACACAGAAAGACTTCCTTGAAGAAGTAAGGAAGGAGTTTAAAAATCAAATGGAAAATTTGGGAGAGATAATTAATACCTTGCAACAAGAAGACAAATCATTAGAAAATACAATTGGTCAAATAAAGAATGAAACTAAATCTCTCAGATCCTCAATTGGACAAATACAAAATGAGAATAAATCTCTCCGATCATCAATTGGACAAATGCAAAAAGAAAATAATTCTCTCAAAACCTGAATTGGTCAAATGGGAAGCTCTTTCAAAAGTAGAATTGACCAATTGGAAAAGGAATTGCAAAAGCTTAATGAAGAAAACTCCTCCCTAAAAAAAAAAAATGGAGTCTGCAGAAACTAATGACTTCATGAAAGAGCAAGAGCCTGTTAAACAAAATCAAAAAATAGAAGAAAATGTAAAATACCTCATCAGCAAAACCACTGACCTTGAGAATAGGTCAAGGAGGGGAAACGTGAGAATTATTGGACTTCCTGAAAACATTGAAGAGAAAAAAGGCCTGCACTTAATATTACAGGATCTAGAGATGGAAAATTGCCCTGATATCATGGAACCAGAGGGCAAAGTAGTTATTGAAAGAATATATCTGGGGGGCGAAGCCAAGATGATGACAAGAAAGCATTGAGTCTTAGGCTCTCTCTGATAAAACTTCTAAACTAAGGACTCTAACTAAACTTTCAAGAGACAGGACCTACAAAGGGACCTAGAGAGGTAGTTCTCCTACTCAAGGTAACCTAGAAAATAGCAAAAAGGCTCTGCTCCCCGGGGTTGGAAGGGCGGCCTGCCAGAGGGGTGGCCTGCCAGAGCAAAAGAACTTTGGCCTCCCAGAAGCAGCCCCAGGGCTCTGTGAGCCCCAGCTCACAGCAGAGGGGGAGTCTCCTGAGCTACACCCCGGGGAGCACAGGGCACAAAGTGGGGGAACAGTAGGGGACCTCTGCCAGAGCAAGCACATGGAGCCTAGTCTTTTGGCAGCCCAGATCCGGAAACAGAAGCAGGTGGAGCTGGTAAGTAGGAGCCTCCAGTGCATGAGCCCATTGAGCTGAAGGAGGGGAGTGAAGAGAGACTGCAGAGCTCTTCCCTCTGCCTCTGGAACAGGACTCTGGAGCTCTAACCACATTCAGATCCTGACTGCAGTCTAGGCTCCCCATAGAACAGAAGGCCCCCCCCCCCACAACAGCTCTGTGGCAGAGGGGGGCACTTATGGTCATTCACAGACCAGGAGGGAGGATAGAGGCTCACACACTGAGACTCTTGTCGGAGTGTCCCAAAAGCTCAGGAAGCACCCCAAAACCAGTCCCAGGCTGGGAAAATGAGCAATCAGAGAAAAAAGAGGAACACCATTGAGAAATATTTTGCAAATGAGCCCAAGAAGGACCAAAATACTCAGTCTGAAGATGAGGAAGCATGAGCTCCTGCATCTAAAGACTCCAAGAAAAACAGAAATTGGGCTCAGGCTATGACAGAGCTCAAAAAAGACTTTGAAAAGCAAATGAAAGAATTAGAAGAAAAACTGGGAAAAGAAATGAGAGAGATGCAGGAAAAACATGAAAATGAAGTCAGCAGCTTAGTCAAGGAAATGCAAAAAAATGCTGAAGAAAATAGCATGCTAAAAACCAGCTTAGGTCACATGGATAAAACAGTTCAAAAAGTTATTGAGGAGAAGAATGCTTTAAAAAGCAAAATTGTCCAGATGGAAAAAGAGGTAAGAAAACTCTCTGAGGAGAACAAATCCTTCAGACAAAGAATAGAATTCAGGGAGATTGATGAATTTACCAGAAATCAGGAATCAATACTTCAAAACCAAAATAATGAAAAATTAGAAGAAAATGTGAAATGTCACATTGAAAAAAACAACTGATATGGAAAACGGACTTAGAAAAGATAATTTAAAAATTATTGGAATACCCTGAAAGTCATGATCATGAAAAGAGCCTTGACATCATTTTCAAAGAATTACTACAGGAAAATTGCCCTGATATTCTAGAAGCAGAGGGCAAAATAGGAATGGAGAGAATCCACTGATCCCCCCGGAGAAAGAGATCCCAAAAAATGCAACCCCTAGGAATATTATAGCCAAGTTCCAGAACTCCCAAGTCAAAGAGAAAATATTACAAGCAGCCAGAAGGACACAGTTCAAATATCATGGAGCTGCAGTCAGGATCACACAGGACTTAGCAGCAACTACATTGGAAGCTCATAGGGCTTGGAATATAATATAACCGAAGGCAAAAGAGCTTAGAATGCAGCCAAGAATGAACTACCCAGGGAAAAAGATGGACTTTCAATGAACCAGGGGAATTTCAAATGTTCCTTTTGGAATGGCCAGAGATGAACAGAAGATTTGATCTTCAGATACAGGACTTAGGTGAAGCATGGAGATTGGAGGAGAGGGGAGGAAATATGAGGGACTTGATGATGAACTGCTGCCAGGTTTTTATTTACAACGCCGGCTTCTTTATGCTAGTCCGTCCTCTTACTCACCAGTCCAACGCATGATGAGTCTTCAGGGTACCTCCGGCCCCCACTCTTTGATGGGGGAAGAACCAGACAGAGCGCCTGAGGTGGATAATGAGTCTTTATTCTTCTGTGATCACATCCCGCTCCCTCCCCACCTCTCAGCAGACACTTTTATCCCTTCTGTCCTCCCTCCCATGAACTCTTAAACAATGAGGGGCCGAGTTCTGTAACATTCCTTTATAAGGGGATTATTTTATCCCTTCTGTCCTCCCTCCCATGAACTCTTAAACAATGAGGGGCCGAGTTCTGTAACATTCCTTTATAAGGGGATTATGTTTCCCCCACTAAGCGACCGCCAAGCCTCTTCCCCCCGCCCCCAACATCTCCCCCTTTCTGTTTTACAAGGTTATCACTTGGTGTGACCTTAAGCGGTGCTGAGGTTAGCCTTAAGCGGTGTCATTTCTACTGGCCTCTGATAGCCGGGGGCGAGGAACCCTGTCTTAGGTCATCTCCTTCAACCCAGGACCTTGCCCGTCCTAGGCGCCCGACACCCTCAGGGCCTGTCTTAGGTGGCTGGGTTAGGAGAGGTTGCCCGTCTTGGGGTTTACCTCGTCTTACCCCTAGGTGTCACATGTCATGCATGGCGGCTAGCCAGACTTGGGGATCCTCCCCCGTCTCCATGGCCATGAAGGCTTTCTGAGTAAGAAGCATATAGCCCCTCTGTCGCCTAGCTAGGTGGCAGAAACAGACAACAAGTAGGGTGATTCCCAGAATCAGCGTCCTTGTTCACCCTCAAGGGGGTACCCTCCCGCCATCTGGCAATCCCTCCATGGTATGGGATCCTCGATGTCTTCCCCTGTGGCCACACATGAGGGGCCCCACCGAAGAATTGTGAAGTCCCGTTGAGTTTGATTCACCAGGGGTCGCCAACCCAGAAGGCCTCGGAGCTGGGTCCCCTTTTTTGTCCCTGCTGGGCTGACAGTCGTCTGCGGGAAAAGGCCGACGCAGGGGTCAGTCGGGGCAGTGCTATAGTTAAAATCGTTCTGCCCTGTGGAGTTGAAGTTCCAGGACCGATTTTCTTCCCCGATGTCGAAACATAGGGAGTTGTTCAGGTCCCAGCAGAAGGAGTTCTGGACCGGTGCTTCAGCGGGGTCCATATATGCAGAAGGGAGCCCCATCGATGTATTGGTCACTAGCAGCCGAGGGTAGATTGGGGAGTTCCGTGCTACCGGAAGGGGAGAGGGAATAACTCGGAATATTCCCCATGTCGGATTTCCTTCAGATGGAGCACCTCCAAGGATCCCTATGACGATCAGAAGGCCTGAAAAAGGAAGAAATTCCTCTCACCCCGTAGGGTTGGGCATTAATCAAGGTCTCTTATCTTGTAAACAGGGAGCCATCTTTCTGGCTCTTCTATCTTATCCTCGGGATGAAATGACAGGTGGCCCTGTCTTCTGTTCTTTACCGTTACAGGGCCATGCCAACCTCCCTCTTCATCTCTCCACATGACTTTAGAGCCTGGTAGGGCCTTGGTGGGAGAGGGCAGGAGCGTTGGTTCTTTCTTAGCATGTCCTTTTGGGGAGAAAAATCTCTGGGCGGCTGTAGTGCCGTCATCCCTGACTTGTAGGAAATTCATGGTAAATAGTACCTGAGACAGGTCTGAATGGGTCAGTGACCTGCCAACTCCCCCTTTCTGTTTAAAGAGCGTAGTTTTGAGTGTGCGATTTGCTCTTTCTACCAAAGCTTGGCCAGTGGGATTGTAAGGGATCCCGGTGGAATGGGAAATGGAAAATTCTTTGCAAAAGGAAGCAAAGGCTCTCGAGGTGTAGGCGGGCCCATTATCGGTTTTGATAGCCGAGGGGACGCCTAAGACAGCCATCTGGGCATATAGATGTGAGAGAACGTGTTTAACCGCTTCTCCTGGCTGTAGAGAGGCGAAGGTGAAGGAGGAGAAGGTGTCCACCGAGACATGGATGTACTTACGACCCAGGTGAGTAATGTCCATCTGCCAAAGAGCATTGGGGCCGTCCCCACGTGGGTTAGACCCCTCCGCGGGGAGGGCTTGTCTAAAGGGAGCACAAGAAGTGCAGGAGCGCACAATTTGGCGAGCCTCCTTCCGGGGAATGCTGTATAGGCACCGGAGCGACCTGGATGACAAGTGATACTTACCATGTGCCAGCTGGGCAGGTGTGGACAGGTTTAACAAGAGAGCCCTATCTGCCTCCGCATTGCCCTGGAATATGGGGCCGGTGGAAGAAACGTGAGAGCGCACGTGAAGAACAAACAGGGGGTGGTTTCTATCACGGAGGGAGGATTGCAGCTGTATACGGAGTGGGCTAATGGAAGAAGTCGAGGAAATGAAGGCATCTTCTAAACGAGGGATTAGCATGGCACAATACATACTGTCAGTAATAAGATTAAAAGGGGTGTCTCTGTAGAGGCGGAAAGCCTGAAGTATAGCATATAGTTCATTCTTCTGAGTGGAGTCAAAGGGGGTATCAAAAATCCAGGTGGCGGGTCTAGCAGGGTCATGGACCACAGCACGGCCCAACCTGGTAGCGTCAGTGAAGACATTAGGGCCGGTCACTGGTTCTGGGGACACTAGAGGGCGTGGGCGGGAAAGGTGCAGTTCAGCGAACACTCTAACCACGGGAGGTGGCGTGAGTCTGGTCTGAGAGAGGGTAGTCAGGACAGTGGCCCAAGCGATAGATCTATCAACTAGCGAGTGGGTCACCTCCTCTGGGAGGGTAAAGTTGAGGACAGGCAAGAGGCCAAAGAGACGCTGGCATCGCTCTGAGGCCTGAAGGCAAAATAAGGCCGGGGCCTCCCACCGGTCCCGGATGATGCTCTTAGTGGTCCGGGGGTATAGCCATTCAAGGCATCCATGTCTCTGGAATAAACATCCCCAGCCAAGGGAACTGTCCCCCAGTGTGTGGAAGAGGACAGGCCACTCCGGGTCGTATTGAACCAAGAAGGAAGAGGTTCTGCGGAAAATTTCCGAGAGCGCCTGTCTTGCCTGGGGGGTCCAACTTCTAGGGGATGACAGATGGGAGTCGCCTTTAAGGACATCATATAGAGGTTGCATTAAGGAGGATGGGAGGGGCATAGCGGGACGCAGCCACTGTATGGCGCCAACAAGCCTCTGAAAATCATTAAGAGTAGTGTATCCCTCGACGTTGATCGGAGGAAGTGCCCTACTAATCTTTCCCGGAAAAATCCTATGTCCCAAGTAATCATAGGGGAAATCCATCTGTACCTTTTCCAGGGCTATGTGAAGCCCCTTCTTGCGGAGGACATGGGTGGTGCGTTGCAAGCAAGCCCGAGCCCCCGTCACAGAAGGTGCTGCAATCAAGATATCATCCATGTAATGTATGAGCATGCAATTCGGGAATTCTTTTCTGATAGGATGTAGCAGAGTATCCATGTAAAGCTGGCACAGGGTGGGGCTATTGGCCATTCCCTGTGGTAGGACGGTGAACTGATAACGTTTACTGGGGGCTTGGAAATTGATCGCGGGGAGGGAAAAGGCAAATTTTTCTTTGTCCTCCGGGTGGAGGGGAATGCTATAGAAGCAGTCTTTAACATCAATCACTATAATAGTCCACCCTTGCGGGACTGCAGTGGGCATAGGGAGACCAGGTTGGAGGGTCCCCATGGGTACCATGTTGGCATTTACTGCCCGAAGATCAATCAACATTCTCCAACTCCCCCCTTTCTTTTTTATGACAAAGACGGGGGAGTTATACGGGCTAAGGGACGGTTCCACTTTGTTCTCGTGCAGGAGGGTCATTACTATGTCTGTGGGGGCGATGAGCTTTTCTTTTGTCAGGGGCCACTGCTCAACCCAAATAGGTTTCTTATTAATCCATGTTATTCTGGGGGAAAAGCTCATCTCTAGAGTGGCCCCAATTAATTTCCCCGCAGGCTATCAGGGGTGGCAAGTGTCAGGTTAAGCTGGCTCAAGATGTCTCTACCCCATAATGCATAAGGGAGGTCGGGTAGGCACAGTGGGGTGAAGAGTCCAGATTCTTCCAAAGCTGACCACCGTAAGGCGTGTGCTGCTTTCATGGCAGATCTATTGCCCCCCACCCCCGTCACTGCTTGAGGGCTCTGTAGGAGTGGCCACTCGGGCCTCCACTGTCCCCTATTTATGACAGAGCAATCGGCTCCAGTGTCAATTATCCCTTCGAGCTTCTGATTTTCCACCGTGACGGTTAACAGTGGTCGCCCAGAGCTGACCGGGTGGACCCAGTTCACATGAGCGGGAGGGGTCCGCAAGGGCAGCGCCTTTCCCACCTCTTGGCCCTGTTTTACCAAGGTGGGAAAGGGGTGGGGGTTTGTGACCCTTACGGATGTGGGACTTCCGGGACCAAAAATGACCTGGGTATGGGTGACTAAGTCCACACATCTCTCAGCCCCTGTGATGAGCGCTGGGAAAGTAGTCAGCTCGATGGGAATCATCGAGGTTTCCCAAGGCCAGATCTCTCTCTGCTGTGTCCCTTCTCTATAGTCAACCCTCACGGGGATAGTCACAGTGATGGGGCCGCTGTCTTCGAGCACGGGGGGCCCCGCGGCCGGGCCCCTCCCTTTCCCTTTTCCCGACTTCCCTTTGGATCGGCAGAACCTGGCTATGTGACCTGGCTTTCCACAGGAATAACAGGTCGGAACTGAAGTGGAGGGGGGCCGCTGCCTGCACTATGCTTTGAGGTGCCCTGGCTTTCCGCACCCAAAACAGGTGGGTCTCACCTGCATACCGCGAAGGGCGGTCAGGAGGCTATCCTCCCGGTTCTCCATGGCAGTCACTAAGGCTTGAATTGAATCCTCTCTGGGCATGTCCAGCAATTTGTCAACAATTTCTTCTAATGAAGCGTCGGGGGGAAGGCTGCTAATGGCTGCGATCCCTTTGGGGCGAAGTCCCTCTTTAATCAATTATCTCATAAGTAGATCAGATCCCGGGGTGTCTCCCATTATACGAGTCACTGTCTCTTTAACCTCGTTCACAAATGAGAGGGGTGTCTGATCTGCTCTCTGCTTCAGCCCAACCAACTTCTGTGTGGCTCTCCCCCCTTTCATGGCTCCAATCTTATCCCAAGCTGCAACATGTGTTTCTTTAACAGTCTCTAGCTCAAACTGGCCATACCGGGCCTGAACAGCAGGGTCAGTATAGGCTCCAGTTCCACACAGGAGGTCAATGGCTAAATCCAGGGGAGTATAACCCCGGGATTTTGCCAGCTTAGAGGCCTCTCTGCGGGCCTGAGCCTTAAAAGCTAAATATGAGGAGGCATCCAGGCACGCGGCTGCAATTTCGTCAAAGTCAGCAGGGGTCCAAGGGTGCGTAGCGAAGAGGTTTTGCATCAGTCTTTTTACATAAGGGGAGCTTGGGCCGTATTTAGTCACGGCCTCCTTAAGTTCCTTAAGCATCTTAAAAGGGACAGGGCGGTAGTCTCGGGCTCCGGTAAGGGGGTCCGTAAATACCGGGTAGAGGCCCCAGTCATCCCAGTCCACCTCCTCCCCTTTCTCTATTGCTATGGAGGCACTCGCGGCAAGTAGGCCGGATGGGCGGAGCCCTTGAGGGGATCTCTGAAGGGCGGACAAGGAACACGGGGGATTTTTTGCCTCTGTTTCCTGGCTGGGCCGCCAAGTCTGGGGCGCGGCAGCTGTCCAATCAGCGCGGACTCCTCCCTCCTCGTCAGCAGCCTCCCGGTCCCACCTACTCACACTCCTCTTCCTGCCACCCCTGAGGACTGTTTGCACCCCTCCCTTCCCGCGCTCGGAAACTTCCGGCCCTGAATCTCTAAGTGCGCCACATTCATCGCCCTCCCCCTTTCCTTTCTGTCTCGGTAAGGAGGGGCATGCGGCATTTTCTTCTCCCTGGGGGCCCCTTGTTCCCCCATTGTTTCTTCTAAGTTCCTCCCATGGATACAGGGGAGGGGGTGGCCTTCCCTCTTCCTCTGAGCTCTCTGAATCCGATCCCGCCAACGAGCTACCCACCTGAGTACTGATTGGTCGTGCCAAAGTCACCTTCTGGGGATGCAAGGCTGCATCCACTATCTTATACACTGTAAAATCCTCAGGGGTCAGTTTTCCCGGGCAGGTGTCATCATAGGAGGCCATCTGCTGCCCTACCACCTTCCATTTACCTGGTTGGATCCCACTATGTTGCACCCAAGGGCAGATGTTCCAGATATTCTCAACAAAAGCACGGCACGTCTTGATAGGTAATTTACAGCCATGCTTAGCGCAGAGTTTATAAAGCTGCACTGCAACGACCCCTTTCTCCTCCTGCTGAAAGGCGGGAATACTATTCCGGCCCCCCATGCTGTCTACTAGCCGAGGCTGCAATCCTAACAGGTGGCAGAACTGGAAAGTTCCCGTTCGGCAAAAGAGAAGGAGGCAGCAGGGCACAATCAGAGAGGCCAGCACGGCAAGGAGCGTGATTAGAGCAGAAGGAGAAAGGGAAGAGAAAGGAAGCATAGTCAACACAATAGGGATATGTCCTTCAGGCAATATCTGAGAGTAAACGCCCTCTCCTTCCTCCGGGTCGGAAACGACCGAGGCTGTCTGGAGAATCCGACCAGCGGATTCAGACGTTCCCTAGCAAAATCAGGTCCCTGTTCCGGGTGCCACTTGCCGGGTTTTTATTTACAACGCCGGCTTCTTTATGCTAGTCCGTCCTCTTACTCACCAGTCCAACGCATGATGAGTCTTCAGGGTACCTCCGGCCCCCACTCTTTGATGGGGGAAGAACCAGACAGAGCGCCTGAGGTGGATAATGAGTCTTTATTCTTCTGTGATCACATCCCGCTCCCTCCCCACCTCTCAGCAGACACTTTTATCCCTTCTGTCCTCCCTCCCATGAACTCTTAAACAATGAGGGGCCGAGTTCTGTAACATTCCTTTATAAGGGGATTATTTTATCCCTTCTGTCCTCCCTCCCATGAACTCTTAAACAATGAGGGGCCGAGTTCTGTAACATTCCTTTATAAGGGGATTATGTTTCCCCCCGCTAAGCGACCGCCAAGCCTCTTCCCCCCGCCCCCAACAAACTGCATGTATAGAAAAATGATAATGATAATATTCATATGAACCTTCTCAGTTAATAGAGCAGGTAGAAGGAGCTTTTATAGTTGAAGCACAGGAGAAAGCTGAATTTGAAGATAAAATATGGTGTAAAAATGGAGTCAATAGAAAAAAAGGGAAATGTAATAGGAGAAAGTAAAAGGAGAGGGGGAATAGGCCAAGATATTTCATATAATAAGATTTTTCTTTATTACAATGAGCTATTGAAATGATATGGAAGGGGAGAGGCAAGGGGGAATGAGGGAACCTTTGCTCTCACCAGAGGTGGCTAGGAGAGAAAACAGCATATATACTCAATGGGGTATAGACATCTGGAGTAAGAAGGAGGGGGGAGCAGGGGGAAGGGGTGGGGATGTGAATAAAGGAGGAGAGGCTGGACCATGGGGGAGAGTGGTCAGATATAACACATTTTCTTTTTTACTTCTTGCAAGGGGCTGGGATTGGAAGGCCTGTCCAGGACCATAGGGCCAGGTGGATTCTGGGCCTAAGGGGTGGTATGGGGGCTCAGGGCCTCTTGGCCCCAGGACCAGGGATCTGTCTGCTATGCCACTCAGCTACCCTACAGCAGAGTCAGAGTGAAAGTAGAGAGAAAATATAGTACATTGTAGTGGAGAAATAAGAAAGGAGGGAGTTTCAATCAGCAATGGCAACCTTGTAAAAATATGGAAGTAACTTTTGCGATGGACTTACCATAAAGAATGTGATCCACCAATGACAGAGTTGTTGGTGTTGGAACAAAGACTGAAGCACATTTATTATTATTATTATTATTATTATTATTATTATTATTATTATTTGGTGGAATGTGCAGGGCAAATGGAGCTGGGTGGCCTGCCTGGGGCCACATAGCAGGGTGATATTTGGGTGTCTGAGGCCGGATTTGGACCCGGGTGCTCCTGGCTCAAGGGCCAATGCTCTGTCTGCCACCCAGCCACCCCTACTATTATTACTATTTTATTTTATTTTGGGTCTTTTTTTCCCTTCTTTTTGGTTCTTGCAGGGCAGTGGGGATTGGGTGACTTGCATGTCACATGGCTGGGTGCTTGTTGGGTCTACGGGGCTGGATGTGGGCTTGGGTGCTCATGGCTCCATGGCTGGTGCTTCGTCCATTGCGCCACCTGGCCATACCTACATTTATTACTATTTTTTTTATTTTCATTTTTTTCCTCTCCCCTTTACTTTATCTCTCAAGCAAGTCTATATTAAGGGGGGAGGGGATATTTCATTTACTCTTAAACAAGAATATTTTATTAATTAAAAAAACATTTGTACAACATGAGAATAAAAAAATAAAATAAAATAAAGAAAAAAAAAAGAAAGAATACATCTATCCCCTCCAGAAAGAGATCCTAAAGTGAAAACACCAAGGAATGTTGTGGCCAAATTCCAGAACCATCAGATAAAAAAGAAAATCCTTCAAGCAGCCAGAAAGAAAAAATTTAAATATCAAGGAACCACAGTAAGGATTACACAGGACCTGGCTGCATCAACATTAAGGGATCAAAGGGCCTGGAAGGAGATTTTTCAAAGATCAAAGGAGCTTGGAATGCAGCCAAGAATCCACTATCCCACAAAGCTGTGCCTTCTCTTCCAGGGAAAAAGATGGACATTTAATGAAATAGAAGAATTCCAAAAATTCTTGATGAAAAGACTAGAGCTAAATAGAAAATTTGGACATCAAACAGGAGGTTTAAGAGACACGTGAAAATGTAAAAAAAGGGGGGGGGCAGTAAAAAGAAAAAAAAGTGCTATCCAATAAGTTGAAACTGGCTATATCCTAGCATGGGGAAAAAGATTCTCATAACTCTTGAGGAGTGTAACTCTAACAGAGAGAATATACCTAGCCAGAAGTGATGGACATTCATGACCTATTCATGAGATTGCTATCCAATGGGATGAAACTGGCTATAACCTCACTTGGGAGACTCAAATAACTCTCAAGAATTTTAACTCTATTAGATAGAATGTAATTAGCTAGAAGTGACAGATACTCAGAATTTTATGACTTAGAGAGAATGATTTTAAAAAACACTACCTCCTTAAAAAGGGGGACAGGAAGGAGACAGGAGGGAGGGGATTGAATGGGGTAAATCTCATTACACTAAGAGGTACAAAATACCTATGGTAATAGAGGAAAAGAAGGGAGGAGATGAGAAACACCTGAATCTTCTTCTTATCAGACTTGTCTTAAAGTCAACTTGCACACATACTTAGTTAACATAAAAACATCTAACCTTTCAAGCATTAAAAGGGGGAAAGGGGAGGGGGGATGAAGAAAGGGAGGGGGAGGGGTAAAAAGGGAACCAACAAAAGGAAGGGAAGGGAAAAGGGAAAAAGGGAAAAGGGAAAGAAAGGGGAGGGGGTGATATAGGAGGGCAAACACACTGAAGGGGGTAGTATTCAGAAACAAAATACTGGGGAATACAGAAGGGGGGAAAGGGGGAAAATACAAACAGAGGGAAGATATCATGGAGGGCAATAACAAATTAGTCATCATAACTTTGTGAATGGGATGAATTCTCCCTTAAAATGTAAGTGAATAGCAGAGTGGATTAAAAACCAGAATCCTACAATATGCTGCTTACAAGAAACTCATTTGTAACAGCAAGGTACATATAGAATAAAGGTAAAAGTTTGGAGCAAAATGTATTTTGCTTTAGCTGAAGTGAAAAAAGCATGGGTAGCAATCCTTATCTCAGACACAGCAACTGCAAAAATAGATAGCATTAAGAGAGATAAGGAAGGAATCTTTATCCTCCTAAAAGGTACCATAGACAATAAAGATATTTCAATACTGAATATATATACACCCAATGGGATAGCATCCAAATTCTTAGAGAAGCTGAAAGAACTACAGGAAGACATAGGCAACAAAACTCTACTAGTGGGAGACCTCGACCTCCCACTATCAGATCTAGATAAATTGAATCATAAAATAAAGAAGAAAGAAGTTAAGGAATAAATAGATTGTTAAAAAAAACTAGATATGGTAGACTTATGGAGGAAATTGAATGGGGATAGAAAGGAATGTATACCTTTTTCTCTCCAGTACATGGAAGTTATATAAAAATTAACCATGTACTAGGGCATGAAAACCTAATGATCAACTGCAGAAAGGCAGCAATAGTGAATACATCTTTCTCAGATCACAATGCAATAAAAGTCATATGCAATATTGGGCCAAGGAGATATAGACTGAGAAGCAATTGGAAACTGAATAACTTCATTTTAAAGAATGAGTGCACCAAAATACAAATTATAGAAAGAATTGATCATTTTATCCTAGATAATGACCATAATGAAACTACATACCAAAACCTATGGGATTCACTCAAAGCAGCTCTCAGGGGATATAGTTTATCTTTAAATGCTTACATGAATAAATTAGAGAAAGAGGAAATTAATGAACTAAAGATAGAACTAAAAAATTAGAGAAAGAACAAATTAAAAACCTCCAATTAAGTACCAAATTAGAAATTCTAAAAATTAAAGGAGAATTTAATAATATTGAAAGCAAGAAAACTATTGAATTAATAAATAAAACCAAAAGTTGGTTTTATGAAAAAAACCAATAAAATTGATAAATCTGCTCAATTTGATTAAAAAAAGAAAGAAGAAAACCAAATTGCTAGTATCATAAATGAAAAAAGATGAACTCACCACCAATGAGGAGGAAATTAAAATAATAATTTGAAATTATTTTGCCCAACTCTATGCCAATAAATTTGATAATCTAAGTGAAATGGATGAATATTTACAAAAATAAAAGTTGCCCAGGTTAAATGAAGAGGAGATTAAATACCTAAACAACCCTATCTTATAAAAAGAAATTCAACAAACTTTCATTGAACTCCCTAAGAAGAAATCTCCAGGGCCTGATGGTTTCACAAGTGAATTCTATCAAACATTTAAGGAACAATTGGTTCCAATTCTATATAAACTCTTCAGAAAAATAGGGAAAGATGGAACTCTAGCTACCTCTTTCTATGAAACCAGTATGGTGCTGATTCCTAAACCAGGAAGAGTTAAAACAGAGAAAGAAAATTATAGACCTATCTCCCTAATGAATATAGATGCCAAAAATCTTAAATAAAATCTTATCAAATCAATTACAACAAGTCATCACTAGGATAATACACTATGACCAAGTAGGATTTATCCCAGGAATGCAGGGTTGGTTCAATATTAGGAAAACTATTAGTATACTCAATTATATTAACAACAAACCTATCAGAAATTATATGATCATATCAATAGATGCTGAAAAAGCTTTGGACAAAGTACAGCACCCATTCCTATTAAAAACACTAGAAAGTGTAGGAATCAATGGACTGTTCCTTATAATAATTATCTATCTGAAACCATCAACAAGCATTATATTCAATGGGAAGAGGCTAGAGGCATTCCCCATAAGATCAGGGGTGAAACAAGGGTGCCCATTATCACCACTACTATTCAATATCATTTTAGAAATGTTATCTTCCAGAATTAGAGAAGAAAAAGTAATTGAAGGAATTAGAATTGGGAAGGAAGAGACAAAATTCTCACGCTTTGCAGATGATATGATCATCTAGAGAGTCCCAAGAAATTATCCAAAAAAACTACTGGAAACAGCGATTTTAGCAAATTTGCAGGTTATAAAATAAACCCTCATAAATCCTCAACTCTTTTATGTATGTGTAGAAAGATACAGCAGGAAGAGGTAGAAAGAGAAATCCCATTCAAAGTAACCTCAGATAATATATATATATATATATATATATATATATATATATATATATATATGTTATAATATAATATAATATAAAATACCTGGGAGTCTATTTGCCAAGACAGACTCAGAAAATTTTTGGAAACAATTATAAAACACTTCTCACACAAATTAAAAAATTAAATCAGATTTAAATAACTGGGCAAATATCAACTGCTCATGGATAGGTAGAGCTAATATAATAAAAATGACAATTCTACTAAAACTAAACTATCTGTTTAGTGCTCTAACAATCAAAATTCCAGAAAAATTACTTTAATGAGTTAGAAAAAGTGGTAAGTAAATTCATTTGGAGAAATAAAAAGTCAAGAATTTCCAGGAATTTAATGAAAAAAGTACAAAAGAAGGGGGTTTACCCCTACCTGATCTAAAATTTTATTATAAAACATCAGTCTTCAAAACTGTTTAGTATTGGCTAAGAAATAGAATGGTGGACTAGTGGAATAGACTATGTTCAATAGCAGGAAATGTTATAGTAATCTGCCGTTTGATCAACCCAATGAGTCCATCTATTGGGATAAAAACTCTCTCTTTGATTAAAACTGCTGGGAAAATTGGAAGTTAATATGGAAGAAACTTAGATTAGACCAACACCTCACACCTTTTACCAAGATAAGATCCAAATGGTTACAGGATTTAGACAGGAATACTATAAGCAAATTAGAAGATGAAGGACTAGTTTGCCTGTCAGATATATGGAAAGGGGAGTAGTTTATGCCTAAGGAAGAGATGGAGAACATCACCAAAAACAAACTAGATGATTTCAATTACATTAAATTAAAAAGCTTTTGCACAGATAAAACCCACTGTAACCAAGATCAAAAGAAATGTAGTAAATTGGGAAACAATCTTTACAACTAATGATTCTGATAAAGGACTCATTTCTAAAATATACAGACAACTGAATCATATTTTTTTAAAAAAAATTCATTCCCTAATTGACAAATGGTCAAAGGATATGCAAAGGCAACTTACAGATGAGGAGATCAAAGCAATCCATAGCCATGTGAAAAATTCCTCTAAATCATTAATTATTAGAGAAATGGAAATTAAAGCTTCTCTGAGGTACCACGTCACACCTCACCTCTCAGACTGGCCAATATGAACAGAAAGGATAATGATCATTGTTGGAAGGGTTGTGGTAAATCTGGGACACTATTACACTGTTGATGAAGCTGTGAGCTCATCCACCTTTTCTGGAGAGAAATCTTGAACTATGCCCAAAGGGCAACAAAAATGAGCATACCCTTTGATCCAGCAATACCACTACTGGGTCTATACCCTGAAGAGATGATGAAAAAGGGTGAAAACATCACTTGTACAAAAATATTCATAGCAGCCCTGTTTGTGGTGGCAAAGAATTGGAAATCAAGTAAATGTCCTTCAATTGGGGAATGGCTTAGCAAACTGTGGTATATGTATGTGATGGAACACTGTTGTTCTATTAGAAACCAGGAGGGGTGGGAATTCAGGGAAGCCCGGAGGGATTTGCATGAACTGATGCTGAAGGAGTTGAGCAGAACCAGAAAAACACTGTAAACTCTAACAGCAACATGGGGATGATGTTCAACCTTGATGGACTTGCTTGTTCCACCAGTGCAACAATCAGGGAAAATTTTGGACTGTTGCAATGAAGAATACCATCTGTATCCAGATAAAGAGCTGTGGTGTTTGAACAATGTTCAAGGACTATTTCGTTTAATTTAGGAAAAAAACCAGATATCTGTCTGATCTTGTTATCTTTTATACTTTTTGTCTCTTCCTGATGGATATGATTTCTCTCTCATCACGCTCAGTTTGGATCAATGTAAAACATGGAAATAAATTAAAGACTGAAAGATTGCTTTCCATGGGGGTGGGGGTGGGGTGAGGGAAGTAAGATTGGGGGAAAAATGTAAAACTCAAAATCTTTAATGAAAGAGAAAAAAAATATTTATATTCCCAGTGATGCTTTAAGATGGAATTCTGATTCCTACTTAAAACATCACTGAGAATGATTCTGGAAAATGCAAAAAGCTCAAGAACACTAGAAAGACAAATTCTATACCTCGAGATAGGTATACAATGATGACTTGCAGAAGAGAAGGGGAATTCAAAAAGTCATAAATGGCATGTCTGACCAGAAAAGGATGACTTGACACAGAGAAAACATGATATGAAGTATGGAAAGCCTGAGCTGTAAAGGAATTGTTATATTTGGAGTGAATTGTATTAAATATGGGGAAAGTAGAAGGCAGCAATAGAATTAAACTATAGTTATATTTTGCTTTAAAAATACTGACATTTCAACATCCAGAGGAAAAACAAAACAAAACAAAACACAGAATCTTAAGGTATGCTACATTCAACTTTTTAAAAACTTCTTTTATGTTTTTCCTTCCTCTCTCATAGTTTTCTTTCTTTTCCCTTAGTCTTAATTCCTCATACACAAAATGACTAATATGTAAACTTGGTAAACACAAATATACATGTACAACTTTTACCAGATTGTTTGCTGTCAAGGGGAGAAGGGAGGGAAGGGAGGGTGGTAGAAAAATGTGTAACTTACAAATTTGCAAATGGATGAATGTTGAAAAACTAGAAAAGTATGTAATTGGAAAAATAAAATATCAATTAAAAATACTAAAAAAAAGAATAATGGATAGAAAGTACACAGTCAGATTTGGGTTTAATGCCCGGAAAAAAAAACTATCTGAAAAAGGAATAGATTCTACCTCTGTAGGTAGTGAATTTCCTGATACTGGGTTTCCTGAAGCAAAAATTGATGAATTGTGAAAATATAGATCAATAGACAGACAATCAGATGAAGGGATCTTTAGATTACTGATAGATAGAAAGAATATGAAGGAAGTGTTTACACTATGGGTCAGGTACTGGGCTAGACAGTCCTTACCTTCTAGTTTATATTCTAGTGAAGAAAGACAGTGCCTAAATTGGAGCTAGAGAGCTGAAATGGGATAGTTCCCATGGGGTGTGGAATAGAGTTGACTGAGAAAGAGCATGAAGGCTGACTTCTTGACTGGATAAATGGATGCTCATCTCTAAGACCCCTGCCTTAACAGCAGAGTCCAAAGTTCTGATATGGGGGGGTGGGAGGGAGATAGGAGATAAGGACCATGGACAGAGTTGGAGATGGCTGGAATGTAGGAGATGTTCTAGAAGTGATCTTGGTCAGGGATAGTTTATTCATTATCAGAAGACCTCTGGAAGCTAGATGGTATACTGGATAGAGCATAGAGCTTGGAGTTTAAAAGATCTGAGTTCAAATCTGATTTCAGATAGTTATTAGCTGTTTGACCCTGACCAAATCCCTTAACCTTTCTCTGCCTTAAGTTCCTCAACCATAAAATAAGAATCATGATAACATCTACCTCCCAGACTCATTGTGAAGATTAAATGTATCTGGCAAAAGTAAGCAATTAATAAATACTTTTTTCTTTCCTTTCTTTTTCCTTTCTTCCTAATACTGAGGTTCTAGCATGATACTGACCCCATAGGTGATATAGTCCATCCTTTTCTTCAGTTTAATAAGAAAATTTACTGTTTTTAGCTCTTTTGAGAGAAGAAAAGGAGAATAGGTTTTCTACAGATTTAAAAAGGCCACTGAAGTTAGCTTTCTAAGTCAGCTACCTCTTTGGGGTCAGTCGCAGTGGAATGGGTAGTGATCTGAAGTCAGGCATTGCCGCTTTGGGATAGTACCTGCCTCCTTGCATTACAGGCTATCTCCTGTTAGTGCCATTAAAGGGAAGGGTCCATCATGGGAAACATTTAATACTACAGAAACCTGGGGGGCTATTTTTTTGTGCTTTGTTAAATTCAAGGTCAATATGTCCATTTGGAGAAACATATGGAGTTACACCACTTCTTTCTCCCTTCTGACTGTCAGTTTCTTAGAGATTCTCATAAAACTCATGACAGGATAAGGCAAGAAATCACATTACACTTTATAATAGGCTAATTAGGTAAATATGTTAAAGAGCATTCCCCACAGTGCCATTTAGTGGGTATTCTGTTGGTAATCAGCACTTGTCTTCAAAGCATCATAATATCCAAAGCAAAGCTGCTAGCTCTGCTGGGTTTTGTCATCATCGTGTAATGAGTGAAATGGAGGATGGGGAATTCTCTGTTTCTATTGTGGTGGTAGCCTTTTGAAGAGGTACTTTGAACAACAGCATTACAATCATTTGAGAATTTGTATAGTAGCCAAGGCTTCAGGAGAATAACTAGTGTAGGGAGATCTGGACTTTGTCTCAGGATACTAATGTCTGGGGGTATTGGCTTTATTTCTGACACCTTTACTTTCTTGAGTCCTGATTATTATCCTCAAGTTCCCATGGACTGCCTCTCTAGGACCCAACCTTCCTCTAATGCTGCTAAGGGTCATTTGGATATTTATAACATCATTTGCTTGCCTCCCTAAAAGACTAGATTTATTGAATTTTGAATTGTTCCTCAGATGCTGTTACAGGATCAGCTCTTGGGCTTTGTATGAACTAAGGGGCAGAGGATCCCTATGCCTGCCCTAATGGGTCATAAATCTTCCTGGGAGTTAAGTGGTTGGGGGCCATCAAAGGTGTGAGCAGAAGCCTAGGCTTTCTGGGTGGTGGGCCATCCCTTTTCCTGGTACAAAAGCACCCAACTAGTCTCCATTTCCCTCCTACCCTCCCAAAATTCCTTCAACTGAATCTTTTAAGAATAGATAAATAAATGAATGAAGAAACATTTATTAAGAGCCTACAATTGTTACTACTGGCTAATATTGAGATAATGTTTTCAGTTTTGTAAAGTGCTATAGAAATATATCTCATTTTTTTGCACCACAATAAGGGAGGTATCATTATTATTCCTATTTTACAGATAGGAAACTAAACCAGACAAATTGAAAAGCAAAAAAGTTTATACTCACATTTTAATTTAGTAGGTATAAGTATAATCTTACATTCATTATCTCCAGAAGATGCCTTGGCTAAACCATAAATAGCCTGGAAAAAAAGGCAAAGATAAGTTAATGGTGAAGAGACTATAATGGATAATGAAGATGCACTCAGGATCATTGGATTTAGAGCTAAAAGGCATGATAGGGTTAAAAATTGAGAAAATGTAGAAGAATTTTACTCTCTCATTTTACAGATGAAGATGTTGAGACCTGGAATGATTGTCCAAAGTCAAACAGAAAGTGACAAAGCCAGAATCCAAACCAAGGTCCCATGACTTCAAACTCAGAACACCATCCATTATACTATGCTGTCTTTAGAGATCATTCAGTTCAATCCTGTAATTTTTCCAGATGAAGGAATGGAAGATGAGGGAGGTGAGGCGATCTGTACAAGGTCATATAGTTTCAGGGTATCCCTGTCAGGATTCAAACCCAGCTCTCCTGCCTCAGTTTTTCCAATATGTCTTACAACCTTCATATAATTCAAGAGGCTACATTACAATTTATTCCTTACTGCCTCCAGCACTCATTGTCCTGGTCTGAACTGTGCAGGGGCTGATACAGGGCAGGTATTCTGATTTTCTTCTGAAATTTGATCTGTCTTTACATGTAGAGAGTTTAAATATGATCTTAGACATTAATTGTGTGACCCTGGACAAATCACTTAACCTCTCTTTGCCTCAGTTTCCTCATATGTAAAAATAAACCCCAAGAAAACCCCAAATGGGGTCACAGAGAATTAGACGTGACTGAAACAACTGACAGGAGTTCTTCTTGTCCAGACTTGTGAATCCATTAAAATGGTTAATTTCCTATGTGGAAATGTCTTCCTTCTACAGTCATATAAAATATTCTATATGGTCATATAGAATTTTTTTCAGAACATTGATATATTAGGTGATTTACCTATGCTCACATTGATCTATATCAGCGGCAGGATTTGAACATCTACCTTTTCAATTCTACTGTTAGTCATTGAAAAGATAGTATACTGTCTCTTGTTAATTAAATTATTTCCTAATGATTAGAATCTCTAACAATGGTTCATAAGATTCATGAGTTTCCTGTCACTGAAAATAGCCAAACAAAGACTATATGTCAGGGATATTATGGAGGAGATTCCTGCATAGGATGGGATGTGGGACAACCTCCTTGGAAAACTTTGAATCCTTCTAGTTCTGAAACCATATGGTTCCTAGGGCCTGCCTATGTCTGACATAGGAGGTCCATGGAAAACACTTCACAAATGCTTGCAAAGTATCATGATCAACTCAGGGCTATTGTCACAACTTTTTTTTTTTTTATTAAGGTCTATGATTTTACTGGCATAGTGAATTCCTCTTGCCATTGCAGCCTTGTAGTTGTTCTGCATTATACTGTCCTAGAAAATTATCTTAAATTCTAAGAAGTGAAGGGACTTTCCAGAATCTTAAAGTCAGCTGTGCCAAAGGCAGAACTTGAAACCAGATTTTCCTAACTCCTAATCTATGTTTTATCCACAATCCATTCCTCCTCTATGGTATTTGAAATAGTTCAGTAGTTGTGAATTAATAAATGAATGAGAACACATTTATTAAGTTTTTATTATGTGTCAAGCACAGTGAAGTGAGTTCAATGTTACAAGGAGAAGACTAGACAATCTTATCCAGGAAATACACATTTTGATGGGAGGAGACAATAAAAATAAGAGTTCAGTTTTAGGATAGATGGCAAGGCTCAGTGGTTCTAAGGAGGCAACATCAGGCTACATAAGCAAGGTCCAGGAGGCTGGAGAATCCAGAGTCAGAGCAGATGGTAAGACCCAGAGACCTGGAGGGGACAATGGCAGGGTAGATGCAAAGGCCATGAGATATTGAGCAAAGAAGTTCCTCTTGCTGCACCATTTTGTCTCATCTTTAAATTGAGAAGATCCCTAAGCATCCTTCTGGTTCTAACAATCTGAATCCTCAACATTTATTCTACGGTTCTATTGCTTCTTGTTCTCTAACTAGACAGAATCTCAGGTCTGTAAGAGAGTCACAGGACTAGTGCCAGTGTCAGAAGCAGATAACTCTGTGAGGCTAAAAGATTTAGCTACATGTCATTAAATTCAGCAGGGAAATACATACAGAATCTGGGCTAGTTGATAAGTTGCCAAGAAGGAAGGTGAGGAGGTTTCTGAAGCAGTAGTATTTATAAAAGCTATACTGATAAATATTATCAGAATCAATTTCTGATCACAATCTCACAAAAATGAATGTTGAATTCTATCTTTACATGTAATTGGAAAAATACTATTAAGAAAAAGCAGTTTTAGAATTCATGGAATGTATTTGTCATAGCTTCATGGAACGGACAGCAACTCTTAGCTTCCTCCAGGCTTTACCTTAGAGCCTTGACCTCTAGCAAACAAATTGCAATGTTTTGGATTTCCCAAACTCCATTGCCTTTTACTATGTCGGGATCAAACTTGTTTGTGTATTGGTGTCACAGTCCAGAAGTATTAAACAGTAAAACACAGTAAATGGAGAGAGCAAATAAAATGCTACCATGAAAATGAAGAGGTATTGTCAGTTGGTTAAATATTTATATTATTTTTGTTTTTATAATTAAAAATGCAAATATTTCAGATCTTCATGTTTATTTTGGGATGTTACTCCATATTTCTTTGCTTATTTGTTGAGAGTATAAGTAAGATGATAATAAATGAAAAGGAAATGTTATCAGTTCAACAATCAGGGATAATTTGGGGCTGTCTGCAATGGAGAATACTATCTGTGTCCAGAGAAAGAACTGTGGCGTTTGAACAAAGACCAAGGACTATTACCTTTAATTTAGAAAAAAACTGACATCTTATTGTCTGATCTTGTTATCTCTTATGCTTTATGTTTCTTCCTTAAGGATATGATTTCTCTCTCATCACATTCAATCTGGATCAATGTATACCATAAAAACAATGTAAAGACTAGCAAATTGCCTTCTTTGGGGGGAGGGGGAAGGGAAGTAAAATTAGGGGAAAAACTGTGAAACTCAAAATAAATAAAATCTTTAAGTAATCAAAAAAAAAAAGGAATAGTATGGGGGCAGCTAGGTGATACATGGATAGAGTACTGGCCCTAGAGTCAGGAGGACCTGAGTTCAAATTTGACCCTAGACACTTAATAATTGCCTAGCTGTGTGACCTTGGGCAAGTCACTTAACCCCATTACCTTGCAAATTCAAAAGCAAAAACAAAAAAAAGAGACAATAAAAAAGAATGTAAAAAAACGAAAAGGAAATGTTAAAATTATAAAAATAAATAAAAAATGAATAAGGTTTTGAAAGATATATGATAATAGCTAACACTTATATAGTACTTACATTATTCTTAATATTTTGCTATTATCCAGGAGGCTGGAGGGTCCAGAGTCAGAGCAGATGGTAAGACCCAGAGACCTGGAGGGGCCAATGGCAGATATTATCTCATTTCATCTTATCAATAACCCTAGAAAGTAGATGTTATTAGTATCCCCATTTTATAGATGAGGAAATTGAGACAGACAGGGGTTAAGTGACTTACCCAGCATTGTACAACCTTCAAGTAATTGAGGTCAAATTTGAATTCAGGTCTTTCTGACTCCAAAGTGATCCTTTAGATCACCTAATTATTCTACAGCATTTAAGTATATATACATTTAACCCCTGACTCTTACCATTTGGGGAAACTACTTAACCCTGCTTCCTCAATTTCCTTATCTGTAAAATGAAGTGGAGAAGGAATTGATGAATAAATTCAGTATCCTTTCTAGGAAAACTCCTAAATGGAGTCACAAGGAATCAGAAACAACTAAAGTGACTGAGCAATAACACTTACAGAGAGAAAATTTCTAGTTCAACTTGAGAAAGATTTTTTTCCCCTAATTAGGATTAGACTAGTGGAATTTAAGCCAATTTAATTCATTTCACTTATATTCAACTCAATTTAGGAAATATGTGTTAAATGCTGCCTATGTATATAAGGTAATATGCTAGATGCTGGGGCTACAAAGAGAACTGGAGCCCCTACCACCCCTGACCCCCCCCCCCCCCAAGAACTTATATTCATTTCCTTCTATGTTCACCGAAAATACTGTGGAAAACTTGGATAGCCACATGCTGAGAGGGGACTCCTCTGCACTGGGTATTGCTCTTTTATAAGAGCATCTTTATACATTTTATCTACTCAGTCAAGACTGTAACTTTTCCCTGTTTTATATCTCTTACATTGCTGGGCAATAAAAACCTGTTGATTGAGTGAACTGATGCTACTGGACAAAAGCACAAAGTACCTTTTTAAGGAAAAGGAAAACTTGAAGTGAAAAGTGGGAGTAAAGAACAACAGGAACAGTGTTGGTTGAATATTGTATTTGGGAACAAGACATAAGGACTGGAATTCCATCTCAGTTACTTACAAGTTTTGTGATCCCATCTGAGTCACTTCAAAGAATCTGTTTCCTCAGTTGTAAAAAAGTGACAATAATAATAATAATAACAATAATAATAATAAAATTAGCACCTGAATAATGCTTAAAGGTTTGTAAAGTATTTTTTATATGTCTCATTTGATCCTCATAACAGTTATGTAGGAGCTGCTTTTATCGCATTACATAGATGAGGAACCTGATGGAGATTGAGAAATGTTAACTGTGTTGCCTAGGGTTATACAACTATTAAGTGTCCAGGCAGAATTTAAACTCAGGTCTTCCTGACTTCAAGTTCAGTGTTTTTATGCATTGTGCCACTTAATTGCTTCATAACAATCTTAATTTCCACACAAGGTTGGCATATGGGTCTTTGCAAACCTTATCAATGTGAGTCATTATTGTTATGCCCCATGAATTGAACTTTTTGGAACTGTCCCCTTTTCTCTTCTCATCCTTCTTTCACACTTTGGTTCCTGCCCTCCCTTTTCCCCACCTCAACTTTAGATAGCCAGTGCCAGTAATTATTCACCTGTGATAATAGGGTCCAAGTAGCTATTCTTAAATTCTTTAGGGAGTACTTGTGTTCTGGGAGATAGTGCATAGAAAGCTCTCTAAATGACATGGCTAGTACTCCTCCATCTACCTCAGCAAGAAGTCTGGTTTTGGAGAGCTGCCAGAAAAACATTTCAAAGGTAATTGGCAAATGATGTTTAGAGACAATGAAAAATATGCATTGAATTTTCCTGGTCTGAGATTGGAAATGTTTCTCCTCTCTGGAAAATAACCCAATGGCTTATAATAATCACCTATGGAAAATTGTGCTTTTGAGCCCCCAATTAATTTCCTCCCACTAGAGATTATGATAGAACTGTCAGCCAGGAAATAAGTGTTGTTTATTATTGTGCCTTTTCAGAACAGAAAATAGTGTTGCTCCTTTGGTTGTTCTCGAAACAAAACAAAGAACTGGAACTAGGCCAAGGGTTGTGGACAAGAAGAGAGTCGTCATAATAATAATAATGATAACGATAATGATAATGATACCGATGATGATGATGATGATAATAATGATAATAGCAATAATAAAGGAGTGGGGTGCTCTTTTGTAGATTTGATCTATTGACTGATCTTGAAAATAATTAAAAGGCTCCCTTCAATTCATCTCAATTGGTTTTAGTGAGGCAGGAAGATGGATGACCATATTTAGTGCCTGCTGAGAAACTAATATGGCTCCAGTATGGGCATGTGTTCCTGAGCTATGACTGACTGTCCCAAAGTCTAAGGAGGTTCCTTCTTTAGTCTCCTCCTTTGAATTACCGCTTTTTTCTTCAGTATCTTCCTTTGGTGATAGAAGGGGAAGAGGTAGAAGAATCTTGGCACTATTTCCACCTGTGGTAATTTTCTTCTAATTATCTAAATGATTAGCTTGTCCAGGGTACACAGTTTGGTCTCCCAAAGACTCCTACTCAGAATTCAACAGAAATTAGAAATAAGGCATTATTTCTCTCCCCACAGACTGCTGTTTCCATATGACTTGCCAGTGACTTGGTCAGCTAGGGGATTGTGCATCAAGAAAAAAAAATGGAAAGATAGTCAATGAAATAGTTCGAGCTCTGACAGCTTATGGAAGTTGAAAGTTATGAAGGAACATTGACTTAAGTCAGATGAAAAATTAGGTGTAAATTTGAGTTGATCTGAGATAGTAGGTCGAAACCAGTGAAGCAATCAGGAAAGATTACTAGAAGGACTAGCTGAGATCTTGTGTTAATATTTTATGTGTCTCTAACTCCAAAAGGACTATATATATATATATATATATATAACATGGCAGAAGAAACATTGATCAGGTGCTCGCTCTGTGTAAAGTATATCACATAATATTGGGGAAGATACAAAGCTTAAATCAGGTGTGTCTAACTTGTGACCTGAGGGATGCATCTGGTTCTCAAAGCCCATTCATGTGGACTGCTTCACATAACTGGAAAATGAAAGAATGGATGGGCTTATGTGCCAACATTGCAACATCAAAGTCATGCTTGACTTTTTTCATGTAACTGACATTGTGCAGTCTCACAGACTGCCAGAATTTTTTTTATTACAAAAGTTATAATTTAGAAATTAGCATGTTTATTTTAAAATGTTGCATGATTTATTGTAATTGCAATAAACAACTCTATCATATGCAGCATTAATTCCTATTTTGTCCCAGGACTTAGATTTCAAGATTTTTGAAAATACCAAGTTTCTGTCTAATTTGCTACTACTCCATTCTCAGGTGACATCAACACTTTGCCTGCAAAATCTGAAAAAAGAATAAATAGAAATCCAATCAGATATGCAACTTAAAGAAAAATTCATTCAGGTGCCTTTATTAGTCTTTTATAAGTTGTACCTGTCTAGCATTTCTCAAATATATCTTGTTCATGATGTCTCTTTTGGGATATACATGGTTTCAAGTAATTTTTTAGTATGAAACATACAAAAAGTAAAAATAGAACAAAGATTTCAGATGAACATCTTGAAAATATTTTTCTCATGGCTACAACCTCTATCAAGCCATATATATATCCACCAGTATCAAAAAAGTAGACTTGTTTTTTTTAAAGATTTTATTTATTTTGAGTTTTACATTTTTCCCCCAATCTTCCTTCCTTCCCCCCCACCCCTCAGAGAAGGAAATTTACCAGTCTTTACATTGTTTCCATGGTATTCATTGATCCAAATTGAATGTGATGAGAGAAAAATCATATCCTTAAGAAACATAAAGTAAAAGAGATAGCTAGATCAAACAATAAGCTATCAGTTTTTTTCCTAATTAAAGGTAATAGTCCTTAGTCTTTGTTCAAACTCCACAGTTCTTTCTCTGGATACAGATGGTATTCTCCATTGCAGATAACCCCAAATCGTCCCTGATTGCTGCACTGATGGAATGAGCAAATCCATCAAGGTTGGTCATTGCTGTTAGGGTGTACAGTGTTTTTCTAGTTCTGCTCATCTCCCTCAGCATCAGTTCATACTAATCCCTCCAGGCTTCCCTGAATTCCCATCCCTCCTGGTTTCTAATAGAACAATAGTTCTTCCATGACATACATATACCACAGTTTGCTAAGCCATTTCCCAATTGAAGGACATTTACTTGATTTCCAATTCTTTGCCACCACAAACAGGGCTGCTATGAATATTTTTGTACAAGTCATGTTTTTACTTTTTTCATTATCTCTTCAGGGTATAGACCCAGTAGTGGTATTGCTGGATCAAAGGGTATACACATCTTTGTTGAGCTTTGGGCATGGTTCCAGACTGCTCTCCAGAAAGGTTGGATGAGTTCACAGTTCACCAACAATGTATTAGTGTCCCAGATTTCCCACAACACTTCCAGCAATGATCATTGTCCTTTCTGGTCATATTGGCCAGTCTGAGAGGTGTGAGGTGGTAAGTCAGAGATGCTTTAATGTGCATTTCTCTAATAAGTAATGATTTAGAACAATTTTCATATGATTATGGATTGCTTTGATCTCCTCATCTGTAAATTGCCTTTGCATATCCTTTGACCATTTGTCAATTGGGGAATTGCCGGGTTTTTATTTACAACGCCGGCTTCTTAATGCTAGTCCGTCCTCTTACTCACCAGTCCAACGTGTGGTGAGTCTTCGGGGTACCTCCGGCCCCCACTCTTTGATGGGGGAAGAACCAGACAGAGCGCCTGAGGTGGGTAATGAGTCTTTATTCTTCTGTGATCACATTCCCGCTCCCCCCAACCTCTCAGCAGACCCTTTTATCCCCTCTGTCCTCCCTCCCATGAACTCTTACTCAATGAGGGGCCGAGTTCTGTAACATTCCCTTATAAGGTGATTATGTTTCCCCTCTAAGCGACCGCCAAGCCTCTTCCCCCCGCCCCCAACATCTCCCCCTTTCTGTTTTACAAGGTTATCACTTGGTGTGACCTTAAGCGGTGCTGAGGTTAGCCTTAAGCAGTGTCATTTCTACTGGCCTCTGATAGCCGGGGGCGAGGAACCCTGTCTTAGGTCATCTCCTTCAACCCAGGACCTTGCCCGTCCTAGGCGCCCGACACCCTCAGGGCCTGTCTTAGGTGGCTGGGTCAGGAGAAGTTGCCCGTCTTGGGGTTTACCTCGTCTTACCCCTAGGTGTCACATGTCATGCATGGCGGCTAGCCAGACTTGGGGATCCGCCGGGGGCGAGGAACCCTGTCTTAGGTCATCTCCTTCAACCCAGGACCTTGCCCGTCCTAGGCGCCCGACACCCTCAGGGCCTGTCTTGCCTGGGGGGTCCAACTTCTAGGGGATGACAGATGGGAGTCGCCTTTAAGGACATCATATAGAGGTTGCATTAAGGAGGATGGGAGGGGCATAGCGGGACGCAGCCACTGTATGGCGCCAACAAGCCTCTGAAAATCATTAAGAGTAGTATATCCCTCGATGTTGATCGGAGGAAGTGCCCTACTAATCTTTCCTGGAAAAATCCTATGCCCCAAGTAATCATAGGGGAAATCCATCTGTACCTTTTCCGGGGCTATGTGAAGCCCCTTCTCGCGGAGGACATGGGTGGTGCGTTGCAAGCAAGCCCGAGCCCCCGTCACAGAAGGTGCTGCAATCAAGATATCATCCATGTAATGTATGAGCATGCAATTCGGGAATTCTTTTCTGATAGGATGTAGCAGAGTATCCATGTAAAGCTGGCACAGGGTGGGGCTATTGGCCATTCCCTGAGGTAGGACGGTGAACTGATAACGTTTACTGGGGGCTTGGAAATTGATCGCGGGGAGGGAAAAGGCAAATTTTTCTTTGTCCTCCGGGTGGAGGGGAATGCTATAGAAGCAGTCTTTAACATCAATCACTATAATAGTTCACCCTTGCGGGACTGCAGTGGGCATAGGGAGACCAGGTTGGAGGGTCCCCATGGGTACCATGTTGGCATTTACTGCCCGAAGATCAATCAACATTCTCCAACTCCCCCCTTTCTTTTTTATGACAAAGACGGGGGAGTTATACGGGCTAAGGGACGGTTCCACTTTGTTCTCGTGCAGGAGGGTCATTACTATGTCTGTGAGGGCGATGAGCTTTTCTTTTGTCAGGGGCCACTGCTCAACCCAAATAGGTTTCTTATTAATCCATGTTATTCTGGGGGAAAAGCTCATCTCTAGAGTGGCCCCAATTAATTTCCCCGCAGGCTATCAGGGGTGGCAAGTGTCAGGTTAAGCTGGCTCAAGATATCTCTACCCCATAATGCATAAGGGAGGTCGGGTAGGCACAGTGGGGTGAAGAGTCCAGATTCTTCCAAAGCTGACCACCGTAAGGCGTGTGCTGCTTTCATGGCAGATCTATTGCCCCCCACCCCCGTCACTGCTTGAGGGCTCTGTAGGAGTGGCCACTCGCGCCTCCACTGTCCCCTATTTATAACAGAGCAATCGGCTCCAGTGTCAATTATCCCTTCGAGCTTCTGATTTTCCACCGTGACGGTTAACAGTGGTCGCCCAGAGCTGACCGGGTGGACCCAGTTCACATGAGCGGGAGGGGTCCGCAAGGGCAGCGCCTTTCCTACCTCTTGGCCCTGTTTTACCAAGGTGGGAAAGGGGTGGGGGTTTGTGACCCTTACGGATGTGGGACTTCCGGGACCAAAAATGACCTGGGTATGGGTGACTAAGTCCACACATCTCTCAGCCCCTGTGATGAGCGCTGGGAAAATATTTAGCTCAATGGGAATCATCGAGGTTTCCCAAGGCCCGATCTCTCTCTGCTGTGTCCCTTCTCTATAGTCAACCCTCACGGGGATAGTCACAGTAATGGGGCCGCTGTCTTCGAGCACGGGGGGGGGGGGGGGGGGGCCCGCGGCCGGGCCCCTCCCTTTCCCTTTTCCCGACTTCCCTTTGGATCGGCAGAACCTGGCTATGTGACCTGGCTTTCCACAGGAATAACAGGTCGGAACTGAAGTGGAGGGGGGCCGCTGCCTGCACTGTGCTTTGAGGTGCCCTGGCTTTCCGCACCCAAAACAGGTGGGTCTCACCTGCATACCGTGAAGGGCGGTCAGGAGGCTATCCTCCCGGTTCTCCATGGCAGTCACTAAGGCTTGAATTGAATCCTCGCTGGGCATGTCCAGCAATTTGTCAACAATTCCTTCTAATGAAGCGTCGGGGGGAAGGCTGCTAATGGCTGCGATCCCTTTGGGGCAAAGACCCTCTTTAATCAATTGTCTCATAAGTAGATCAGATCCCGGGGTGTCTCCCATTATACGAGTCACTGTCTCTTTAACCTCGTTCACAAATGAGAGGGGTGTCTGATCTGCTCTCTGCTTCAGCCCAACCAACTTCTGTGTGGCTCTCCCCCCTTTCATGGCTCCAATCTTATCCCAAGCTGCAACATGTGTTTCTTTAACAGTCTCTAGCTCAAACTGGCCATACTGGGCCTGAACAGCAGGGTCAGTATAGGCTCCAGTTCCACACAGGAGGTCAATGGCTAAATCCAGGGGAGTATAACCCCGGGATTTTGCCAGCTTAGAGGCCTCTCTGCGGGCCTGAGCCTTAAAAGCTAAATATAAGGAGGCATCTAGGCACGCGGCTGCAATTTTGTCAAAGTCAGCAGGGGTCCAAGGGTGCGTAGCAAAGAGGTTTTGCATCAGTCTTTTTACATAAGGGGAGCTTGGGCCGTATTTAGTCACGGCCTCCTTAAGTTCCTTAAGCATCTTAAAAGGGACAGGGCGGTAGTCTCGGGCTCCGGTAAGGGGGTCCGTAAATACCGGGTAGAGGCCCCAGTCATCCCAGTCCACCTCCTCCCCTTTCTCTATTGCTATGGAGGCACTGGTGGCAAGTAGGCCGGATGGGCGGAGCCCTTGAGGGGATCTCTGAAGGGCGGACAAGGAACACGGGGGATTTTTTGCCTCTGTTTCCTGGCTGGGCCGCCAAGCCTGGGGCGCGGCAGCTGTCCAATCAGCTCGGACTTCTCCCTCCTCGTCAGCAGCCTCCCGGTCCCACCTACTCACGCTCCTCTTCCTGCCACCCCTGAGGGCTGTTTGCACCCCTCCCTTCCCACGCTCGGAAACTTCCGGCCCTGAATCTTCTCCCTGGGGGCCCCTTGTTCCCCCATTGTTTCTTCTAAGTTCCTCCCACGGATACAGGGGAGGGAGTGGCCTTCCCTCTTCCTCTGAGCCCTCTGAATCCGATCCCGCCAACGAGCTACCCACCTGAGTGCTGATTGTTCGTGCCAAAGTCACCTTCTGGGGATGCAGGGCTGTATCCACTATCTTATACACTGTAAAATCCTTGGGGGTTAGTTTTCCTGGGCAGGTGTCATTATAGGAGGCCATCTGCTGCCCTACCACCTTCCATTTATCTGGTTGGATCCCACTATGTTGCACCCAAGGGCAGATGTTCCAGATATTCTCAACAAAAGCACGGCACGTCTTGATAGGTAATTTATGGCCATGCTTAGCGCAGAGTTTATAAAGCTGCCCTGCAACGGCCTCTTTTTCCTCCGGCTCAAAGGCGGGAATACTATTCCGGCCCCCCATGCTGTCTACTAGCCGAGGCTGCAATCCTAACAGGTGGCAGAACTGGAAAGTTCCCGTTCGGCAAAAGAGAAGGAGGAAGCAGGGCACAATCAGACAGGCCAGCACGGCAAGGAGCGTGATTAGAGCAGAAGGAGAAAGGGAGGGGAAAGAAAGCATAGTCAACACAATAGGGATATGTCCTTCAGGCAATATCTGAGAGTAAACGCCCTCTCCTTCCTTCGGGTCAGAAACGATCGAGGCTGTCTGGAGAATCCGACCAGCGGATTCAGACGTTCCCTAGCAAAATCAGGTCCCGGGTTTCGGCACCACTTGCCGGGTTTTTATTTACAACGCCGGCTTCTTAATGCTAGTCCGTCCTCTTACTCACCAGTCCAACGCGTGGTGAGTCTTCGGGGTACCTCCGGCCCCCACTCTTTGATGGGGGAAGAACCAGACAGAGCGCCTGAGGTGGGTAATGAGTCTTTATTCTTCTGTGATCACATTCCCGCTCCCCCCAACCTCTCAGCAGACCCTTTTATCCCCTCTGTCCTCCCTCCCATGAACTCTTACTCAATGAGGGGCCGAGTTCTGTAACATTCCCTTATAAGGTGATTATGTTTCCCCTCTAAGCGACCGCCAAGCCTCTTCCCCCCGCCCCCAACAGGGAATGGCTTTTTTTTAGGTTTCTTGCAAGGCAAATGGGGTTAAGTGGCTTGCCCAAGGCCACACAGCTAGGTAATTATTAAGTGTCTGAGACCAGATTTGAACCTAGGTACTCCTGACTCCAGGGCCGGTGCTTTATCCACTCCGTCACCTAGCCACCCTTATAATATTTTTTATGCCTAAATCCTGTATACATTTTTGATCCTATCTTGGTATAGGGTGTGAGGTTTTGGTCTAATCTAAGTTTCTTCCATACTAACTTCCAATTTTCCCAACAGTTTTTATCCCAATACTGGACTCTTTCAGTTTATCAAACAGCAGATTACTATAATCGTTTCCTGCTATTGCACATAATCTATTCCACTGATTCACCACTCTACTTCTTAGCCAGTATCAGATAGCTTTGATGACTGATGTTTTATAATATAATTTTAGATCTGGTAGGGCTAAGTCACCTTCTTTTGCACTTTTTTCATTGAATCCTTGGAAATCCTTGACTTTTTTACTTCTCCATATGAATTTAATTACTACTTTTTCTAACTCATTAAAGAAAGTTTTTGGAATTTTGATTGGTAGGGCACTAAACAGGTAGTTGGGTTTTGGTAGAATTGTCATTTTTATTATATTAGCTCGACCTATCCATGAGCAGTTAATGTTTGCCTAGTTATTTAATGATTTTATTTGTATGAGAAGTGTTTTGTAATTGTTTTCAAAAAGTTTCTGAGTCTGCCTTGGCAGGTAGACTCCCAGGTATTTAATATTGTCTGAGGTTACTTTGAATGGGAAAAAATAGATAAATGTTTTATTATTATTATTCTCATTATTTTTATTACAATATACTTTTATTATTATACTCTTTGGTAATATGGGTTACATTGTAGTCATAAAATTGGCAAGATTTTTTTAGGCCAATGGGACCCAGAAGAGCAAAAAAGTTGGATATACCCACGATTTAGATAAAAGATAGTTCTTCCCCTTAAGAACCTTATAGTCTACAGACATAGGTAATAATAAACTATAGTGTTACATAAGCAAGTATAAATGATAGTATACATAGTCAATACATCAAAAAGTTAAGAAACAAAGTGCTCTGCTAAGTATGACAATTAAAGTTGTTGGCCAGCCTGAGGCAGGTTATTAAAACTGAAGTTTCTAGGATATGACCAATCTAGGATTTGAGGGTGGTTGGAAACTGCTAAGCAATGTTGATTCTGAGTTTCTGTTTCCCCACCTGTATATACTGATTATATTGTAGAAAGGCTAATTATATTCTATGATCAAAATAGTCACTATGTTTTTAAAAAGTAAAATCAGACTATTTGGGGAAAGGTCAGTCTGAATGAGTAAAATGTTAAATTATAGATTATTTTAAAAATGCATTTAATTATTTTCTAATAATAATAATAGTAATAATAACAACAATAGCCAGATTAATATAGGATTTTAAAGTTTACAGAATACCTTACAAATACTTTGGTATTTTCTCCCGACACCCATGAGGTGTGGGTGGCTACTTACTATCCTTTCTTTTTAGGTTTTTGCAGGGCAAATGGGGTTATGTGGCTTGCCCAAGGCCGCACAGCTAGTAAATTATTATGTGTCTGAGCCCGGATTTGAACCCAGGTACTCTTGACTCCAGGGCTGGTACTCTATCCACTGAGCCACCTAGCTGCCCCACTATCCATTTTTTTTTTTTTTTACAGAAAAGGCAGACCACAATTAAGTGATTTGCCCACTGGACAAGTAGTGAATAAACTCATCTGTGTCTGGGGTTAGCTTTAAACTCAGGTGTTCTTCACTTTAGCTCCAGCATTCTAGTCAAGTGCTACCTACTTTCATAAAAAAAAACATTACCTGATGGCTGACTAAGTATTTCCCAGTAGAGGCCCTGCCTATTTCTACCTTAATGAATAGATAATACACTTTTGTAATTGCCATCTTGGGGCCTTAACTTCCTTTTGTGTAAAAATGAGGCTAGAATCCACATCTAGATGAAACAAACAAAAATCCCACAGAAATTGAATGAACACTATGTTCACTTTTAAAAAACTTATGTTTTTATGTTTTTTCTTCCTATGTCATGGTTTTCTTTCTTTTCTTTTAGTCCTAATTCCTCATTCACAAAATGACTGATATGTAAGCTTGTTAAACATAAATGTACCTTTCAACTTTCACTAGACTGTTTGCCACTGAAGGGATGAAGGAGGAGGAGGAGGGGAAGGGAGAGTGGTGGAAGAAAATTGTGAAACATAAATATGAAAGTGAATGAATGTTGAAAAACTTTCATAATATGTAATTGGGAAAATAAAATAAAATATCACTAAAAAAAGGGAATAAAAAGAAGTTTGAAGGTCAGTCTAAATGAACTTAGGTCTATTCTTACTCCAGATCTCTCATCCCACATAGAGGACAATGTTAGCCAAAGAAATTTTTGGACCTGTTGTTAACAAAAAGTCATTCCTAGGATAAGTGTCCTGAAATTGACTTTCAGATAATTGCTGTTTATTCTGAGATATTGAACCTCGGTGGGGGGGTGGGGCAGAGACAGGAGATAGAAGTGGGTAATTAAGGAGTTCTCTTGGGGTGCGGCTAGAGGGCTTCTTAGCTTTCTGCTTTAACTAATTATGGTGGCAAACTAGATTTTATTCTCTGCTCTTTCTAGCTGAAATCCTGCTTAAGAGCTTCCTATATTTGGTGTCCAAGGGGCAAAGATTTGGTTGCTGTTCTACTTATATCTTTGATGTTATGATAAGAAGCATATATTTGCATGCCACAAATTATTATGCAAACATCCTTCAGGACAGTTTGTTCTCTCAGGTATGTTGAGCATTATCTCCTGTAATCTTAGTTATATTTTTCAATTTGTTTAGCAAATCTTTTCTTCAAAGATAGAAGGTGAAGGTCAGTCAGATTCTGGTTGAGTGGTCACAAATTCTGAATTAGTAGATTCTGATTCAATGAATTTTTATAGTATTATTTTAATCTTGAATCTCAGTGGATATTTGCATACTAAAGTTTTGTATTTATAGATGTAAAATAATGAGATTCCTTTATTTATGCCATTCATCTATAGGGACCAAAGCCTGCTAGAATTATACAGCTATTCTTTTAGCTTTGTGGTACAATAGAAAGGGCCCAGGCCTCGAAGTCAGGAAAGCCTGAGTTCAAATCTGCCCTAGCTGTGAGACTCTGGGTTAGGTCACTTAAACTCTATCTACCTTAGTATTCTCATCTGTAAATGGGGGATAAGTAAGAATATCTACCTCCCCAGTTTGTTTCAAAGGAGATCAAATGAGATATTTAGTGGAAAGTGAGTGATATATACATATGTGTGTATATATATATATATGCATATATATATATATATATAGTAAATACTATCTAAATGTTAGATGTTTTTGTTATTATTATTATTTATTCTCTGGGAAAGGGAGATCACAACTATTTGAAATGGGATACAGGCTGAAGAAATGGCAATTTCCTTAGATTTTAGTTTCCTCCCTATTCATCTCTTGTATTTAGCTACTTTTTATTTGTATTTGTCACTTAATTTTTAATAACTGTTTCTATTTCTATTTGCATTTGTTATACCCTTTATTGCAGTGGAAGCTCCTCCACAGCAGGGAGGATTTTGTTCCTTATTCTTAGATTGCTAGTATCTAATATAGTGTTTGACATACAGTAGTCACTTAACAGATGATTGATTATTGATTGACTGACTTTCTCCTGGGCAAATTCATGTATTTTCCCTTTCTGTTCCTGTGGCCCTACCAACCTAACATATCTTTACTGCGTTCCCTGCCCTCCAGATACTGAATCTTATCACTATGAAGAAGGGTTTAAACATTATCCTGTTATCCCAAGTTAATGGGAACTAAAATATTTTGCTGTGATAAAATCAATTTGGATGTAAATTGGAGCAACTCCACTGAAGGGTAAATGTAACTCAGCCCTGAACTTCCCCATGCACTTTATTGGCATTGGATGCTGGTGATTGAAGCAGAGAATTTCATTGCTAATGGTCAGGAAATGAGTTTGAGCAGTTACAACGCTACTCAAATGATCAGCTGGGGACTCTCTGGGCATGCCCCACAAAAAGAGACCATCTGTAGTAGTTTTTGAGGTTGGGCAAAGGGGTATGATATCAGAGTCAATAAGCAGATCAAGACCTTTTTTTTTCTTTCTGCTTTCTTTCTTCCTCTCAGTATCTCAATCCACATTGTGCCAAGATGAATTCTTTCCACTAGTACTGAGAGTAGTCACCACTTCTCTTTCCATTTCTTGTCATGACACCCTAAATTTTTAAGATCTCTTCTGGTCACAATCTATTTTTAATCATGGGAACCTGCCACATGCTAAATTAGGGAAAGTGGGGAGGAAGGGAGAAGAAGAGAGGGGAGGAGTATTTGACAGTTCCAAGTGCAGAGCAAGAAGGAAATAAAAAACTTTATGGACCAAATCATTGGTTTATAACATGCCTTATGATGCCAGCCCCAGTCCAAGTGAAGGGGATGAAGGGAGTGGAATGTTAATGGTATAGCTGTTATTGCTCTAAATTGGAGGGTGGGTGATTTTGGCAACAAGATTACAGGGGTTTGAAGTTCATGGCTGATTGATTAGTCACCATCCTCTTTTAGATTCTCACTTTGAGAAACTCTTCAATGGACATTAGATATGTACTTGGTTGACAGTGAAGATATTCTTGGTAGAGGGTAGAAGTGACAAAGGTGTGGTATTGTCTGCAGGAATAGTAGAGATTTCTTTGTCCTTAAAACCCTTTTGTGTGTAGTCTGTGCCTGATAAACATCATAAAACACTAAATAGTAGTCAGCAGGAAAGGGAATCTGCTGCTTGATGTTTCTGGCCAGGTTGGGAATAATTGAGAAATGCCTAATGGAATTTCACAACACGAAGAAGGTGGTTAGGAAATGACTGAAAGCAAGAACCTGAATCCCTCATTCCTCAAAGGAACAGAAAAGTTGCCAAAACTCCAGCAGACAGAGATCAAAATCTTTGACTACAGACATTAAAGGCTTTGCAACCCAATTTTAATCGAAAGTCAAATGAGGTTACATCTTCCCTACATAAATTTCTGCAATCATTGAACCGTCATATTACAAACAATCTCACTTTCCGGATTTGGTTACTGCCTTTGGGATTATAGAAGAAAGCCTGGGAGGTTTTTCTTTTCTTTTTCTTTAGAAATATATGTTCATTGATATCTTTTGTTGTTATATCACCTAAATGTCTCCCAGTATTCTTTATACTCTCCCTCTCAGAGAGGCCTTTGGAAGATTTTTTTCCCTACTAATTAGAATTGATGCTTGAAATCAACAGACACACATTCAATCAGCATTTGGAGGCAGAGGAAGTTCCCTCTGATATTTTATAAAATTTATTATTGTTATTTTTTACATTACTATCTCTGCTGATTAAATCTCTCCCTATTAGCATCTTAACCATGTATCAAATAAGTACAGTAAAGTAACATAATAAGTCAATAATAAAGAAAAATGAATAAGATCTTGCTTCAAAATATATGTTTTACTTTTTACACACAGTCTACTACCTCTCTCTGGAGATAGGCAGCATGGTGGTAATAGAAGACATATATACTCTTTCTTCTCCATTAGAATATTTTAGTACCCAAAATTTCAGCAATTATAGTAAATTATAGTACCACAGAATCTGATTTGGAAGGGGTCTCTGAGGCAATGTGGTATAGTGAAAAGAGTTCTAGACTTAGAGTTAGGAGAGACTTGTTTACACTTAACTAGGGATGTAATATCATGGAAGTCATGTACCTTCTCTCAACTTCATTTTCTTCTAGAAGGTGAAGAAAATAATACTGTAACACCTATCTGTCAGGATCATAGTAAGAATCAACTGAGATAATATATGTAAAGAGATTATTAAAACTTAAAGCTCTTCAGAAATGTCAACTATTGTTATTTTTACCATCTAGTCCAAACCATAGTTAGGGAGGAACCCTCTCTACAAATAAGTATATGATTTTTTCTTTTAAATTAATTTTTTCAGTTATCAATCATTTATTTTTCTCTCTTCTACTTGTCCCTCTTCATATTCTTCAATCATTGAGAAGAGAAAAAAGAAAAAGAAAACTCAAAATAAATATTCATGGTCCACTTGCATAACTTCAGCATTGAAGAGTTTACTAACTCATGCGAAGATTCCCAACAATAGAGATCTATTAGGAAAATTTTCCATATATCAAACTAGAACCTGCCATATATCAAATTGAAACTTTGATTTCTAAATTGTTCTATTAGTCAGTTTTGTCTTTTTATACTCAATGCCTAGAATTATATTTTGCACATAGAGGATAGATAGGGACTGGACCTGAGAAATTCCTGAATATGAAAATTCCCCTTGTTGCTGATTTTTTAAAAATTTAGAGATTGAAGACAGAGGATTTAAGGCCACTGAAAAAGTGAAGGAATTCACAGCTCTCTGGGATGTTAAAACTGCTCATGATTTTATTATGACAAAATATTCTTACAAAGTACATTGACTAAAATTAAGAAAATAAAATAAGAAAAACAGTAAGCACCTCGAGGACAGGCCAGGTAGAGAGAAAGAGAGAGAGAGAGAGAGAGAGAGAGAGAGAGAGAGAGAGAGAGAGAGAGAGAGACAGCCATGAGACTTGGTTTAACTAGGCCACATGGCAAGGCCTATGGTGTTCCTCCTGGATTAAGGAAGAACAAGAGAAAGCCTCCTCCTGGATGGGAGACAGGAAGAAGCAATAGAACTTGGAGGGCAGTACTTCTTGTTAAATACCACTCTATGGTAAGCTGAAGAGAGGAGCACTTGAGGAGTGTTCTTACACTTTGGACCAGGTGTCTTTTAATGGCAAGCTTCCTGTTGTAAGATGTATGACCCCCAAATTCAAGACATCATTTCCTATTTTACCTGCATCCAGACCATGGTTAAGTGAAAGTGAAAATGGGGACAAGATAAAGACAAGAGTGTCCAGGGAAAGCAGGATCTCAAGAGCGGGGAGCCTCCACCCATTTAACAGATTTTATTTCTGCTATGCTCATAATTCTCCGTATCATTTGCCTGTATTTCTCTCACTGATACAAGTGAGCACTTTCCCAAAATTGATAGCCTGAGAGGGTTGTCTAGAACACAGGTAGATTAAGTGATTTTCCTAGGATCACATACTAGTAAGCACATGAGATTAGACTTCAATCCTAATCTTCCTGGTACCAAGATCAGTTCTCTACCTACTATATCCTGCAAAGAATATTTTTTTTCCTTGAGAGCTTGTTGAGTTGAACTAAATTGAATTAAGTATCTGCTTTGGTGCTTAATTACCTTTTCTGGTTATACCTATTTCCTCAGTTTGAATTTGAGCTGCCCTAAGGAAGAGACTACATACTTAAACACTTTTGTGGGTGATCTGGGCTGGGTACATAGTAGGTTCTCAGCAGAGACTGGTGAATTGATTTAATTGCTGAATAGTCTTGTACAACAAAGGCCTTTTATTCCTTCAGGCAGCCCCTAACTTCTCTCTTGAACTCTACTCCCCTTTCTCTAATGCAGGAAATATGTTTAAAGCAGGACTTTCAATTAGCCCAGGTTATTAGTTTCTTACATCCTGTAATTGTCTTTGGAGATGTCCTCTTGAATTCCCTAAGTAGCCTGAGTATCAGGACGATTTGAGGCCATTCTGAAAGAGCTGGCAGTCGATCTGATTAATATTAGGCCAATTACTTTTACTAAAATTAAAATTTGTCAAGTATGGTTGGATGATGAATCTTGGCAGCTAAAGAGAGCTTTTAACAAGCCATGCAGAGCCCTTTGGCAGAAAGGAAATGGTTCCATCTCATGGCAAAAGTCTGGCTGTTAATGATAGTACCAGGGCTAAAAGAAACAAACTTTGAGGCTACAGATGCCAAGGACAGACCCTTTTGCTTGCTTCCCTTAGCATCAATCAAGAAAGAAATATTTACTGAGGGCATGCTCTAAGCCCTAGCCTGCGCTAAGCCAGGGGATGGGGACAGAGCAAGAAGGAAACATTGTCCCTGACTTTGTGGAGTTCACAAGTTAGTAAGGAAGGTAAATAAAATATGCGTGAAAGTAAATTATAGTAGAGAATATGGAATTGTAACATTGTCCAAGGCAAGGATTCTTAATAGTTTTTGGGTCATGAACTCCTTTAGATAGAACCTATGGGTTTCTTCTTAGGATAATGCTTTTAAAAAGAATAAAATAAGATACTGAGAACAGTCACCCAAATGTGGAGGGGTTCTAACAGGCAGTTTTGTCTTGTTGGAATAAATGTGTTAACCTTCCCAGAGTTTGTTCCAATCAGGGAGGTTTTGATGTGTTTTGTGTGTGTGTTTGTGTGTGTGTGTGTGTGTGTGTGTGTGTGTGTGTGTGTGTGTGTTTTGCGCTCCTAAACAGGGAGTACTCAAAGTGCAGAAGAGACCAGGAAGACATGGGAGAGGAGGCATTCCAGTAAAAAAAGTCTTTAAAAGATCTACAAGGCTTATACCTGAAAGGCAGATTAAAGGAGTTGTCTACAAGCACCCTTTTCAAATATCAAAATATTAAAAAAATTAAGTCCTTGACCTTAAGGACTTTTTAGGCAAAGGAAGACTTTAGGGAAAGGAACAATGATCTGGGAATTATGAGACCTTAGATTTATCATTAACTCATGGGATACCCTTAGGAAAGTCAAGACCATTTTTGAACCTCAGTTCCTCCATCTGTAAATTGAGAGGATTCCAAAGTTCTTTCTAGTTCCAGGATTTCCTAAATACCAAATAAGCTGGATAGATGAGAAGCACTATAGCTAACCTTTGATTAAGGACCACAGTCTAGTTTGGGGTGATTTGATGAGAGATATTATTGGAATGCCTTCTCTTCTTGAAGTGACATCATTCATTCAGGTATTTATCAAGCATCTACTTTGTATCTAGTCTTAAATTAGGATAGGGAATTCAAGAGGACAGCTCCAAAGACAATTACAGGATATAAGAAACTAATAGCCTGGGCTAATTGAAAGTCCTGCTTTGAACATATTTCCTGAATTAGAGTAAGGGGAGTAGAATTCAAGAGAGAAGCACAATTTAGGATTGTTGATTCATTAGTGAGGTATAGAAGTTAAATTCCATAGGAATCATAGGGATTTTTTTCTTTAGTGGCTTATTTTTTTCCTGCCTGATCATAACATTTATTTTGCAGTTTTATATATATATATATATATATATATATATATATATATGTATATAAGTATATATATATATATGTATATAAAGATAGTTTTCAGCATTCAGTTTTGTAAAGTTTTTCTCCACCCTCTTTTCTCCCCCATTAATACAACAAATAATCTGATTTGATTACATGCACAATTGTATTATGCAAATTTCTGTATTAGTCATATTGCTAAAGAAGAATCAGAACAAGAGGGAAAAACCAAAAGAAAGAAAAAACCAAAAAAAAAAACCAAATTACAAAAAAGGGAAAATAGTTTGCTTTGGTCTGCTTTCAGATTTTCTTTTGATGTGGACAGCATTTTCTATCATAAGACTTTTAGAATTGTCTTTGAGCACTGTATTGCTGAGAGGAGTTAAGTCTATCATGGCTGATCATTACACAATGCTGCAGTTACTGTGTACAGTTTTCTCTTGGTTCTACTTATTTCACTCAGCATCAGTTCATGTAAGTCTTTTCAGTTTTTTCTAAATCTGCCTGCTCATCATTATGCTTATAGCACAATAATATTCCATTACATTCATTTGCCACAGCTTGATCAGCCATTCCCTCAATTTTCAATCTTTGCCATTTCAAAAAGAACTGGAAATATTTCTTAAAAAAAAAAACCCTCCAAAAGTCCAGATTTCCATGCTGCTTTCTAGCTTATAAAGCACTTTCCTATTATTCCATATTTGAGAAAATTGAGACTTTTATAGATGAGAAAATTAGGGGCTTACTCAACATCATATATTCTTGGTACCATGTTTCAATCCCTCTCAGTAAATGCCTTGAGAGGAGGCTATAGAACACAGGGTTGGAGACAACCTGTACATTGGATCAAGAGGGGAACCAACGAGGTTAATGCTACTAAAATATACTTAAAAAGCGAGCATTTAGCACAGTGTCTGATACACAGTAGGTACTTAATATTCATTGATTAAATGTCAGAGCTAGAAACAACCCTAGAACACAGACTATCAGAGCTGGAAGGGATCTTAGAGATCATTTGGCACATCCCTCTCATTGTACAGATGAAGTAACTGAGTTCCATTGATTAGAATTTCACACACAGGCATATTAGTGGCAAAGGAACCATAGCACCCAACTGGATATTAGACTTTCTACTAAGCCATACTACCTCTGCAGATAATCTATAGTTTATTAAGCATATGGATTTATCCTTTGGAAATAAAATGCTCTATTCTCCTCTCTCCTCCACTCCCCATCCTCCACCCCCAACACATTTAGCAACATTAGTCCCTCACTTTCAATTTCATGGTTGCTAATGATTAAGCATCCACCTTCCCTTGCATATGGTGCTTAGAGATGTGCCAAGTGGTAACAGTGTTCATGCATCCATCATTTTTATTTATGGAGCTTAACTTAGGACTGGTAAAAGACAAGGTTGCTTGGCTCTAGGGAAATAAAACATTTGTTTGAAAAGTAACAGTGAGGTCAACAGAGATAATTGGAGCTGTAAGCTTGTGTGTGTGTTAGCCAATGAAGTCATAAGCAAGACTCAGCTATTTATGCATTAGGGAGCTATGCATTTGGATCTCATAGGAATCATAGGGGTCAAAGCTTTAAGGGATCTTAGAAGATCATTTTAGGTCAATCCTAGTTAGAAGGAAATTTAGGTCCAGAGAATTAAGTGATCTCTCCAAGGTCATACAAGTAAGAAAAATCAGAGCTGCAACTTTAATCCCAGGTCTTCTCTGTACTTCCTCATGAGGTCATGGGAGAAAGGAGATTAACAGTGATCTTCCTAACCATCCTCACTTTTGAGAAATGTTCTCTCCTCATGGCACCTTGACAGCCATGGGTGAACATGTGCCACTTTTAATTGTTGCATTAATGTGATAATGGTTTCATAGAATGGGATTGTAAGAAGAAATGTCAAAGATTATTTGATTTGGCCCCTCCTCAGAACAAAAATAGGAAAATCAACAAGTTTTGGTCCAGGTCACATAGTTGACTTGGAGATACTGGCTAGACTAGAATCTTTGCCTCTTGTCTCACAGTCTAGTGCTTTCTTATCTGAACAATTTTATTAATCTTCTTAAATTTCACTAATTGCAGAGAAAGCAAGTCCAAATTAATGGCAAATCTACATTTTAAAAAATGAAATGGTGTTTAATTAATTTCAACACTGTAATAAACTGATTTGATGAATAGATAATAGTCATTTTTATTTGCTCATATTTTTTGGATAAAAATTGAATTCTTAATGGATACCATTAATGTACCTAATAATAACAAAAGGTAATGTTTACCTAGTGCTTTAAAGATTGTAAAGATTTACATATATATCTTATTTGATATGTGCCAAAACTCTGTGAAGTAGATTCTAATTATAAGAGAAATTAAGTAATTCATTCATCTTGAGTATCTGAGTAAGGATTTGAATTTAGGTCTTTTGACTTTAAGTCCAGTGTTTTATCCATTATGTCTCATAGCTACTACAGCTCTAACAACCCCTTTCAGGGATTCTCCTTTACAGAGTTCTCTAAAGAGACTATAGTCCTCTCCAGATCTGAATTGTTAAAACTTTTAAATTAGCAAAAGATATATTAATGAAAATTTTGCAGTGTATAAGAATATCAACAGAGAAAAAAAAGTAGGTTAGTTAGAGAATGATGATTACATTCCAAAATCTTCTCTTGCCTTACAAAATAATTTAAATAGCAAGCTTTGAGGTACATTTAAAATACAATTAATTTACATAAATGAATTTATGTATAGTTTTCTAGTTTATAATGTAAAATGAGATGTACCTTTATCTGGGATAGAAAAAAATATTTTTGCCTCCAGAGTCAGTAGGTTGATTGACACTGTGAAAGAATCCCCAGTCACTAGAAAGGACCATAGTGTCATGGATTTAGAGGTAGAGTGGCTTCTATCTTTCAGATGAGGAAAATGAGGTCCAGGAAGGTTGATTTCCCAAGGTCATACAGGTAGTAAAGAAAGAATGGACAGCTTAGATTTAAACATTTCCAAACCTTCTTTCTTTGACCACATGATCTGCTAAATTTTGTCTTATCTAGCCTTGACTTCTCAAGTATCACTGGTATAAAGCAGTATGCTACATTAAGCATGGATTCCTATGCTTTTCATGCCTATTTCTGATTGATTGAATGATAATTAGACAGACTTTCTTGATGAGAAATTCCACAAAAGAAATTCAGAGAAACTTTGAATTTTGGTGTACAGGCCCCACAAATTATTCTGTGAAAACATGCTCTTCTATTTTTTCAGATCACCAACATTAAAAAAAGAGAGGAATTATTTTAATTTGTTAATTCATATAGCAGGGTTAAATTAATCAGGTGAGCTTGAGCAATCATGACATGGTTTAACCTTTTGATTGTTTATGATGTTGTAAAAAGACCTTATGTTTACTGCCACATAAAATGAATTGCTAATATATTTGTAACTGAGCACTCATATGAGTTGGCTTGGAATTCACTAAATGTCTGAAGGACATTCAGTTTGTGTGCCTAGAAGAAAGTGCCCACAATCCATTAGGGAAGAGACAAGAAGCTTCTAGAAGAAGTTCTGATGCAAATCAATCCTTAGTCTGGTATGACAATGCCATATTTAGAAATACTTTAAGATTGGTTGGTTTTATATAAAACAGGTGAGTTCAATCTCAGCCTGAAGGCCAAAACAGACCTTTCACGTAGTCTCTATCATGTAACCAGACATGAAGGATTGGATGAACAAGTGTGCCAACATTGCAACACATAGAAAAAGCTTTACCTTTATCATATTTCCCTATGTATAAGATATACTTTACTTTTGGGGCCTAAAATTTAAAAAAATGTATTACTGTAAAATGTATTATTGAAATCAATTTTTATTCATTATGAAATTCAAGGACCTCGTGCTCATAGCTTTCAGGCTTCTTTTGGGCAAGTCTGGTGCGTGGATGCAGGCTTAGCCCATTTCATTTCATGAGCCTGAAGCACCAATTGTGTCCTCCTTTGAAATCAGTCACTTTTCATCAGCAATTCTTCTTGCCTCATGCTGAACCATCTTTGTGGTCACAGGAATTCCAATTGTCCTTTGCTCTTCAATTCCCTCTCTAACTCAGGTCATTTTGCTGACTTGCTTCTCATGGTTTTCTTCTGCTGTGGCATTTTCAGTAGGGTTTCTTTTTCCTGTAACCAATCTCAGATTGTTTTCTTAGTTGGAGGTAGACCAAGCTGACATTCAGCAGTGCAATTTCCATCCACTTTTTTTTAAGGTTTTTAAGTTTTTATTTTTTGCAAGGCAAATGGGGTTAAGTGGCTTGCCCAAGGCCACACAGGTAATTATTAAATGTCTGAGGCTGGATTTGAACTCAGGTACTCTTGACTCCAGGGCTGGTGCTCTATCCACTGCACCACCTAGCCTCCCCTTCCATTCACTTTTGCAAACTGAATCACTTTGAACTTGAATCTAGCATTGCACAAAAATCTTTTCTGAGTCATTTCTGGGCAGAACATGGTAAATTGTAACTTAAGATACTGGTAAAAATGTGAAATAATGTGCACAAAGCCAACATGTGGGAAAACGCAGGAAATGCAAGTAAAAAAATTATAACCACAGTATGAGACTTTCCTAGTTTTTAGACCGCAATTTTTTTTTAAAAGGGTGCATCTTATACATGGGGAAATATGGTAACTAATCTGGTTTGACTTTTTCAAGTGGCTAATATTTTGTGATCTCACAGACCACCAGAGTTTCTTTTTCTGCAAAAGATGTAGGAATCCGGATATTTATTTTAAAACATTACATAACAGATCATAAATGCAACAGACAACTTTATTATTAATTTTTCTTTTATATGGTGAAAAATTAACATGTATTTATATGTATAATTGCTACTCCATTCTCAGTTAACAACAACATGTTGCCTGCAAACTTGCAAATGGAATGTATGGAATTACAATCAGATATATAACTTAAAGAAAAATTTATTCAAGTGTCTTTATTGTATTTTTATAAGTTGTACTTTTCATGAATATGCCCTGCTCATGACATCTCTTTTGGGGAGTATGTATATTTGCTTTTTTCCATATGAAGCAAACAAAAAGTAAAAATACAACAAAAATTTCAGGTGAAATCTTGAAAATATTCTTTTCATCACTACAACCTCTATCAAACTAATGTAGATGAACTGATATAGAAAAAGACTCAGTGTTCACATTAAAAATGGCATGTTCTTATTTTTTGTTTTGTAAATGTCTTATTATTATATTCATATTTTATTATTATACTCATTGGTAATATGGGTCATATTGTAGTCATAAAAATATTAAATGCCATATGTGACTCTTCACATTTTTTTTGTGGGGCAATATGCTCCAGAAGAGCTAAAAGGTTGAAACCTTTTGTAATCTAGTAACTCAATCATTTGTCCTCATTCTCTTTCCTTATATAACCATTTTTCTTTTTCTGTCTACTAAATATTTAGACACCTCTGACTGATATTTCTCTCAGAACCTAGTTGTCTTCACCCACACCAGCAATACTAGAGAAGACAATACTAGAGAAGACTAGAGGGAAGAGAAGAAGAGAAGCTAATATTGCTAAAGAGAAAAAAAAAAACTAGATTAAAACCAGTGGCACTATTACTCCAAAGGAATAATATTGTCTCTAGCTGTTAGCCAGTGAGTTCTGAGTTTAGAATCTCCCAACTCTTGAGATTTTAAAGTCACTTCTTCCCCTATAGAGGAGAGGACAAATAGGAATTGCATGTGTATGCCTGCTCTCTTGACATGCTAAGGACTCATTCATACTCCCTCAGCTGCAGCAAGGTCACCTGCTCCATATGTTTGCTTTCATTGCTAATAACATGTTCCAGTTTCAAATGAATATTATGCTAAATTAACCTAACTATATATGACAGCTAATTTTCTGAGTGATAGGCAAGTGTTAAGGACTAAGTTTTAATATTGTGGAGGATCCCCTAAATGCAACTGTGAGAGGGTGGTGGAGGAGAAGTCAACTTGGTAGGAGATACCTTGAAGGTAAGATGAATCTGCTGCTAGAAAAGAACATTTTTCTCTAGATTTCTAGAACCAGGAGATTTGGGTCAAATATTAGAAACTGGCAAGGAATGGAAGTGCAAGGCATGTGTCATCTCCCTTTTCTCAAATCAAAGCTCCTGCAGCAATGGACAGCCTTTCTTGATATTCCCTTCACCCTGCTACCCTGACCATGCCTTCTCACCCCACCCCTGTGATATTTGGCATTTAATTATTTAGCATTTATTTGTATATTTTTCTTTTTATTTATTCTGTATCTGCAGATATATCCTGATTGTCTTCCCCATTAGAATGTAAACTCTTTGTGAGTAAGAACTGTTTTATTCTTTGTATCTCAAGCATTTCCACATGAATGTCTGGTATATAACTAAGTGTTGATAAATACTTGTCCATTAGTTGCTAGACTGAGAAAGCAGGGCCTGTCAGGAACTTGGATGACATACAAGAAACTAAAGGTATGCAGGAGTGGTATTAGAGCCTTTAATCCATTTTCAAAGAAGGAAACTGAGGCTCAAGGAGGGAGGGCAACTTGTGCAAGATCATATAATCAGTAAGTGACAGATGCACAGGATTCAGTCCTGGACTTCTGATCCTGATTATAATGCCCCATTCTCTCTGATTCATTGTGCAGAGTTTCTGCTCACGTTAGTGTCTTTATGCTTTCTGCTGATTGTTGAAATCCATGAGAACATCCAATGTGGGGAAAAGAAGATGTTTATAAAATATCCTCACAACACAATTTCCATGGTATAAGCAATCATCGTTATATTATGAGACAATATGTTGGAATTGCTTTCTATACAAATACTGGATGAAATTTTCTTTCTTTGGCCCCTGGTGCCATCTAATAATGCCCTGGTCTGCTGCCATTTTAGGGAGTGCTAGAGAGAATACCTGTTCCATCCTCTTGTTAAAGCAGGGAGTCCAGGCTTGTCTGCTGTTACAAGTTGGGGTGCATGAGCCAGAGACCTAAAGTCCTCTGAGGTTTGGAATGGATTTACACTTTGGAGCCTTTTGAGTTGAGCTTCCAGCCTGCAGTCAGAAGACTCCAGTGGAGACAGCTGCAGGACAAGTATGTCTGATGGGATTGGAAAGGGTCTCTTAGAACCCATAGTTCCTTCTGCCAGGCAAGGTTTAAGCTGGTACTAATCACATCCTCATGTGCTGTAACTTATCCTGACGACCATGCCATTAAGGTCCATTAGGCAGTCAGTTTTAAAACCAAATCATACTTACTGTTCACAAACGCTTCCTAAAACTTAAGGCTGAGTGATAAAACAATGACTCTCATTATACTTGGATCATTTCCTTCCCTTATTGCCATTTCATGTTGTCAACAGGCCAGACTTTAGTGGACAGTGTGGAAAGACTAAGTTCTCTGCACTGCCTCCCCACAATGGGCCAGTAATGTTGAGCTTGGATAAGGGCCCTTGGACAGGAAGACCTTAAAGAGCTTTTATTTAGGACTTTTTTCTCCTCTTTGGATTTTGCACATTAAGGGAACACAATTTCTAACTGAGGAGGCAACGGAGGTAAAGATGAAAGATATATCAATTCATATTTCTTGTGGATCAACAGAAACATTTTCAAAGTATTGTAATAATTCACAGCTATATAGGTCTTAAAGCTATATAGAATATTTTCTTTACAATAACTTGTGAAGTAATAATAACACCATTTATATAGTGTTTTAAACCTTGGGAAGCACTTGAACAAATTTTATCTCATTTACTCTTTATAACAACTCTGTGAGTTAGTGCTTATTGTTATTCCCTTTTTTATGGCTAAGGAAATAAAGGCATAGAGAAATTAGGTGACTTGTCCAAAGTCACACAATGTCAACACTTGAACTCAGTTCTTCCTGACTCTTATCTATCACTCTTGTCTAGCACCAAGCCACCTGATTGCCAGGTAGACAGGCCCTACCTAGTTTCAACCACCTGAATCTATAGATGAAATGGAGATTTGGAATTTGAACCTGTATCCTGACTCCATACACAGAACTCTTTCTATCATATACTACACTGGATATGTGATTGTTCATATCTCTCCTGATTGTGGAGAGATGGATAGACAGACAGAGAGAGAATTCTGTTAGAAGATATTAGATAATGCCCCGAGGGACTGTTGGTTTTCCTTGTTGCAGGAATAAGCTTCTTTAAGGTGATATTTGAAGTCTATTGGAGTTGATGACATCTCTTTAAGCAATAAATCAATGTCAGGCATGGGATAATGTAGACCTTTGATGTGACCTAATCCCAAGAATATTTCACTAAATCTCTGCATAGGGAGCAAAGAAAAGTGACACATGGTCTCTGCTGTTCCTGCTTCTGGTGGTGATATGCCTGTCATTCATGCCACAAACAATATCTTCAGATTCTCCTGTCCTCACTCTAAATTACAGAACTGCCTTGTAGATTTGGCTTTAATTTCAATTTTTTTTCCCCTGAGTCTCTATGCTTGGCGAGGTCAGTTCTTTTCAAAATCTTAACTAAATATCACAAAGCTGACAACTTTGGAGTCATTCTAACCAAAGACTAAATAATCCCTTTCTTTAAAACTTTAGAAGATTTGGACTATGAGGAAGGTTGTTTACTAATGATGTCCTTAACTAGGCCCAATGTTTCTACAAGGTGCTCCTCATTTCCCAGTCATGTTTTAATTACTTTACATGAAATATAGAAAGCCTTTAGCTCATGAAAATCAGCTTTGCAAATTGGTAATGTGATGAATACCCACAGGAAATCATGTTGAAGCACTCAAACAAAGCAGCTAGATCTGCTTTTGTCTGGGTTGGTTTTTCATAAAAAGTCTTCTGTGGAGGAATGCCATATGTAGGGGAATGTATAGCTGTAGGCACATACATTCTCTGGTCTTATCTAGATAAGGAAGAAAAAAATTGAATAGATTGATCTGGTAAAATAAGTTGAAGGGGGTGACACTCTTGGAATGCAATAGCTGGAAAAATTTGATAGGGGTCCCTAAATGATCTACTAGTTTTCTATAAAATATGAGCATGAGATGCATGAGAAGCAACAGTGGTAAATGAAATAGGGGGTTGTGAGCTGGCTTTGGAGTCAGAGAACCCTGGATCCAAGTATATCCTGTTGGTAACTGCATACTAACAAGACATATAGAGGGAGCCCTATATGTTGGTTAGACTCCCTGTGGAAGATTTATGGGAGGAGTTGAGAGGAGTCATACAGAATGAGGACTAGTTTCTAAACCATTTGAATAGAGTTCCCACATCAATGAGGTCACAGATTATATTGAAATACATATCAAACTTTCATAATTTTATAGTTATAAAATTAATATCATACATGTTTATCATTCTTTGTTCTTTTTTTGTTTAGGTTTTTGCAAAGCAGTGGGAATGATGGGGAGGTTAGGGAACTCAGTGTATATAGAGCACCCGCCCTGGAGTCAGGAGTACCTTCAAATCCAGCCTTAGACACTTAATAATTACCCAGCTGTGTGGCCTCCCCATCATTCTTTGTTCTTTCAAAAGAATTTTCAGAAAGTTATAGAACATCAGAGGTGAAAAAGACTTTAGAAGCTATGTAGTCCAACACAACTCAATTATGAATTCCATCTAAACTGTTGCCAATAAGTAGTATTTCAAAAATATGGCACCACATGTAAATAGAAGGCTCTCCTTGGAATCAGGAATACTTTGCTACAAGTTCCGCTACTTCCTGGCTGGATGATTATAAACAAATCCCTCCAGGCTTTCTCTAAAATTATAGACTATTGATCTTTATTAATGGTGTGTGACAGAGTAAGGTTCACATTGGGGATTCTCAAGAATGAGGAAATCATAGATCTGAACCTCCACAAAAATGCCAAGTAAAGATGATCTTTCTATAATGAAAGCAAAACTCCATAATGAGTATATATATATGAATATGCTCAGGTAAATTAATATTTGTCCATAGATACTTCTTAATGCGAGTATATTGAGACCTGCTTATCTTCTGAAAGCTACTCAAGTCAATTTCTGAGGTTATCATTCTCCCACCTATTTGAATGGCTTTGGGCAAGTACCTTCAGCTCTCTTGGCTCTAGTTTTTAAAAAAAGAGAGATTGGACTAAATGATCTATTAGGTGGTTTCCAAATTTTAGATGTTATGTTTCTGATTCTTATACAAAGAAGTCTGGTGAATAAGGTATCTAAGTGGTTAGTGTTATTTTGAGAGTATCTCATGTCTGTTTTTTCCTCATTTAAGCATTGAACAGACTGGAGAACTCTTCATATTCTTGATTGCCAATAAAGCTATAGATTTCATCAAGGATAGATAAAATTATAGCTAGGCATTTCTCAATTTGATTGAGCCAATCTACCATACAGTGAATATAATCATTTCATTTGATAGATAATGGTTGATTATCTTTTCTGTTGGAGGACTACTTATCTGAAATTTTGTATATGGAAGTGATGGGAGAAATTCATGCATTAGGGAGGGCCCCCTACTTCAATGGGCTCTTTTGACACAAAGATTCTCTGAATTCATGTGTACAAAGCACTGAATTAAGTCCAGTGTGGGGACTTATAGAAAAATAGGAAACATATGTCCTATGCAAAATTTATAAAGTTATACAAAGAGGTATAAGACATGGGTGAGTGTCTGTATTAGACACATGCCACTTTAGAGGCAGTTGAAAAACCTGCTCATGGTTATATTTGCAGAGAATTACTCTTATGCTTTGGAGTTTTGATGAATTAGGTGGAGCTAGAGCCATGGTTAACTCCTTGATATTCTAGGCATTTTAGCTTCCTACTTTTATGCAGTTTCCCTTGACTCTGAATTTTAATTCATCTCAGCCCTTGCATCTTAGTACACAGGAAGCCCTTAAATACCAAGCCAACCTGAGTTTTCAGTTCTTGTTGGTACTCTTTTCATCCAGATCACTCCTCCTTGACTCCAAGTCACAATTTCTATTTCCTTTTCTAAGGGGTGTGCTTAATCAACAACTTTCATCAATGAATTACTCATTTTAAAAATCCTTTTCATCTCTTAGCTTCCTTGATTCCATTTGTAAATATTCTCTTGCATCTTCTTATGGACTGGCTTTCTGTAATGGGAAATTTGTTTTTTAAAATGGAAGGGCTTCTTATGTACCAAGTAGAGTCTCTTACGTCAAGGGATAGAATCTTCTACTGAGTGCTTGTGTAAGATATACTGTTTACTGATTTTGGGATGATGGAACTAAAAAGTAAATATTTCTGCAGTGGATTAATGTTCGCAAAGCACTTTATACACATTGTCTCATTTGAGTCTCATAACACATGGTGAGGTAGATAACATCAAAGAAGGGAACAGGTGTTCATAGAAATTAAGAAACTTGTTCATAACCAACATTTTGGGTTAGGGCCTGACTCAAGTTACTTCCCTTATAGTTTAGGTTCAATAATGAAATGACATTAAACTCTTGTAGATCTTTCAACAGATAATTAAGAGAGATTTCCTTAGCCATTACAGGAGAAGGATATTCAGCAAGGGGAGGAACTGAGAATTCTTTGAGTTTATTCAGCTGAGTAAAGTTCCCATCACAACCTGCAATCTGAATAAGAGAATCTCTAGCTTCTTGTGACTTCTCTCTATTCAGGTAATGAGGAGATGGTAGCAATAGCTTGAGATTTTTAGTTCTCTGAACCAACCAAGGCTTGAAAAATGTTTCAATACCCTTAAAGGGTAAAAGCATTCCAACAAACATGAGTGAAGAGTTAAGATATTGTTCCAATGACATTCAATTAAGTGGTAAGTATTGGGAGCAGAATACAAACATATCTATCTAGACCCAGTACTCTTTTCATTATACTATAGCACACCTCTTCTTTTTTTTTAAATAATGGAGTTGAAGATCCAGAGTACACATCACACTTTCCCTTTCATCATTGCTTAGAATGTATTGGGGAATTACTATGTGAAAAGGACAATAACTTTATGACTTTTGAACAGGCAAACAAAATACAATGACAAACCTTGAGAGAAAAATTTAAAAGATTTGTTTCTGATTTCATGATATGGTCATAACTTTTCCTGACAAATTATGCATCAGATTTTTTTTTTTTGCAAGGCAGTGGGGTTAAGTGACTTGCCCAAGATCTCACAGCCAGGTAATTATTAAGTGTTGAGGTTGAATTTGACTCCAGGGCTGGTGCTCTATCCACTGTGCCACCTTGCCACCCCCTATGCATCAGATTTTAATGTTGTTTTTATGTTAACAATCAGCAATACAAATACTTGATTCATTATTCATCCAAAAAGTATATAGTTGATGAACTAAAATCAAATGGACTATTAAATATCATAAAGAAATAAATTCATTCTCTGGTCACAGGAGTCTTACGATGATTTGATATGATACACAAAAAGAACATTATGAAGTTTTTTATTGACAATATAAGGATGGAATAAAGAGCAAATTAGATCTAAGTACTACAGAGATGGCTAGCACCAAGCTAAAGTTATTTGATTCTGTTTATACCAAAAAAATCTAATCTATTTATTAATGTCTGGCTTAAGACCATAGATTTAGAGCTAAGGAACTTTAGGGGGCATCTAGTTCAATTACTTCTTTTTATTGATGAGTAAACTGAGACTGAGAGGTGAAGAACTTGTTCACAAATAGGAATTAGCAGAGCTAGGGCCTAAAGCCCAGGTTCTTGGATTCCTAATGCAGTCTTTGTTCTTACTATATACACACACTGCCTCATATTTCAAGATGAAAATCAATCAACCAATATTTACTGAAAACTGAGCTTTCTTTGAAGTTAAATTCATATTTTCAATAATGATAGTAACTGATGTCTTAAAAGCAGATGGGAATTCTTCAATGATTTATTATAATCTACCTTAATCTCATTGATGAAAGTAAAAGGAAGTTAATTCTACCATCCAAAGCAGAGGTTCCAAAGGTACAAATATTCAGACCATAACAGACGTAATATAGTTTTTTCCCACTTAATAGTATTTTATGTGTAAAGATAGTTTTCAACATTCACATTTCGCAAGACAGCAATCAATATGATATATATTATACATGGAAATCATAATAATCATATTCCCACATTAGTCATGTGGGAAATAAAGGGGAAAACTATGAGAAAGAAAAAACAAAAAAGTGAAAATAATATGATTTGATTTGCATCCAGACTCCATAGTTCTTTCTCTGGATGTGGATGGAATGTTTTAATCCTGAATGCTTTGGAATTGTCTTGGATCACTGTGTGATTGAGAAGAGCTAAGTGACTTATAGTTGATTATTTTTATATTATCTTTAGGGTTTTTTTTTTGCAAGGCAAATGGAGTTAAGTGACTTGCCCAAGGCCACACAGTTAGGTAATTATTAAGTATCTGAGGTCAGATTTGAACCCAGGTACTCCTGACTCCAGGGCCAGTACTCTATCCACTGCGCCACCTAGCTACCCCTTATAGTTGATTATTGTGCAATGATATTGGTACTGTGTACAATATTCTCTTGTTTCAGCTCATTTCATGCAGCATCAGTTTATGTAAATTTTTCCAAGTTTTTCTGAAATCTGTCTGCTCATCATTTTTTACATTCATTTTCCACAACTTATTCAGTCATTCTGTATAGTGTAGGTTAACTGAGAAAACCCTGGAATTGACCCAGGAATATCAACTTCTGATCTTAGCTCTTCCTCTAATATGTAATATTAATTTGGGCAGGCAATATTAAGTAGTAGACATAGATGACTCAGAAACAGGAAGTCTAGATGTTGACACATATTGTGTGATCCTGGACAAATAATTTAATTCCTCAACATCCCAGGTAATTCTCAAAACCTTTATATTGCAGAGAATGTACTATTTAGCACTAGATAGGTGAAGTTGCTAACATCAATAAAAATTGCAGGTTTCATTAAAAAAATTGTGGTGAAATCACTTCTCCTTTCTGGAGCTCAGTTTTCCCATCTGTACAATGAAAGGTTGGTTTACTCTAGATTGTCTCCGAAGTTCTTTCCAACTCTGAACTTTTATAATTCTGTCCATGAGGATCCTCTTGCATCTTCCTGTGGATTGTCTTGTGTAAATGGGAGATTTTCTTTTCTAAATTGAAAGGGTTTCTGAAAAGTCTTCTTTTGTCATGGGATGGAGGGCAGCTAGGTGGCACAGTGGATGGAACACTGGCTCTGGAGTCAGGAGTACTTGAGTTCAAATCCCACCTTAGACACTTAATAATTACCTAGCTGTGTGGCCTTGGGCAAGCCACTTAACCCATTGGCCTTGAAAAAAAATAAAAAAACCCCTAAAAATTAAAGTGGGGATAGAGGCAGGAAGTGCTCCAGCATGTATGGCAAATGAATTCTCTCAAAGTATGGGCGCCAACTGCATTCCTCTCATGCCAGAGTGACAAAAGCATTCTTCCTTATAAAAATACTTCCCAAAAAGAGAAAGAAAAGTTGAATCCTGCACTTCTATTTTGCATTTACTATATCTATTTATTCTGCTCATGGTTTAGGAAGTCTGTTCCTATTCTATGGTTCGCCTGCCCAGCAGTCATAAAATGAATTCTCCCAGCTGAATAAAAAATGATTCTGGCTAAGTCTCATTCTTCAAATGAGAATGCATGGATCAAAGCCAGAAGAGCTTAGTTCCTAAGGCTTTTCTGATACCATGACCTGAACTCTAATTCCTCTCCTGATGGTATCTAGCAACAGGACATTTTAAAAATAAGAAGCAATGTGACATAGTGGATAGAGCTCTAGAGCTGCAGCCCAGAAGACCCAGCTTCAAAGTCCTATTCTAATTCTTGGTAGCTTGTGTGACCATGGGCAAGGTGCCCAAACTCTTCGATCATCATTTGTACAATGGAAACATAATGCTTATGCTATCTATAAGTCACAGGGTTATTGTGGGTCTCAATTAAAAATGGTATTGTTCAGTCATTTTTTCAGTCATGTTCAACTCTTCTTACCCCACTTGAAGTTTTCTTATTAAAGATACTGAAATGGTTTGACATTTTCTTCTCCAAATAATTTTACAGATGAAGAAATGGGGGCAAATAAGGTTAAGTATCTTGCCCAGGATTACTCATCTAGTAAGTGTCTGAGGGAAGATTTGAACATAGGAAGATAAATCTTCCTGATTCCAGACCCACCTAGTTGCCTAGAATATATATATATATATATATATATATATATATATATATATATATATATATATATATATATATATATATATTATACATATCTAGAAAATCCCAAGGGCTGCATAATTGCTCATTATTATTATAACCTTGATCTTTTAGTCTTTAGATTGTAAACTCCTTGAGGGTAAAGACTGCCTTTTCTCTTTTCCATATTTGTATCCTAGTGCTTAGAACAGTGCTTGGAATAATAGATGCCTATTAAATGTTTATTGACTGTTGACTCTCTGTGTTGGTTCTAAATTCCATATTCTGAAGTCTGAAAATAGTGATGATGATAATATTTTTAGATTTTTATTTTAGAAAATATTTTAAGATTTACAAATTATTTCCTCATTAAATCCACACAAGGAAAATAGTGAAATTATTGTTACCTCCATTTCACAGATGAGTAAACTGAGGCTAAGAGAGTTTAGTGTGAATAGTCACAGTTAGTTCATATTAAAGTCAGAATTTGAACTCCACCCTTAACTGACATTCTTTTCACTATATTTCATTGTCTATGGAAAGCAATCAGACATTCTGAAAACATTTCATCCATTATCTATTCACTTTTTTGATGTGAATAATAGGTCCTGGGCTCTGAGCTTGACAGGGTCTCTCTGGACCTCAGTTTCCGCCTCTACAAATGAGGGGTTTGAATTACAAACTTTTTTACCTCTTTCCACCATCAAATTTGTGATCCTATGAGCAGGGCAGAGTCAAGTTAAGTGGATAGGTGGGGATAATGAGAGCTCTTTGATATCCCCTGCATATGTAAGAAGACAGTGTGGTGCTACCTAGGAAGCAGACAAAGAAATCAAATGTGAATATTTCCAAATTGTCCCATGTCTACTGAGGCATTACTGTTTCAAGTCCCTCACTGTAAGGATTTATCTTTCTGTCCATTTTGTCCTCTTTACTTTCTTGAACAAGGAACTATTTTGTTCTTTTTGCCTTTTGAGATACAGATACAGTTCTTTCCTTGCATGCCTTTCTACTTTGCCAAATTCAGTCCAAAGCCAACTCAAGAGACAATTTCTCCATGAAGCATTTTCTAGATCCTCTAACATACCTTATTTTTCCCCATTGTCTGACTTCTCTTAGCTCTCTCAGACAACTTACATACCTTAAGCTTTTTTTTAAATCATTCTTTGATATTTTTACTGTGTATGATTCTTTTCTCTCTTGATTAAGTTATAAACTCCCTATGGGCAAGGGCCCATATCTTATGCTTCTGAATATGATGCCCAATATGGGACTTGGGACAAAGGATTATAAGACAGAACTGACATAAACCCTAGAGGTCATATGCTTTCTCATTTTACAGAATAGGCTACTGAGGCTCAGATTAGTTAAGTGACTTTTCTAAGGTCATAGAGCTAAAAAAAGTAGAAATGTCTGAAATTCAGATCTTCTCACTACAGAATCTTTTCCAATTTATCATACTACATGATAAGGGCTTATGAGATTATTATTATTATTTTACATGACTATTACAGTTTGATATTAGATTAAGGTTGGTTGGAGAAGTACCTGAAAGATGAAAAGGAAGGAAATGGGATGGTCTCTGTATCACTTAAAGTGGAGAAATATAGGTGTTTTGCCTGACACCTGACTCTCCAGAATATAATTTGGATGGTACCATCAATGATTACTGAATAGTGATGGGTTTTGGCAGCTTGGACATTTCCCATCTGGAAATCTTAGCCTTTATGTAGGACAGTAGAGGAGTGGACATTTATATGGCCCTTTCCTTGTCTTATTTCCCTTATTGAAAGCCATCTTGAGCAAGCCCTGGATTTTCCTGTGTCTGATTTATCTGCATGAGATAATTCTACCTGCTTCCTCAGGAGACCTTTCTGCGAAGCTTTGCCGCCTTTTGTCTTTGTCAGGAAATAAAGTTTCAGAGTAATAACTCATGAATGTTTCAAGGGAGGCCATAAAGAGATGTTATTGAACAATAAAACTAAAACACAGTTCACTGACTTCCTCCATTCTCCTATATTTGCTTAGCTGGCACTAGGACTATGACTATACTTTCCCAAATTGATTCATATCTAGAGATCCCTGTGGAGAAGTCACTTCCATGGTTGGAAGCAGAGGTAGAAAGATGGTCCGTATTTTCCTCATTCCTGACACTGAGGACTGATCATTTCTGCTCCTTCTTTGGAGTAGTTATTCTAATATAAGCTTGTTCTTTTAGAACTTTCCTGATTCTTTGTATTTCTATATCCTCTGAGTTAAAGGATCACAGATTTAGACCTTTATGTGTCAAAAACCCTGAGTCTAAGAGAGAAGTGACTTACCCAAGGTCACACAGTTAGTGATTAGTAACCGGGGATCTGAGCTGAGGTTCTAGGCTACCAAATCCAGCATTCTTTTCAATCCATAGGGTCCCATTGTCCGAAAAAACAAAGAGACAAGCAAAAACATTAATCTTCCAAAGCTTAAAGAACAAACTATGAAACCTGGTATTGTAGAAGCTGCAGGAGACAGTCTGTAACTGAGTACCTCTAATTAGTCACTTCCTCAAGGGCATTGCAATCTGCTCGACCATTTCTTTTGGAGCCAACTTGCTTATGGCTTTGAGCATTCTGATTAGTGTGAGGGTAAATCAAGTTTAAAGTGTGAGGCTGTGAATTAAGCATTAGTTGGGCTTTTTATGGAAGGTTGTTTCCTTCAAAAAGTGCCATTTGGTCTTTGTGTCCACATTGCGAAACCAATTCTCCAAGTGACTCTGTATTAGCTTGGGGGTTGTGGCGGGGGAGGGGGGAGGGACTCTGCCAGTCACATTGCTTTTTAAGGAAAAATGTAACAACAACAGTAAAATTCCACAGGGTTTTTAGATAAAAAAAGAAACAGTATTCCCTCTCCTGTAAATATTGATGGTGGTTTGGGAAAAAAGAGTAGAGTGGCTTTATACATAGACCCCATTCTGCCATATAAAGTCTACTTGGAGCAGGTGCAGCTCATCTTTGACAACATTTGGGAATTGTCATGGTGGAAAACAACGAATGAAACCATTTTAGCTTTAGTTTCAATAAATGTTTGGCTCTGGTCAGGGCTTTTGGGATTGTATTTAGAGCTCATGCTTTGGTCTTAGCTAGAAATTGTGCTGCCTTTCTTACTGTCATAGGAGAGTATTGGTGCTGAAGTTTAATCTCCCAACAAAACTTTGTGCAAGCAAATTGAGAAGCTTGCGACTTAGGAACTAAAGATAATTATCTCCATAATATGTAAAATTTAATGAATGTTCCTGGTGATAGTGCAACTTGAGATTTTATGTGAGGTATTAATATTTTATGTACTCACAAGACCAATACTGTGTTAGTGGATGCCAAGTCATGAGGTTGCCATATTCATATTCATATTCTTTTGTTATAGAAATACAAATGGCTACATTCTCCTTGCTGTGCAGATGGGTTGAATCTAATGTGTAGACCCCATTCATTAAAAAGATTCATTGAACATGCTAAGCAAGTACTATAACATAGTGGATAGAACACTAAATGGGGAGTTAAGGAGACCTGGGTTAAAAATCTTCAAAATCTGTCTCTAAAATTTACTCATTTTGTGACTCTAGATAAGTGATTTTTTTTCCCTTCTCTGAGGCTCTGAAATTTCCTTATGGCTCCCCCTATGTTTTCCATTACTTAATTATAGTTGGCCATCTGTATTAGTGGAGGAAGTTCCTGTGGCAATGAAATCACATATTTCTGATTTATCACATGTTAGAAGGATTGAGTTTTATTATTCATTTATTTATTTACATCTTCATTTAAAATACATTTAAGTGTAACTTGTTATATTATCAGTAGTGAAGCAAAGATATTCTTGATATAGTAGAAAAGCTATTAGATTTCCAGAAGAGAACCTGGACTTTATTCTTATTTTGTTGTCCTACCTGTGTGACCTGGGCTAGTCATTTCACATCTCTAGGTTCCAGTTTCCTTTCAAATAAGAGTGTTAGACTAGAAGATGAATAAGGTCCCTTCCAGCTTTAAAAAAGAATTCCAAGGAATCCCTTGACAGTGTTGAGGTCAGGAAGTTTAGAATCTAATAAATGGGAAAGATGTATTCAAATATCCAGTCAACCCCAGAGAAGAGAAAATAATGGCAGGGCAGTAGGGGAGAATTGGTCAAAGTGTGATGAGAATTTTGGTGAAGAATTTCTCCATCCCTATACCGAGGAGGAGCAGAGATGGGTTCAGACTGTTTTCAAATTTTTTTTTGTAGTTCTAGTGTTTAGCATAATGTTTGAAAAATAGTAGGTAAATAAAAATACTTGTTTGTAGTATAGGACTTGCACTTGTCCATCTGTGAGAAGCAGAGAATTCTAGACCTTCAGGGAGGATCTGTTTGGCATTTAAACATCACAACCTTCTATTCTAGGCTTACTACATATTACTAGTCTATCAATATCTTCTAGTCCAGCTAACTTGACTTTCTTATTGCTCCTCATACATAATACTCCTTCTTCTGTTTTCCTCTATGCCTTTATGATGATTGTCCTTCATAAATCTTTCTCTTTCCCTTTAACTCTTAGAATCCCTATTTTTTCAAGGGAATATTAATTCCCTTGTCTATATAAGGTCTTTCCTGATCCCCTCAGATCAGGATGTCTTCCTCTATATGTCTTCTTCCTCATTCACCTTGTATCCAATAGTATATCTATTTTATATGTACTTATAAGAAAAGCATATATGTTTTGCTTGTTAGAATGTAAGCCTTTTCAAGGCAGGATTGTCTCACTCTTGTCTTTGTATTTCTGGTACCTGGTATGTGGTTAAACTATGACAGGCATTTAATAAATGATTGTTAGTTGAAAGGGAATGCATCTTAAAATTGGTGAGTTTGAAGAAAGTTCAGTGTCCATATAATCTAGTGCATATCTTAAATGGAATTCTTACCCTGATAAATGCTCATACACTCTCTTTGAAAAAATCTTCAGTGAGGTGAAACCCACTATCTTCTTAAGAGGTCCATTCTTTTTTTTTTTTTGGATAGATCTTAATGTTTAGATAATTTGATTTTTTTTCCTCAAACAGAACAAGTTCTTTTTATTTTGTTTTTCCATGATAGCCTTTCAAATACTTGAACTCAAGTTTTATTTCCCCCCTTTCCCCACTTCCCCAGACTCCCTCCCCTGTTTTTTTTCCCCCTCTAGGCTAAGCATCTCTAATTCCTTAACCAATTCATAAATGCCATAGACCTTATCTGGTCTATTACTATTCTTATTGCTCTTTTCTAGAAACTATTTAGCTTATCAATAGCCTTCTTATACTGTGGTGCCCGAATTGAACATAACACTCTAGATGTGATCTGACTATATACATTACCTATGTTTATCAATGCAACCCTAAACTGTCCTGTTTTTTTTGGGGGTGCAAGTATATCACTGCTGACTCATTACACTTTCAATCTACTAAAACCCTCAGATCATTTTCTGACAAACTACCAATCTAAACATTTCTTCTCCATTTTGACCTTGTGGAATTGATTTTTGAATCCAAATATATTCATTCCCATTGAATTTTATCATTAAACTGAACTGAAGACACAAAACAGCATGACAAGTGTGGGTGACTTTGTCTTGTATTCAAACAACTAATCTTGAATGTTTGTATTCTCATTAAGCAATAGAGAATCTTCATAGTCACTATGATTTTTTATTGTAAATAGCAACATGAGTTGTAGTGCCAATGCTTTTTTTATGTCAAATTACTTCTTTCAGTTTATGGTTTCATTCAAATGTTTTGAGAAGCATTGTGGAAAATAAAGGCGGGAGGTTCCCAGGTCTTTTCCAGTCTCCACTGAATGCTTAGCATGGATTGATAGTTGTCAGTTTTTGGAAGGGAGGTACTTTATCTCTGAACATAACAGTAGGACTCTGTTTGCCATTTTGCAGCAATTATCTTTCTTTATCATTTTTATATAAGCTTTTCTCCATTGTTAAAGATTCTCTTCTGAGAGAAGTAAAGTTGGGAATCCTTACACTGACAAATTTAATTAAAGTCGCTTATTGTTGAAATTCAGGGTAAAACCAGCAAATTTTATTAGTCATCCTATAGCAAAAAAGTGATGACAGCATACTTTTTTTCTTTTATGGCTCGAATGGGATTTTATTTATATTTTATGCAAAACAAAGTAGCTAGTATAATTAGACAGTAATTTGTAACTTCCAACGTAAACATTTTAGGAGCAGTAGTATCAAAAGTGAGTGCTAATTAGAGAGCTGTTAGCTAAAATATATAATTGGTAACAGATTGACAGGCCATTCCAAACAGCGGGCTATTTATAACTCCATGCTGTTTTTTAAATTCTATTTTGTTTAATAGTCTTTGGACAATTCATAAGAGGGGCAAGCTTCTCAACTTGATTTGCAGTTTAATTTCTTTAAATAAAATGAAACCTTGCAGACGTGGTTGCTGTGCCCCGGCTAGCTGCGATAATTAAAAAGTATTATTAACCGGGTGACTTTCTTTCTCTGTCATTTGAGATTCTAATTTCTTTCAGGTGCCCAATCTCCCTGAAGAGAGCAATAAATCCAAGTATTATTTAATTATGTTTTTAACAATAAAGGGCACTTTAATCAGCAACCTTTCAGGAGCCCTTGCCTTGTAGTCATTTATTTAAACAATGAAAAAGTCAAGAGATATTTATATTAGTGAGTGTGGAGCTGTGAGTCACAGGCACTAACTTAGGCTGCCTTGGTGTCTGTGGACAGTTGACCTCCAGTTTCATTAGACGAGAAGTTATTTAAAATATTGACAGGAGGTGGAGGACCAACTTGCTGTAAGGTTTATGATGCTCTTCTGAGTGTCTTGGCAGGAGGGGAAAAAAATAGTCATCTGAATCTCACATTGTGACTTCTCCTTTTCTAGAGAGGAGAGTGTTTAATCTGATAATCATCCACTGAAGCAAATGTCAGGTGTCAAGAGGTAAAGAGAGAGAAGCATCTCTCTGCATGGAAAAAGCTTTGCAGGATAATTGTCTTTGCTTTTTCCACCTTCTGCTCATTATGGCAACATGTCTAATCGGGTTTGAAACTTTTATTGAATAGCTTTTCATCCATAGAGTAGGTTTGTGTTAGCATAGTGCATGTGGTGAGAGCACCAAGTATTCTGGGAAACCTCAGGAGTGTGTTTTCCCTCTACTGACTCAATTAAAAAAAGGAAAATACATCTATGAAGACAAATATACATGTGTGTGTGCATGAACACATATGCAAAATCTCTGGGATCTGGTCAGGGATTTTTAGAAGTGTTACATTTCAAAGGAAAGGAAATTTTGTATTTACTTCTCTTTTCTTTGTCTATCTTTCTTATGATATGGATTTCTTAGGCAAGGTTCGGAGTCCAGAGCACTGCTTAGTCTTTGGTCATGGATGGCATGCACATGTGTCTTACTTAATATAAAAAATAAAAGGAGTCAAAGAGAGCAACCTAAGTTATGGCACATCTCCTATAAGTTCTATCACTGGACTGTGGAGCCTCTAGCCTACATGAAAATAAGCCCTGAATAAATATTATCTGGGCCAGAATTTCTCCAACAAATCAGTGAAAGGGCAAAACCCACAGGAGCATGTAGTGTGGTAGATTCTCCACCAGTATCTACCCATCTATCCATTCACACCCCTAATCTTCAAATATATGTGCATGCTACATGTGTGTACTTGCTCATGCACATATATACATTCAAACAAAGCAGCACTTTCCGTGACTCTTCAAAGTAAAACAAATAAGGGTGTTTGTGTGTGTGTGTGTGTGTGTGTGTGTGTGTGTGTGTGTGTGTAGACAAATGGTTAAATGTAAGTGGAAACTTTTTATGTAAGTAGAGACTTCATGACATCATAGATTATTATAGAAAGTCCTACAAATTTAGATATAGCTAATGTAGAAGACTAAGATGAATCTGAAGTTAGCTTAGGCATAATGTAGAAATTTTTTTTCTTTCCAAATTAAATCCCTGACTATACCATATTTGATTTTTCAGTTGCCCATTTTTCCTTAAAATGGAATGCCAAGTTTGGAGAGGAGAAATCCTAGCAAATTAAGACTTCTTTTTATTCAAGTTCCCATAATGTTAAAAGAAACAATATAAGGACTTCAACTCCTCTTCACTGTTATAACCATCATCTCTAATCTCCATTCCAAAGTTTCAAAATGTCAGAGGACACAATTGCAGGCCAGTTAGGTCAAACTAATTTTGCCAAGAAAAGGAGGGGCAATAGGCACATAGTAAAAGCTATAGTTAGTGATGAAAATATACGGGTATATTCCCTTTTTTTCAAAAGAAATTTACCCACTTCTTTATCTCTTCAAGGGTCCTGACCTCCCAGTCCACTATTCTTTCAAATCTTGTGTACATTACCTTTACTCTTCAGCTTCGGCTCAAAATAAAATAGTCATGTCGTTGGTCAGATCATTAGCCATAAGTATTTGACCTCCATTATTGAAATCTGAAATTCCTATTTGACCATAACTTTTAGTTCTCTCTGTCTCCTTCCTAAATTTTTTTCATCACCTCTAATAAATCTACTTCCTCAGTGTTTTTATTTTTTCTTTCCAGTTTTGACTACTTCAACTTATTTATTGTTTTCAACTCTTGACTCTCTCACCCTGATCTTATCACCAGTTGTTTTGGAAACCATCTCATACTTTTTCCACTCCCATTAAGGCAAGATTAAATTGCCCCAGAGGAAATTGTACAATTGTGCTGAACCTTATTTAATATCAACTGGTCCCCCCGCCCCGTAGTCATTGTAGTCTTTTATACTTTGATTCTCTATCACATTGCCTACTGAAGCTATTCCAAATCTCTACTCTTCATAAATGTCTCAGAGTACCTCTTCTTGCTCCCTTTCATTTGAGGACCTTACTTTAGACTTTGTTGAGCAAAGGAAAGTCATTCATCATGAACTCCCTCTTCTTCCATATTCTATATTTTATAATTCCACAATATCATCCCTTTCTACTCTTTCTTTGCTTTCGTTTCTGAGGTAGTCTTCCTCTTCACTAAGTCTAGTGTATCTATTTGTCTTTGATGCTACCCTTCTTGTCCCCTTTAAAAACTTGGTCCTTACCATGCTCTAATCTCTGATTATCAGCTTTTCCTTGCCTCCTGTCCACAAATATGTCCATATGTCCTTTATTCTTAAGGACACTATTCTGGACATCAATATCCCTTTTATTTCTCCTCTGTTCCCAATCAAACTTCTTGGAAAAAGTTCTCTACATTCACTCTCTTTATTTCCTCTCAACCTGCTATTGAGTGGTTTCAGATCTTAACACTTAACTCCAAGATTTTCAAAAATCTCATTGTTCTATCTAGAGGTCTTTTGTTCACTATCCATTCTTCCTTACTTGTTTCTATGATTTGACATTATTGTCCACCCCATTCCTCTGGTTATTTTTTTCTATCTTGACATTACCCTTTGAAAGTTTTGGTTTTCATTCCCACCTGACACTTCCTCCTTAGTCTTCTTTGCTGGGTTGTTATCAACATCCTGCTTCTTAAAAACAGGTGTCCCCTAATACATTGTTTGTGGAGCTGTGAATTGATTCAACCTTCCTGGAGAGCAATCTGGAATTATGCCCAAAGGACAGTAAATGTAAGTATAATCTTTGATCCAGCAACACCTCTACTGGGTCTATGCCCTGAAGATATCATGGAAAAGGGTAAAAACATCACTTGTACTAAAATATTCATAGCAGCCCTGCTTGTGGTAGCAAAGAATTGGAAATTAAGTAAATGTCCATCAATTGGGGAATGGTTGAACAAATTGTGTTATATGTATGTGATGGAATACTTTTGTTCTATTAGAAACTAGGGTTTCAGAGCAGCCTGGAAAAACTTGCATGAATTGATGCTGAGTGGGATGAGAAGAACCAGAAGAACACTGTACATCCTAACAGCAACATGTGGGTGATGATCAACCTTAATGGACTTTCTCATTCCATCAGTGCAATAATCAGAGACAATTTTAGGGTATCTGTGATGGAGAATGCCATCTGTATCCAGAGAAAGAACTGTGGAGTTAAAGACCAAAGACTACTACCTTCAATTTTTTTAAAGTTGTCTTATGTTAACAACATAATTTTGCTATCGCTAATATTTTATTTTTTCCTCAAGGATATGATTTTTCTCTCATCACATTCAATTGTGATCATTGTATAGCTTGGAAACAATGTAAAGATTATCAGACTGCCTTCTATGGGGGGTTGGGGGAGGGAAGGGAGGATGGGGGAAAATTGTAAAGTTCAAAACCTTTCAAAAAGGATAGGTAGAAACTACTATTGTATATAATTAGAAAACAAATAAAATATTTATTAAAAGGTAAAAAAAAACCTAGGTGTCCCAAGAGATTCTTTCTTGTGCCCTCTTTTTCTTTTTACTATATGTTTTTTTCTTAGTGATCTTCCATACATTCAATTCTCATCTCTCTCTCTTTCTAGTGACAGTCTCTCTCCATACCCCAAGTCTTGAATTAACAGGTTCATTGTCTTCAGCTGAATATCACATAGATATTTCCAACTCAACCTAGCCAAAATAAAACTCACTTTTTTCCCTCCAAACCCAGCCCCCTCATCCAAATATTCTTATTTCTGTTGAGAGTATTATCATCTTCTCATATTATAACCTCAGAGTCATTTTGGTTGTATCTTTTGCTCTACCTATCTGTTCACTTGCCAAGTCTTGTCAATCCTAACCCCCCCCCCCCAAACCCCAAACTCTCACATTCATTTCTTTCTTTCTACTTACTTGACTCTGCCCTCATTTGAACTCATCACTTTTTTATCGGACTGTTAAAAATACTTTCAAATTAAATGACTGTCTTCCATTTCTCCCTTCTCCAACTTATTTTACATAAAGTTTCCAAAGTAAGCTTTACAAAGTACAAATGTGACCATGTCATTCTTTAGAGAATGACATTTTTTTTCTTAAGAATTTTAACTGGCTCCCTTTTACCTTGAGGATCAAAAAAACCCCTTAGTTATCTTCTAAAACTAAAATCTGACTTCAGGCTGATTTTTTTCAAACTCATTTTCTCATATCCTACACTCTAGCCTCACTATTCACCTTGCTATAATCCTGAATTTGGTATTGCCGTTCCCATGTCTAGTATTTTGCACAGGCTGTGCTCACACCTACGATGTATTTATTGTCACTTCCATCTTAAAAAAAAGGGTTCTGTTACCTTCTATGAGAAACCTTTCATGATACCCATAGTTAATAATATTTTCTTGTATCCATGCATACTGTATCTCTGAAATAGAATCTATATCCTTGAGGTTAGGGACTGTTTTTTTTTCCTTTTTGAATTCCTAGAAGCTAGCACAATGCCTTACATTGTGCAGCAGGAGGTTAATAAATATTTGTCAAATTGGTCTGGAGCATACAAAGGTGGTTTGAAACTTCTGGTTCTTTTTGTCTACCTCATAGTAAAACCAAACAGCCCATAAAATTTGAGGGCAATTGCCTGAACCAAGTAACTAGATTTCATTTATATTATTCATGGAGCTTCACTTCCCTGAACCAGGCCAAAATAGTAGCCTGGTATGGCAATAAGGAAGTAGTGAATACCAGTCTGGTACCCATTTCTTTTTTGTTTGTTTTATTTTAAAGGGAAAAAAGAAAATTTCACAATACCTTTATTATATATTTTAAAGAAGTATACTTCTTTTTTTGAAAGATTTTATTTTATTTTGAATTTTACAATTTTCCCCCCAATCTTGCTTCCCTCCCCTATCCCCCACACAGAAGGTAGTCTGTTTGTCTTTACATTGTTTCCATGGTATGCATTGATCTAAGTTGAATGTGATGAGAGAGAAATCATATCTTTGAGGAAGAAACATAAAGTATGAAATATAGCAGAATTACATAAGATAACATTTGTTAAAATTAAAGGTAATAGTCTTTGTTCAAACTCCACAATTCTTTCTCTTGGGATGGCATTCTCTGTCGTAGATACTCCAAAATTGTGCCTGATGGTTGCTCTTTGATATGAGCAAGTCCATTAATGTTGATCATCACTCCCATGTTGCTTTTAGGGTGTACAGTGTTCTGGTTCTGCTCATCTCCTCAGCATCAATTCATGCAAATCCTTCCAGGCTTCCCTGAATTCCCATCTCTTCTGGTTTCAAATAGAACAATAGTGTTCCATGACATACATATACCACAGTTTGTTAAGCCATTCCCCAATTGATGGACATCCCCCAAGTTTCCAATTCTTTGCCACCACAAACAGAGCTGCTATGATTATTTTTGTACAGGTGATGTTTTACCCTTTTTCATAATCTCTTCAGGGTATAGCTCCAGTAGGGGTATTGCTGGATCAAAGGAAGAAGTATACTTCTAAGTAAAGGAACCTTCTAAATTTATTTATAGTTTCTCAACAAACTCTTTAAGCTGCTGAAGGTGAATATGGTTCTAACTTTAAATCCCTAGTGTGACTACCAAGTAAACCTAGACAATATGGTGGTATGGTCTTGTGTTATTGTTGTTTCATTTGCTGTTATTGTACTTTGTTGATTTTTTAAAAATGATTTATTTTTTTGTTACATTTTAAGTTTTGAACTGTCTCCCTCCCTCCCCACTGTACCCTAGAGAAGGCCACCATTTCTCTCTCTCTCTCTCTCTCTCTCTCTCTCTCTCGCACATACATACACACACCACATACACACACACACACACACACACACACACACACACACACACACACAACATGACCCTGGTCAAAGCACTAAACCTTGAATGCTTCCCATCCAGGGCCATTTCCAGTCATTCTGATCCATATCTGACTACAGGACCCAGATGACTCAGAAGGGGAAAGTGAGGCTGGTGACTTAGCACAGCAGCTCCTCACTCAAAATCACCTCCCTGATGTTATGGTCTTCTTTCAGAATGAAGGGTAAACAACTTTTAAACACAGCACCCTACTTTGCAACTTCTGTTTCTCTGGAGGCAGATAGCATCTTCTTTCATGAATCCTTTGTAGTTGTTTTGAATATAATATTCAGAATAGCTTAGTTGCTCCTGGTTATTCTTTGAACAATACTGCTGTTATTGTATACAATGTTCTCTTCTGTTCATTTAATGCTTCATTATTTCATGCGAGTCTTTCCATGTTTTTTAAAATCAACTTGCTTGGCATCCTCTTGTGCTCTGATTAGCAAATGAGCAACCAGAATTGTCAATTCACTTAGTTTGGAAAATTTGAGAAGGGAGAGAAAACTACCAGCCAGGGAAATCAGTAAAGGCTTCTTTTAGGAGATGGCTTCTGAGTTGATCCTTGAAGAAAGCTAAGTTCTACCATGTGGTTATGAGTTAGGAGTGAATTGTATGAATTCAAGACATGTTTGAGCAAGAATATGGAAATGAGAAATGTACTGCTGAATATGGGGAAGAGCAACTAGGATGGTTTAGTGGGAATAGAGTGCATAAAGGATAGTAATGTGAAATAAGCAATACAAACTAAGAATATAGAGTTAGCTCGTGAAGGACTTTAATAACCATTTGAGTTTTTATTTTATTTTACAAATGACAGACAATCAGTGAATATTCTTGAGCAGGTAAGTGACATGTTCAGATGCATTCAGAGTATATTGAAATTTAACTAATTTAACTAAATAAATTAAATGTATTTGGTTAATTATATGAAAATGAAAGAATTATGGTAGATATAAATAAAGTTATTCAGATTCCCAGAGACACAAAAGAAGATATGACAGTGACAGGTGTAGAACATTAGGGAACAGAAAAGAGTCTGCTTGGGATGACAAACCTTACAATGATAGATGGACTTTCCAAGTTGGGCACCTGATGGCTTTTAATGGGATTGTTCTGCTGAAGATGTACATTACTAAGGCAATTTTCTAGTATTTTCGACTAGCTCTAAATTTCAGAAAGTCACTACTGCACAGTGATTTATATGATTGCCTGGTCTATAGAATGCTTCAAGAAGCATCCTTGGAACATTGAGAATGCATATGTTCCCTACCCAGACTCCCCTTAATCACAGATGTTGTAACCACAAAGAATTATCTCCTGCATTTTGCTCTATAGAAGAATGAGCCTCCAGTGTATTGCTGTTAATCAAATTTACAAGAGAAGTGTGTATCTTAAAAGCTTAATTAAATATGGAATTGGGTGAGAATATGCCCTCCAAAGCTTCTGGTTTGAATATTTGGAAAAAAAGCAACTACTCATACTCAACTGCAAGTCAGTGGGTTGGAACCACCCCTGTCTTCGAGGCTAGCTCTCTACTTTTTGCTACTTGTTTAAATTCTTATTTCCCCTTAATCTTGTGCCTTATTCTGCACAAATAGAGATCGTTTGGGGAATTGGAAAGAGCACTGTTTAAATTGAACCTTTCACTTGTAACACTGAGGGGGAAGGACAGCCTTGTGCTCATGTTGGCTTCTTTGATAATTTCTTCTTTGTGAGCAGCTAACAGAGAAACTGCCAGAAGATTGAGCTGAATCTCTCACTTGCTGATAAATGTCTTTCTACCATTCCTTGATATTCCCTGTTCTTCCACTATTTCTTATCCCAGATAGCTGAGAAGATAGGCAACTGAAACTCTTTTGCCCAAATTTTGGTATCTTAATTGGTCAAAGGTGTTTAAGGTTTGTCTGTTCTTATTCCTCCTGTGTCCTCTCCCAACCAGCCAATTTCCCAATCCAAATATTATCTCCTTTTAAAGAATCAGAATTTATTGTAAAATGTTTTCCCTAGATTGGGATTACTTTTATTCCACTTAGTCTGACAAATGGAGGACATGGACAAGAGTCACTCAAGCTGGATCAGGTGTGATCTGTACCCTGAGAAGAAATAAACTCCATTAGAGAGATCCTGAATCCAGTGAGGAATTGAGGTATAAAAAGGATAATAATAATAATAATAACAATAATAACAATAAAATAGTTTTTGGGAACAATAATAATAGTAATTAAAACACCAATATTTTTCATTTACAGAGCACTTTTAGTGTTCTTTGTGAGAGACCTTTCACCAAAGGGGAATTGTGTCATGGTAGAAATAGTACTAGACTGGGAATCAGTAGATGTTAGCTCTAGTCTTCACTAAGTCATTAGTTTAATTCAATAAGCATTCACTAAGTGACTACAAAGGGTGTTCTGGAACTAGCTCTAAGCTGATTGTTAAATTTATAATATGAGCACTTATACTATTTACACTGACACTAGCTATAAATCAGGACTTGATTTATTATTTTGTTTTGTCTATAGTTAAGAAAATCTTAATAATGCAAATTAAATTTAAAGCTATGTGTGCTTATATTACCTCTACAGTCCCAATCTGATTGTTAAACATTTACCAGCATACCATTATTACTTTAGAAAAAAAATAAATGATAACCAGATCAGAGTGCTGGTAAGATAATAATAATATTAATAATGGTAATAACAATGATACAAATTAGCACTTATTTCTTTTAACTTTGCAGATTGCTTTATATCCATTTTCTCACTTAAGACTCACAATACACCTGGTATCTGATATTGTGTTTGTCATTTTTCTAGGGATAAAGCATAATACAGTCTCTGCTCTCAAGAAATTTACAATCTTGTTGGGTAAAACAGCTATATATATCCAAAGAAGTAAATAATGTATATTCAGAATAAATTAATGATATTATTAGGAGCAATGAGAGAGAAAGAACTCTAGGCAGATCAGCAAAAATCTGCCAGCTTCCTGTTTGTCCTGGGTCAAATCTCTTGAGTCAACTAAGTCTCAATTTCCTTATTTGTAAAACAGGCATTATGGTACCTGTTCTGATGAACTCACAGAATGATAATGGTTATGAGAGTACTTTGAAAAAATAAGAAGTATATAATAAAAATGTAATAAAGTCTTATTAATACTATTCCCATCTGTAGACATTGTGTTATGAATGGAGAGGTCTGCTATAATAATATTGCCATGATATGTTCTGCAGTCTCCCCTCAACTGCCTCCCCATCTTGTCCTGCAAAGTTCAAGACAAACCACCAATTGAAGGGTTTATGATTATTTTGCTAAACAGGTTGAAGTTGAAAAAGGAATTGGGAAACAAAGTATAGAACAGATCTTTGACTTCTGTCTCCCTAGCCAGATGTTGAATCTTTGGGAGCTTAGAGAATGCCTTTTTTTTTTCTATAGAGATTCAAGATGTCTAAACTAATCTCCTGCTAATCCTCTTATTCTTCCAGTGAGTTCATGGAATCTGTGAGTTAAGTATTACTGAGCACGTATCATCACAAGAGGTGCATTAGGAAGAAATGACTTGTCAATACATTTCATCCATGCTTTATCTCAACACTGTTGCCATACAGCAAAAAGAAAAAAGAAAAAGAAAAAAGAAAAAAGAAAAAAAAAGGAAAAAGAAGGTGCTTTTACTTGTATTTTTGATAAGGGATAAATTCATCTTGACCTTAAAAATCTTGAAGGTAACAGTGTTGGGCCTTTAGATATTACATGTGTAAACATGGATTAGAGGAGAGAGACCTAGACTAGAAGCAAGTAATCATGGATTCTGATCCTAGGTCTGCCCAGGGATGATCCTGGCTCTGTCACTTTGCTCTGAGCATTAGCTTTCTCATCTGTATATAAAAAAAGGAATAAAAGGAATTGTTTTTCATTTCATTTGTTTCATTTAGTAGTTCTACCCTTGCCCTAGGGCAACTAGGTGGTGCAGTAGATGAGCATTGGCATGAGAAAGATCTTAATTCACATTTGGACTCAGACAGTTACTATGGACAAGTAACTTAACCTCTGTTTGCTTCAGTTTCTTCATCTGTAAAATGGAGATACTACCTACTTCCAAGAGTTACACACACACACACACACACACACACACACGGATTATCCTCTCAGAGAATGGAAACTCCTTGAGAGTAGGAATTAATTAATTTTTTGTTTCTTTATCTTGGCATGAAGTACAACTGTGTACTAGAGAGAAAACAATAAGATATTTATTGATTCATATTTCTTAAAGGAATATATTATAATTAGCCTAAATCTCCATTTCCTTTACTCAAATCAAATAGCCATATCTATCATCCAATTTTCCTGTATTTGAAATAGCAAATGGCTTAGTCATTGCCTCACTAATTTAAACCTAGCAAAGCCTCATCTGTTGAGGTCTGAGGGCTTTTAGAGAGTTTCTTGAGGTTGCTGTGTGGTTTGCTCCAGGATAGGAGCATCATGATTTTGAGGTGTGTTAGAGGGTAAATATTTCGTTATGATTTCCCCTAAGCAAGAACCAGAGACTTGAACAGATACTTAAAGAAGGCATTTTATAGGATAGCTTGGGACCACAAGCTTTCTGTTTTAAGACAGTGGCATTCCAATAGAAGAGGCAACTCATACAATTGGACCTGCTGAAGCTATTTTTTATATGAATGGTCCTATAATTTCAGCATCAATATGACTTAATTTTAGTTCTTTTAGAGAGCCCAATCACACCTGCAGACTGAATCTCAAGATGAACAGGAGGAAAACAAAACAAAACAAAATAAAAAAAAATATTTCTCTTAGAGTGCTTTGATTCCAGGAAATTGGGGGTATTCAATCCTGCAAATGTACTAAAATATGTAGGATCTCTGACAACCACAAAGAATTCACAAATGCTTCTGATTTGCATAGAATATCATTTTGTGTGGTCATGTGCCCATGGGGCTTTCATAGACACAAAGCTAACTTTGGAGTGCTGTAAATGGTAGTTGGCACTGCTTACTAGAAGTGGAGACTCCCATAAGGTTTGATTTTTTTTTAGTTAAATTATTTTATTATTTTTTCAAGAGGCTGAGGGTACTTTACAAATATCATCTCCTTTGATCCTTACAATAGCACTGTGAAAGAGATGCTACTTTAGCCTCATTTTATAGCTGAGGACATTGAGACTCAGAAAGTTTAAGTGATTTGCCCAGGGTCACAGAGCTAAATCTAATCTAGATATTCCTTATTACAAATCAGACTCTGTTTCTGTTATACAACTTTGTCTCCCAAACCAATCATGGGAGGTGGTTGTCACTACCTTGCCTTCTTCCATCATGAATTCCATCATAGAAATGGGTCTTAGCTCTTAAATCCTTGGTTATTTAAAGGCACAGAGTATTTCTGGTCTCCCAACTTTGGATAATTCACACTTTACTTAATTGTACCAATAACAAATATGTTGAAGCCTGACATATATTACCAGATGTAGGACCATAAATTTAGGGGTGGAAGGGACTTCAAAGGTCATCTACTTAATCCCCTCTTCTCATTTTACAGATAAAGAAACTAAAGCTAACCAAAATTAAATGACATGTCTCAGGTCACACAGGTAGCAAGCAGCAGGAATGAGTTCTTCTGATTTTGAATCAACCTTACTGAATCTATCATCCTACTTCTCAGATAGGTCCAGAATAGCTGGGTGGAATCTGAGTCTATCTTCCAATGCAGCTCTCAGCATGGAACTGTACTCTGCTGATGGAATGAATAGAATGGAGAGAGATTTGAAAGCCTGGAGAATTGGTTGAACCTATAAGAGAATTAGAATGGACACTTCATATTCTAAAATTCTTTTGCCTAAAATAAATGTCAACATGTGTTCTTTTTTGTTTAATTGTGTAACAGTTTCATCACTGCTCCCATTTGGCCTCAGTGTAACTGATGATGTGCAGGTTGAGATGCTGACACATATGCTGACTCCCTGGGCCACTAGATGTCTCTGTTACCTTGGTCTATTTTGTGCAAACTTATATGGTCAGGTTTCTATTTTCAAGGAAGAAATGAGAAGTGCCTCTTCCTAGAGCTAGCAGGCCATTGTTATTTACCTTGTTAAACAGAACTGAGGTACAGAAATGATTTTGTCATTAAAAAGAAAGATTGTCCTTTAAGCATTTAATCAGTAACCCAAACAAGTGCATATATATGTATATATGTATGTGTATATGCATATATATATATATATATATATATATATATATATAGTCATGTTTCCACTTAATATTCAATGCACCCAATATGAGTCAACTTTCCCTTTAGAATAATATTGTCATTTAATCTACCTAACAGAGGCTCACTGAACTATGGAGAAAGGTCATGAAAGCGTCTCCTACCTTGGAAAAGAATATGGAATTAAAGAGGCACCCAAAGGACCATAATTACCACCTACAAGATGGCCTAAAGGCAGAGAAGTGAATTTGTATCATAGGTATAACCAACCCTCTTGTTTTGCAGAGGAAGAAAAATGAGGTCCATTTAGTCCAGTGAACTGAAAGATCTTACTATCTAATTGAACATTTTTTATTCTACTGCTTCATGTTTATTTGGTCAGAAGTACATTAAAGAAGTAAATTCTGTAGCGGGAAATGATGGATTGAAGTGAGGAAACTGCCAGTTGAAATTCAGTCTTCCTGAAAGATTAACAAAGCCATACATTGAAGACTCTCCAGCTAATAAAGACTCCTTGATTACCTTGTTCTTTTATTTGCTACCCAATTTACCCTGTAGAATGGTATTACTTTAAGGGAGGCTTTCTAAATTTTGGGTACAGAGACTCCATGAATTTCAGAGGGTGGGTAGGGAGTAGGAACTGTTCTGGAAATAAAACTGAGTGTTTCCTTCAACTGTGAGTCTAGGCAATAAAACCCAGTAGTCTTAGCAATACCTATGATTTTGACACCATTAAGAATCATAGATCTTTTTATTTCCCAGTCTTGTTAAATACTGATTGAATTTCTAACTTGACACATGTGTACCTTGTAAAAGATATTCCCATAGTTTGATGTTCTTTTTTTTGTATTTTGCTTTTCCAGCTGCATGTAAATAGTTTTCAACATTCATTTCTGTAAGATTTTAAGTCCAAAGTTTTCTCACTTCCTCAAGACTAAAAGCAAGTTTAATGTTCTTATTCAAGCTAAGAAACAATAGCCTTCACATTGATGTCTTCAACATCAAAAATTTCATTTAACCCACCTCTATTTCAAACATAGTATCATGTTATATAACATGTCAACTACATTACAAATTAGTTTTTTCATATTCTAGTAATTGTATTTCAATATAATTGGTTTTCTTTGCATTATTATACCATTTATATATTTAATAATAATTTTATGTTGAAATATTATTTTGCATACAGGTCAATATGCTGTCAAAGGGGTCTATGTCACAAGAAAGCTTAAGAAATCTAAGTTGACTCTAATCATTGAATCTATGATTGGATCAATCCTGTTTAATGCAATTTATGAGAAACTACTTCACTCATTTCTGCCTGTGCACATTAGAGAGTTTTATAGGCATAAATAAAAATGTCCCTTTGTTTTGACTATTCCAGATAACCAAAATTCTCAACCTCCCATCTTTTCTTTTTTAACTCCCACTTATTCTTTAAAGTTCCAATAGAGAGCCACCTCCTCCAAGTTGCTGGTCTTCATCCTTTTAGTTTGTAATGACCTTCCATTTTAGACTTCACAGAGCATTTTTTTAGTAACTCACTTATTCACTTATCTTGTGATAATGTGTATCAGAGAAATTATTTTTTGGTGTCTTATCTGTTTCCTATAACCTTCCTATAAATTCCATAAGCAAATTTATCTTATCTAATCTTTGTGTTTCTCTTGTTGTGTTTCAATAAATGCTTCATAATTGTTTGTTGGTTTGATGTTAGTAAAACACCTTTGACTCACTAGTGGAAAAGTGCAGCAAACTGAAAGATAGTCAATTAACAAACTAGGTACCACCTACTTTGCCCCCATGGAGTTAACATCTATCTAGGGAAACAAGAAGAATGCATATAAGCACACACACAAATATATATATATATATAAACCAACTTCTCAGCACTCTTCCTTTTGCATTTGCTCTTGTATGTTGTCAAAAAAAGAAGAGTAGTTTTAAGGAAAAAATAAAATGTTATCAAGGCAGCTAGTTGGCATAGTGGATAGAGTGTCTTTCCTGTAGTTAGGAGGACTTGAATTCAAATTTGAGTTCAAACCTGGCTTCAGACACTTATTAGTTATATGATCCTGGATAAGTCACTTAACTCTGTCTCAGTTCTTCACCTGTCAAATGAACTGGAGAAGAAAATGGCAAACCACTTCAGTGTCTTTACCAAGAAATCCCAAAAGGGATTACAATGAGTTAGATGTGACTGAAACAACTGAAGAACAATACATTTTGATTAAAAAAGACTAATTGAAGGAACAAAAGACTTTACTAAGTCAAAAGATTATAATGTTACAACTCTATAAATATTTAGAAACAACAAGGATTGGTAACTCTCAGGTTATGTGAAGTGAATGAGAGTGAGGTGCTGAGAATGTGAATTTAAGTGATGGGAAGGATAGAGGTGGCTAAGTTTGAAAGAAGGGTAGGATTTCTGGAGAAAGTTGATGGATTTTGTTGAGTTTGAGATACCAATAAAGACATCTAGTTTGAAATATCCACTAGAGAATGAATTGAGCTCAGAAGAAGAACTAGAACTTGATTGCATAAATTTGGAAGTCAACTGCATAGAATAATAACTAGAGTGAGGAGAATATGAAGAATCTATTTATTTCATCAATATATTTTCAAATTTAAATTTATTTTTTTTCAATTCCATGCCAAGGTAGTTTTCAATATGCATCCATTTGCATTTATGAGTTCCACATTTTTCTACCATCCTCCCTTCTCTTCCCTTTCCTCATGGCAATGACCAATCTGGTAAAAGTTGTACATGTACAATCATATTTCACCAATATTTTGAATATATTAAATGCAGACAAGTTGTCTTTCTCTTGTAGGCAGCAAGATGGCTTGGTGGATAGAATACTGGATCTGGGGTTAGGAAAATCTGATTTTCAGCCTTTCTTCAGATGCTTAGCTATATGATCTTGAGAAAATTACTTAACCTCTGACTGTCTCAATTTCCTCAACTGTAAAATCATGATAAGGATAACATCAACCTCGCAGGGTTGTTATGATTATCAAATAAGGTAATAGAAAGCACTTAATGCAGTGCATGGCAAATAGTTGGTACTTAATTAATGCATGTTCCCTTTCCTTCCCTTTCCTTTGATAGATCATCAATTCCTAGATAGCAAGGCTCTTCTTCCTCCTTCCTTCTCTTTCCTCCCTCTCTTCCTCCCTCCCTCCCTCCCTCCCTTCCTTCCTTCCTTCCTTCCTTCCTTCCTTCCTTCCTTCCTTCCTTCCTTCCTTCCTCCCATAACATATTACCTGGCACATAGTTCAGTGCTTAGTAAATTCTTGCTTGCTTGATGATATTTCAAAGAAGAGAAGTATTTTGGCAACTAGAGACAAGTAGTGATTTCAGGTATGGGGAATGCTTTGGGCTAATGTACCAAGGCAGGAAATAGAACATCATCATTTGATTTGACTGGAATAGAGAATTGGAGAGAGGGGTGGTATTAAATAAACTGAGAAAGATAGGTAGGAGCAATATTATGGATAGTCATAAAATTCCAGGTTAAGGAGTTTGTCTTTTATCCTAGAGGTAATGGCAGTCTGGGAAAGTCTATGGACACCTTCTGACAATTTGTTGTTCAGGTCATTTCAGTCATGTCTGATTCATTGTGATCCTATTTGGGGTTTTCTCAGCAATGATACTGGAGTGGTTTATCATTTCCTTCTCCATCTCATTTTACAGTTGAGGAAACTGAGGTAAGTAGAGTTAAGTGACTTGCACAGAATCATAAAGTTAGTGCTTGAGATTTGAACTCAGGAATATATTTTCAAATAAATAAAATAGAATAATAGGAATATAAAAGAACTAATTATATTGAAAAAAATGCACCTTTTCTCCACTCAAATTCACAAACACCCTGACATTTCTAAACATATAGAACAGAGAACACAGGACCAAAATTGAGAGCTGGAAGGGAGTTAGAGTAGTCACCAAATCTATCCCTTTTATTTCACATAATAGAAGGAAAACCTGGAGAAGTAAATGGTTTCCTTACGAATTTATCAAGTCATTTAACTCATCATCTCTTCAACTGAAGATCTTAGTTCAACAATAAACATTTATTAAGCACTTAACTATTTGAAATTCACTCTCATAGGATTTGGATATAAAAATTACAATCTCAGCATTTAAAGTTTCACATTTTACTTTTAAAAAAATTACCTTTCCCCTCTTTGCTATAATAAAACAAACAAAAAAAAAACTATACCACTAAATCTCTAGCATCAGGAATGGGGGGGGGGTAAACAAAAGGCATAGATGAAAGATAAGAGAAAGGCAGAAATTCTTCTCCATCAATACAATATCTCCAGAGTCATTTTAAACGAGAATTGGAGACTGAAAAAGTCGTCATATTTTATTCCAGTACTGAATTGAAAGCAGTTTTCAGTCTTCTTCCTTTTTTTTAAATAGTCAAAGAATAGAAAGCAGCCAGATTGGAGGTGGCAAGAGAAGAGGTGACTTAGAAAGCATATAAGTGAAACAATATAAATTATGCATGGAGAAGACAAAATAAATTTTAAGAGGAAAGAAACCAGGGTAAGTGCAAAGACTTTCAGTTATACATATAAAGGAAAGGAGCTGAAAACTGGTGTCAGACCAGATTGTGGAGAGTCAAATGAATAAAAGACTCTTTTTAAAGTAGAAAAGCAGAAAAAGTTGCATTCCCTGGGTGAAGATACATCTTCTTAGAGAATTAATATGAATGTGTTTGATCTTGTGATACAATATAGGAGGCCAGTTCTGACATTCAGAGGTACAAAAATAAAATTTAGTTGAGTCTTTAGTTTGTTTAAGACACACTATAAAGCTAACTTCCATTTCTTGTTTTTCTTTCATTGAACAATTCTATGCACATTCCAGAACAGATTCATAGGAGAAGAAAAATGAATGATCTGAGTACTTTGGAAAACCTGAGACCAGGTGTGGGGGTGAGGAAGAAGGAAGGTTTAGAGCTGGAAAACATCATAAAAAATTATCAAGCCCAACCCTTTCATTGTACAGAAGAGGAAATTATTTTTGTTCAAATTAGGTATTGCTATTTTTTTCTTTTTTGGGAAAAGAAAAAAACCTCTTGGTTTCAACCTTTAAGACATTCTGCAACATTTTTTTTTGATAACTACCTAGGTTAATATATCGTGGTTAGCACTTGTCCTTCATTATCCAAGAGGACCAAAATGACATCATTGTATTTGAGCCAAATTACACTGTATTTGACTATGATTGATCAGACCAATATAAGAGCTTGAAATGTTCTACCACAGGTCAGGCACAAATTTTTCATGTGAACACCTGGGGTGCTTACTCTAAATTTATGTATGCCACATTACCTTTGAGCTGCTTGCATTCTTCCTTCCTCATAGAGTATAGCACCCTCAGATGAGGACACACAATTCTGGGTGATCCTGTGCCAGTGTTTCCCTTGCTGTACAATCAATTCTAAATTTCTTAAGAGAGACCTTCAGGGTATCCCAGTATTCCTTCTTCTGACCCCTTGTGAGTGTTTGTCCTTTGTGAGTTCTCTGTAAAATAATCTTTATTGGTAAGCAAATATCTGGCAATCTAATAACATGCTCAACCCATCGTAATTGAGTTCTCTGAAGTAATGTTTGAATGCTTGTCAGTTTAGCTTGAGAAAGGACTCAGTGTCTGGTATCTTCTCCTGCCAGGTGATCTTCAGAATCTTCCTAAGACAACTGAAATGGAAGCGATTCAGTTTTCTGTATGACTTTGGTAGATTGTCCAGGTTTCACAGGCATACAGCAATGAGGTCAGCACAAAGACTCTGTAGTCTAATACTTCTTCTCTCCCACACATTCTTTCTAGCTTCCTAAATACTGCGTTAGCTCTGGCAATGCATGTGTCAACCTCATTATTAATGTACCTTCCTGGAAAGGAAGCTGCCAAGGTAAGTGAAGTTCTCCAAAGTATTCAAAATTTCTTCATTTGCTGAAATCGATGGCTCCACATATGGATGGTGTCCTGCTGGCTGATGGAGCACCTGTGTTTTCTGTGTTTTGTTGTTAGGCCAAAATTAGCACAAACAGCAGAGAATCCATCCCTACTTCGTTGCATCTCAACTTCAGAGGTTGCATTGAATGCACAATCATTTACAAACAGAAGATTTTGCACCAACACTCCCTCCACTTTGGTCTTGACTTGAAGCCTTTTCAAGTTGAAGATCAGTGTAATAGCTGACCTTGATGCTATGTTTATCCTCAGTGAAGGTGTTTGATTACATGATTGAAAACATTATGTTAAAAAATAGGAGCAAGGACACATCCTTGTTTCATTCCATTGGTAACCAGGAAATCTCCAGAGCATTGTTTATTATTCAGAACCTGGGCAAGCATGCTGTCATGGAACTAACATACAATACTGATGAACTTCTCTGGGCAACCAAATTTTGACATTATTTTGCTTAAACCCTCATGACTGAAGGTATCAAAGGCCTTGGTCAGATGTACAAATGTTGTATACTGTTCTGTTTCTGGCATTTTCCCTGGAGTTGTCAGGTAGTAAACACCATATTGACTGTTCTTCAACACTTTCTGAAGTCACCCTGGCTTTCAAGAAGGTGTCCGTCTTCCAGGTGAAGAGTCAGTCTAATGAGAAGCACTCTGGCAAGAATCTCACCAGAAATGAGTAAAAGAAAAACACCCCCTGTGATGGTCATAGGACAATCTATATTCTCTTTATCTTTATAGAGATGGATGATGGAGGCAGGTAGGATCCCAGAAACCACCACTCTCTCATTTTTTCATATGAAGACAAGTTCAATATTATATAGGTCATAAGTATCTGAGGACTTGAACCTAAGTCCTCTGGCACAAAGGCCAGCACTTTTTCAAATTATATCAAGTTATTTCTCATACCGCAAATATAGTTAGTGAAGAAGAATTCTCAGCAAAGGATATCCAGTGCAGACTAGATTTGTCATGAAACAAAAATTAACAAAGCCCATGCATGTTCTTTATAGCAAAACTAGGATCATTAATATTCTCTATGTTGCAGTGAAAAAGTACCTTATCTAAATTAGGTGAAATTCTGCATTTATTATATGGGTGTATTCTTTTTAAATTTGGGGAGGAGGAATATGGTCTTTGAAAAGCAATTTTTTAACCTTGTTTTCTTTCTTAATATGTCATCCTCTTTTCCCAAGTTTGTCTGTATTTTAAAAAAATTAAAGAAATTTTAAATTAATTTGTTTTGAGATTTTTAGTTATTCACACCTCAACATAGCCAGAGACAAGTCAGAAATGGTTCAAAAACCAGGACTGGAAATCAACAATTTACACAAAATTATATTTGGATAGTCTTCTATTGTTAAGAAAAAACAACTTTGAGGGAAAAGGAAATGAAAAAGAAATATACATAGGTTTCCTATAAAAATAAGAATTCACTTATTCAGCCAGAATTTGGTAGTGCAGTGAAAAGAATACAAGACCTGAAATTAGGAAGACCTGAATTTAAATTTAGCTTGACACTTAATATCTGTGTAATAATGGCCAATTCCCTTAACTTTTCTCTTCTTCAGTTTCCTTAACTGTATAATGGAGATAATAATTGTATCTACCCCCAAGGTTGTCATGAGGATCAAATAAGATTATTTGTACAAATAATTTGTACAAAGTACAGTATCTGTTGTTGTTGAGTTGTTTCAATTATGTCAGACTCTTTGTGACCCCATTTGGGGCTTTCTTGGGTAAAGATCCTATAATGCCTTGCTATTTCCTTCTCCAACTCATTTTACTGATAAGGTTAACTGAATTGATTGAGGCAGATAGTGTTAAGTGACTTGCCCAGAGTCACACAGGTTTGAATTTATAACAGTAAGTCTTTCTGAATCTAGATCGAACCCTCTATGCACCATGGCACATAAGCTGATTATTTGGCACATAGTTGGGAATTGTATAAATGCTTATTTTCTTCCCACCCTTTCTAGTCATCAAATCTTTATTAGCATCTTATTGTATACCAAACATTGTATGAGACTCTAGCAATATACAAAGCTAAGTCACCAATATTTGTCTCTTATGTAGAAAAAGTAGGTGGGGGCAGCTATGTGGCACAGCGGATAGAGCACTGGCTCTGGAGTCAGGAGGACCTGAGTTCAAATCCTGCCTCAGACACTTAATATTTACCTAGTGACCTTGGGCAAGTCACTTAACCCCATTGCCTTGCAAAACCAAAAGAAAAAGTAGGTGACTTGTCCAGAACCACCTAGACAGTAGAGGTAGGAGTCAGAATTTATTCCCTGGTTCAAACCTGACTCCATGATGGAAAATAACCTCTTCACTCTACAACTGTGATTCTCATGTGCTTTCTTAACAAGAGGGAGATACCTTTTTTTAAGGCAGAACTGAAGTTTCATGGTAGGCAGCTTTCAGGGATGTACTCTTTCTCCCACTGCAGATGAGTACCTGGACAGAAGCTTCCAGTCTTAAAGAATTACCTGAGAGAGATGAGAAGACAGATGACTTGCTCTCAGTGTCTTTCTGTTAGTGTTTATTAGAGATGGGACTTGAACCCTGGTTCTTCCCAAGGCTACAAAGCCAGTTGTCTCTCTGCTCACTCTGTCACACTGTCTCTATATACTAATGGTTACTATTTGATATTAATTGAAAAAGAACTTAATGTATATGACATCATCCACCAGAGGAGAGTTGATCTTTCAATAGGTATTTCATTTATTCCAGTAATTCCTGAGCACCATATTATGGCAAAGACAATTACCCAGATGGACAGGCATGGATAGATTTCACTTAGCATCATCGAGTAATACCCACATAGATGATTACAGGTTCACTGGAGTTTGGGGGCTATTCATATTGCAATTCTTAAAGTATCACCCTTCCAAAAGTCCTGTGGGGGAGGCAGTGCAAAAAAGTATTGTACCCATTTTAAAGATGAGAAAATTTAGTCTTTGAGAACCCATTTCTTTTTTCAAGAGAGAGTGAATGGTAGAGTTGAGCTCTTAAACTTAGGTCTTCTAGTTTCTGCTCTAAAAAGGGACCCAAAAGGCTCAGGTAAGTCCTTCCTCCTCCTCCTCCTGTCCACCAGTCTCCCATTAATGGACCAGATATGGCTTAAGACAGTGGGAACCTTGAAAAGATAAGACATGAAAATTTGTTTTGAAATATGATGGGTGCTCCAGCACAATGGCTGATGATGAATGCCTAAAGCTTGCCCTGAATAGTCAGGTCCTGGAGTGCATTATTAAATGTGTAAACAAAAGTAAAACAGTAGATGAAATCCGTCTGGCTTTCAGAGAGGTTCTCTCTTTCTCTCTCTGCTCTATGGAATGCTGATTTAGTGGCAGTAAGCAGAGCCTAGGAAATGGAAGCTATTGAAATGAATTCAGATTGTCTTATTCAGGGAGTTAAGAAAGAAATGGTTTGTGGCACATGATTCACTGTGGAAGAAGAGCTACGTCACTTCTGTTTGATATGGATAGATGAAAGGCTTCTGGGTAAGACATTCCTATAAAAATCAAGGGATTAGCTTGATGAAATGCATGATCAGGGTAACTATGGGGTTTGATCCTCTGGCCAGCACTGCTGCCAGGGGAAAATAATGTACTCGAAATCAAGCAAGTTCCAACAAAGAATGAGGAATCAAATGAACAGTTAAGAAGAATAAAACTAGCAGTTTTGGTAGACAGTTCTAGTCTTAGCTGTTATTTCATTCTGGTCTCTTTTTCAGTCTTGATTGTTAGCTTTCCAATAATATTGAGTGAACAAATGAAAAACATTTAGTGTTTATGTACTAAGTACTGGGATAAGTGGTGGTCATACCCTCAAGGAGCTTACATTTTAAGAAGTGGGGGGGAAGACAGTTCCTAGAAGGGAGTTGTGGTCTTGGAAAGGTCTTTTGGTCTAGGGAGCCATAGGGATGGTGAGGAGAGCCATAGGGGCATTGATTGCCTGGAGCAAGAGATAGAAAGCAAAAGTGAAGGACACAGTATGACAACAAGATGACTGGGATTTATGGCATATGAAGCTGATTGTTTTTGATGTTAATTTTTGGACCTAGGATTGATTTACTGCCAGATTGGAAGTCCTATCATTTACTCAGGTTTTTTTTTATCCTTAATTTTCCATCTTAGAGAACTGTCTCAGGCATTGAGAGGTTTAGTGCCTTGCCCCAGTCAAACAATTTGAATCACAGCTGGGACTTGAACACAGGTCTTCTTTGACTCTGAGGAAGAAACTCTTTCATGTTGATTCTTATAAATATGGTACAATTTGGAATCATTTTGATTTCTATAACTTTCTATTTGCTTTCATTTATTTGTTCATACTGTTATAGTGGAAACAACTCTAAACTTGAACCCAGAAAACCTGGATTCAAACACTTACTTCTATTTATTATTTTTCTGTTGTTGCTGCTGTTACTGTTGTTTTGCAATGCAATTAAGGGTAAGTGACTTGCCCAAAGTCACATAACTAGCAAGTCTCAAGTTTCTGAGACTGGATTTGAACTCAGGTCATGCTGACTCCAGGGCTGATTTTCTATCCATTGCACTGTTCAGCTGCCATTATTTGTTATCCTTTTGGCCTTGGAGAAGTCTCTGAACCTCAGTGGTTTCATCCCTATATAAAATGGGGATAATAAAATTTGCCTCTTCCCTCAAGGGGTTGAGGTAAAGAAAATACTAGAAACATGAATTATAACTGTCATTCAGTTTATTAATTCAGTAAACATTTATTAAGCATCCTAGCTTCCTTCAAGTCTCAACTAAAATCCCATCAATAACAATGGAACTTTGAGAGGGCAGAAAACAGCCCTGTTCTTTAAATATGGGAGGGGCTCATAGTGAGCACTATAGGACTGTTATAGGGATATGTCCCTCAGAATGTTCTTTGTCTCCTTTCTTTCTTCATCTCTGCCTCCAGGTTTTCCCTGACTTCCTTGAAGTGTCACCTAAAATTTCATCTTCTATAGAAAACCTTACTAATATCCCTTAATGCTAGTGCCTTCCCTCTATTGATTGTCTCCAGTTTTTCTTGGTTTTTACTTGCTGGTTCTATAAACCTTAACATTTAGGGTTAAAAATTAATAAAATAATAGAAATTATGTTAGGCATGAAGTTTAATCTCTAGGATAAGTCATAAATAGATGAAGACCATCTATCCAAAGTGCCCATCCTGAACAGAGAAGGGAGTAAGATAAGGGGAAAATCATAAACCCTCTTAGAGACCTTTCTATTAGGTTGCACAATTGTAATATCATCTTTATACAATGTTCTCTGGTGTAAATAAGAATCCATTGTTATCTCTTCCTGGATTTAAAGTATAATGATAGAAGAACAAGTTTTCTGGCTTCCTAATCATTTATCTTTCAGAGTTTGTAATTAACATATGGGGAGATAACATTCTATTTTATATAACAGAAAGAAATCAAGATATAGATAATAGTTTTATAATTTCATATATAATCATATTTATTCTACTATGTTGTGGAAATTTTATTTCATAAATTAAAAAGAAAATAGAGGTATATAAGAAACATACAAGAATTATGGAATCAGATGATGGACAATAGATTACTTCCAGATAGGGCTGAGGGAGACCAGAGGAGACTACCTCCCAGCTCTGTCACTTACTATCTGTATGGCCATGAGCAAGATACTTGCCCTCTCTCAACACAAATTTGTTCATCTGTAAAACAAAGTGATCAGATTAAATGGTCTCTGAGGTCTTTTCCAACTATATATCTTATGATTGTAGGGGGCAGCATTTGAGCTGGGTAAGTCAGGGTGGATAAGATGTCAAGAATGCATTTTTCCTCTTAAGTGGTTTTTGACAAATGTGCTAAGCACATTTTCCAGTAAATAGCTTGTTCCAAAGAAATCTCACAATTCTTGTGCCCACAATTCCCAGTGTCTATATCCTATGCAGGGACTATAACAGGTACGTGTGACATGACATCAATATGTGCTGGCATTGCCTGTCAATGATTGCATTTTGAAGCCCCTAACAATTTCTGAACTGTGAAAGCCAATTGCCATGTGCCCCCACCCTTGGAATAGACACTACATATAGCTGAAAGGAAAGAGGAGACATCTGACTTTCCAGCAGGATTGGAAAAAGAAGCCAACAAAGGCTGTGCTACCAGGAAGGGAGCAGAAGGTAGGCAGGAGTGCAAGGAGCATGACAGGACAAGGGACCATTAATCTCCTGCCTTTGGGGAAAGTATGTTATTAGGCACTAGATGATGGAGACAGACAGTTTAAGTGAGCATGCATGGGAGGAAGTATAGTCACACAGCAGAGAGCCATGAGGTACCATGGAAGCAGTGGGGAGGGGAGAGAGAAGGAGCTGGGATTTACTATGAGCAAAGCAATGGAAAAGAATGAGTATTTGAGTGTTTTACCCTCCTACTTTCATGAGGATGCTTAAAGTCAATCTATAATTTTTCCTTTCCCCTTTCGAAAGAGAGTCATTTTAAAGGTGTGCTATCCTCTAAAAGTCAAGGAAGAAAGTAACCAATCTTCCCACTGGTTTCAGGGACATAGGAGACAGTGAATTGAGCTCAGGTTCTAACTCAAGTTCAAATTTCTAGTTCTGTCACTACCTATGTGAACATGCTGGGTAAATCATTGCTCTGCAAAATGAGAGAACTTCTAAGGCCTTTTCTAACTCTAAATGCAATAATGAAAAAGGACGATGATTATATTAGAATTTATAAATTGCTTTAAAATTTGACAGGCACTTTAAAAATATTATCTCATTGATCCTTACAAACAATCCTAAGGGGTAGGTGCCATTATTATCACTATTTTACAGATGAAGACACTGAAGCAAAGAGATTAAATGATTTATCCAGGGTCACACAGCCAGGAAGAATCTGAGATAGGATTTAAATTCAAGACTTCCTTACTTGATATCCAGCACTTTATCCATTGCATCACCTAACAGAATTATTTGTTAAAATGAACAGCACATTTTTCATGAATTCATTTGAATTCAGCAAAAAACGATTAAGAGCCTATCATGTTTTGGGCACTGTTTTTGTTGTGCTAGAGATCTAATGATATGATGAAATAGTCCCTACCTTCAAGAAGTACAATTTGGGAATCATTTGCATAGGGAAAATAATTTATCTATCCGTGCTAATAAGTTCACAGAGAAAGGGGGGATATGGAAGGAGAGAGAGAGAGAGAGAGAGAGAGAGAGAGAGAGAGAGAGAGAGAGAGAGAGAGAGAGAGAGAGAGAGAGAGAGAATGGAGGGAGAGAAAAATTAAAGTAGAGAGAAGAAGGACCCAAAGATAGAGACTCAAAAGAGATTAAGAAAGAATGTACAGACAGAGAGGAGAACAAGGAAGACTGATGATAATATCCTGGAGGAGAAGCTAGTCAAGACTGTTAAATACTGCAGAAAGGTCAAAAAGGATCAAGACAGAAAAAAATGCAATTTTTTTAAACAATTAAGACATTGTTAGGATACAATATACATAATGAACATAACACTTTAATGAAAAGAAATAATAAAACAAGATAATTTTATATAGTTAGAATGTTCAATCTTGACCACAGAGAAGAAATGAGGAAACTTACCATTGATAGGTAGTATTGTTCTGTGGGTGTGGAATATTACATACCTTATCAGATGCTGTTAGATAATAGATTGATTGGCTGATTGATTTTGCTTCACTTCTCTTTTTACTTCGTTACCTGTAAAGACTAACTTGTTTGGGAAGGAGTGAGAGGAATACTTGGAAATTACTGTTATTGAAACAAAGGTATCAATGATTTTTAAAAGACATTGATAGTAACTTTTGAAAGAGCAGTTTCAGTTGAGTGGAAAGTTGGAAGCCAGGAGGAAAAAAATAACTGGGAGGAGAGGAAGAGGAGACAAGCAGTTTATATGAAACTCTCTAGGAGTTTGTGAGAGAAGAGATAAGGGGTAATTACTTCATTATAAGACATTCCATCTCTTGTCTCTTTTGCTCTGGCTTTCTCAGGGTCTGGAATTCATTTCATCTTCACCTCTGCTTCACTGACTCCATAGGTTCCTTCAAAACTTCATTATGGGGCAGCAAGGCAGCTCTGGAGTCAGGAGGGACTGAGTTCAAATTTGACCTTAGACACTCACTAAGTGTATTACCCCTAAAATTCAGTTTAAATGCTGTCTTCTAGGGGAAAACATATCCTGTTCTGCCATAATTAGTGCTCTATAGCATTAAAGATATCTCAGTGGATAGAGCCTAGGTTCATAAACACTTCAGTTCAAATCTGACTTCTGAACTTATTAATAGTATGATCCTGGGCAAATCACTTAACCTTTGTCTGCTTCAGTTTTTCTTATCTGCAAAATGGCAATGATAAAGCACCTATCTAGAAGGGTTGTTGTTGTGAAGATAAATTTAACTAATATTTGGAAAGCACTTAGCACAGTGTACATTGTAGATCCTTAATAAATACTCATTTTCTTTCCTTTCTTCCTTATTTATTTATATTATTATATTATTTATTATATTATATTATTTATATTATATCTTTATATTATTTACTTTTCCAAGTATGTATTGTTTTCCTCCAATAAAATGAAATCTCCTTGAGGGCAAGGCCAGTTTCATTTTTCCCCCCCTTCTTCTTCAGGTCCTAGTATATGGTAGTTATTTGATAAATGATTGTTGAATGAATTTTGAATTTAAATACCTGGCAATAAAAATTAGTAGTTTAAAGTAGAGTAGATTACTTGGAAAAATAATCCATTAAGATAACAAAAGATCTTGTGCTGTGGAAAATTGAAACATTCAGATTAATTAGTTCTTGGACTTCATGTTGTTTTCTAATCCCAATCTTTATTGAAATAGATTTACTATTTTACTAAGCAGGGGAGGGATTTTCTTGTATTGAAAAAGAGGTGGAAAGGTAAAAGGGAAAGAAATCATAGCTATAAGAATGGAAGTTAGGGGTCATCTAGTGCAGCTCTCTTATTTTATAAATGAAGAAACTGAGGCCCAGAGAAGTTGATTTGCCTAAATTCATAAAGGTATCAGGTGGAGGAGCCAGGATTTAATGGTAAATCTCATCTCAAACTGGCTCTCTTTCTACTAATTCAACCTGATTTATTAGATCAATAGACTGCTAGAACTGGAAAGGATCTTTTAGTCCAATCCTTTTATTTTTAAAGCAGGGGGAAACAGAGAAAGAGAAATTGTGTCAAGTCTTTTAGTAATGTCTTTTCTTAGTAAAGATATTAGAGTAATTTTCCTTTTCCTTCTCCAGCTCATTTTACTGATGAGGAAACTGAAGCAAACAGGGTTAAGTGACTTGTCCAGGATCACACAGCTGATAATGTAACTGAGGCCAGATTTGGATCTGGGAAGATGAGTCCTGAATTCAGACTTGTCATTCTATCCACTTTGCCACCTAGTTATCCTGACTACATAGCTAGTCATTAGCAGAACCAATGACATCCAGACTCCCAAATCAGTATTTCAGTGACCATGTCACCCTTTCCTGCCCCCTTTGTCTTTGTAACAACAATAACAACAACAAATGTCTCAAAGCTCCTTGGGAGTTATTTTAGATTCATTTTAGAGTGCCAGTTTTCAGATGATCACATCAAGATGAGTCATAATTTTCTTTGAATTTACATTTGACCTTCACTAATCATCAAAGTGGGAAGCCAAGAGAAGCAGGGTCTCATCTTCTGAGTAGGAGGTACCTGGAAGAACTACTTTCCCTCTTTTTTTCTCACAAGTCTCTAAATGTCAAAAGAGTAAATAAGAGTAAAGAGTAAATAATTGCTCCTTGACCCTCTGGTGGAAACTGGTTTTCATTGAATATAGATTTCGGGAGTGATGGAGGTATCCTAGTGGATAATCCTTCCTGAGAATTAAAAAAAGTCTGAATGGGCAAAAAGCACCTATGGGACTGTTAGGTTTTAAAGACATTTATTCTAGTGTTCATGGTTTGATAGCAGTAGCTAATGCCAAATATCCTCTAGCACAGAACTGTATAAAATATTCAGCTCCCTAAGAGAGTTGTATTATAGAAAGAATAGACAGTGACTGAGGCCTTCTTTGAGAGTAGAATCAGGCAGGTGAAAGGATCTGGGGACTCAACTCTGGAAGCAAGGAAGGGCCTTACCCCTTTACAGGGACATTGGGCTTCCTGGATGCTCTATCTGGTCATGAAAACATTGAGAAACTTTAATTTGGAGACCTCCTTCAATAAGTAACAATCCCTCATTTGAAATTGAAATTATTTTCCTGAAAACCAGGGACCTGGAATTCTATTTTATGAAGTAATAAAACTAATTAGGCACAACAAATCCAGGTTCTGCTTAGTTTGCTCGGGATGACATACTGTATATTAGTTTGCTGTTTGGTGGGAAGCTCTTGGCTCTTGGTTTAGCCCAGGCCTCTAATCCCGAGTGCCAGAGGGTTGCAGCTCTTGGCTCAATGTGAGCCACAGAGGAATAGAGGGAGGTCTGGGGGAGCTGAAATGAGCAGCTGTTTAAGCCGAAGATCATTTCGGAGTATTAGAGGCACTATATTCTGCAGTCTTGGCAAGGGCTCTTTCAAAGGGTCCAGGGACTGCATTCAGCTGAGAAGAGAACAATTTCAGTAGGTGAAGCATGAAATATTTTTAAGGAATGGAAGAAATGTCTACTTTGGGACTGAAGAGAAGGGGATAGGGGTGAGGGTGGGAAATTTCCCCGGGGACCTGAAGATTTCTGGGGGAGCTTCTGGATGCACCCCAGGAGACTTGGAAACTGATCAGGGACAGGTTTTAGAAGATGTCCTTTATCCTAGCTAGCTAGCAGCGGGGTACAGGAGACAACTCGAATTAAGGCCGCTAATAAAATTGAGCTTGTTGTGTACATTAAAAGCAGAGAGTATATTTTAATTAGACTTGGCTACCACTTTCACTCTTATTTTCAAATATTAAATTTCTACTTTCATTTCTTGCATGATTAATCCTAGCCCTGATTAATTGGAAACACTAGGCCTTTGCAACTCCCACATATTATTCCTGAAGGGGAATGTGCTTCAGTGACAAATGTTAACCGAATGTGCTGCATTATCTTGCCTTCACATAGCAAACAAAGGGGAGAATCATTTATTCCTACCCTTGGCGGGGCAAGCGGCCACAGCAGGCAGCCGTGGTGGTGGTGGCAGCCCTCGGGGATGCCCAGGCCTCTGTTTGGACTGCGACTAAATGATCATGGCAGCTGTGCTGCCTTATTTTTACCGGTAGACAGAACTGATGCCACTCTGACTCCATTAGCCCAGTCAGAAACATAAAACTTTTATGAAATCCATTCTAGCTAAAACAACAAACCCCTTTGTCATTGCAGTAATTGAGTGGGGGTGGGCGTGGGGAGTAGGGATTTTTCCTTAGGAAATATATTCTCCGGAGACATTAATTGTATCCATCCATAATATCCTTTCCTTTGCTGGCAGAATGTTTGCCTAGAGATGGGACCCAGATGGGAAGTGCCTTGGCACCCAAGCGATGGGGTGTTGCTAAGTGTAATATCAGAGCTGCAAGGTGCTCCAGAAGTCGTCTAGTTTAACTTAGCAACTTATACTTTATACTTTAGCAACTTTAACTTATCTGAGCAGGACGTTCTTCATTAACTTCCCAGAAAAAGTGGTCATGCGTACTCTGCTTAAAGACCTTTAGTGATGGGAACTCACTGGATGCAATCCTATCTAGGGTTGGATTAATGTCATTGTTAGGAAGTTCTTCCTTTAGTTAACTTCTTGTAACTTCTGCTTAAACTACTGTAGCTTCTCTTTTGATTGGCTCTTTGGATTCACCACAATCTACTGAAACCTATTCAAATTTTAAAATGCTTTTGGGAAGCACTCCAGGTTCTGTATCAGTCAGGCTTCCATAACTAGAAGCCAGGTTGGGGGGGGTGGTTAACCTGCTCCTTAGTAGGCAATTATATAAACACTGCCTTGGACAGTCTTGGAAAGGGCTTGTTTATTTAATTGTAACCATGGTTTGTTTGTTTCTTGGTCTTAAATTGAGTTGCATAATTACTTCTTTTTGTGCTTATTCAAATACCCTTTGAGATGAAGACTGGGTGAAGTGTATATAGGTTTCTATGGTTACCAGATTAATTATAGAGAACAGCAGTGCAGGGTTGGCTCCCCTGGTTATTACTTGATTACAAAATTTGTTGCTGGCCATTTGGGTCCAAAAAAAGGTGAGTTTTTTTAGCCTCTTCTGTCACATTTGACTTATAAAAATACTTAAACCACCTGGTTTTAAATATTTTCTTTAACCCACTGATTTCTTAATAGAAAGAAAGTTCATTTCCTTTATTTGGAACTAGAATTCAAAGACCTTTGGCCTCCTGACTATCCCTGAAGATAGATAAACAAAAGAAGATTTTGTTAGTTATTTTTTGCCATCCAAAATATGAACAATCTGAAGCCACAGAAGCAGAGGATCACAGAATGCTGGACAAGGAAGAAATTTCAAAAATCATATAATTTAGTCATGGGGCAGCTAGGTGGCACAGTAGATAGAGTGCTGGCCCTGGAGTCAGGAGGGCCTGAGTTCAAATCCAGCCCCAGACACTAACTTTGTGACCCTAAGCAAGTCCCTTAACCCTGTTTAACCTCAATTTCTTATTTATAAAATGAGCTGGAGAGTTCTCTACTTGGTTGGGGCCATCAGGGGTTATAGCCTCCAGTATTGACCATTGGCTAGAGGACTAAGAGGTTGTGATTTATTCAGTGTCGTAAAATCAATATGTATAAGAGGCAGCTTTTGAATTCAGGTCTTCTTGACTTCTATGGGTATAGCTCTTCACGTACTAAGTGCATTGCCTCACTTTGTTTAGTTTTAAGGAAAGAAAATAAAAATTTAAAGTCAGGATCACGTAGAAATAATAAATCCAGGCACTGAACACTTAGGTCTTCCAAATGCATTTATCTTCCTTTGTTAGTGGCATTTACTAATATATTGGGGTGCTGTAGCTTTTTCTGGCCCCATTTGCAATTCTATAATAGGTCCAGTGGAAAGAACATTAGAAATGACCAAGAACATGTGGCATAATATTGGAAGGGAATATTATGGCACTATTAAAATGACAAATCTAAGCCATATAAGAAATATAGAAAAGCATAAGAAATAAAACAAAACAAAGAAAGCAGAACTGGAGCAGCATATATGGAAATTAAAACTATACTATCAACAAAAATTATATTTAAGCAGACAAGGAAGAGATCAAAAGGAAACAAAGTAAATAAATTGTTATTAGTTTATTAAAGCATTTATTTTTAAAAAGATGAATGTCTATAAACCTAAGCATTGGATTCTCAGTTCTGAGTACACATAAACTGAGTTGAATCTCTGAAGCTCTTCTTTTTTTAGGTTTTTGGCAAGGCAAATGGGGTTAAGTGACTTTCCCAAAACCACATAGCTAGGTAATTATTAATTGTCTGAGGCCGGATTTGAACTCAGGTACTCCTGATTCCAGGGCCAGTGCTCTATCCACTGCACCACCTAGCCGCTCCTGAAGTTATTCTCAAAGAATAATTTTCATTCTCCCAATCTGAGAGTCAATATATGGGAACATCTGATTTGGCCTATTTCTTTTTGAGAATACTGAACTTGTTCCTATATTCACTAGCCCCCTTTAACCAATGAGGTTGACAAAATATTTAAAAAGAAGTTTTATTCAAAAATAACAATAACATTAAAAGGACTTCCCAGGTCTCTGTCTCCCAAGGTCCATTGCTGTGTTTGTAATTCACAGTAGCAGATATAGGGAATGTATGAGGACTTGCTGAGCCTTTGTCAGAGATGCTCATCTACTCTTGGCATAAACCTGCCACCCAACTTTCACCTGTGACTCTAAGAAGCTGTAGCATATATAGTAGCTACATTCCAGTATACCATCTCAGCAGAGGGCTAAACCAGGTTGAGGGGAACCAACAGACCTCAACTCTATCTATGATTAGAGGGAGACCTACCCTAAGCATGTGAAGACTTCCCCATTGCAGAATGGCCAGATGAGAACAACTGGTGCTAATGATAAGGAAGGTGCCTGAAGCAGGTGTTGTGGAGTGCTTAGAGCTTGGTTAGAAGTTGAAGATACCAGGGTCATCCACTGCATCTAGAGTCATCACCCACCATCTTGACTTTTCACGATTGAACTTTGATGACTCTGAAAGAGAGAGAGTGAGATTGATGGGCTTTGCACAACTCAGTTCACTTAAATCCAATTCATTCCTGAGTTCAGACATCACTCTGTGATGTCACTGATCCTATTCTAAAAAGAAGGATAACAAAATAGCAACCCAAAGTTCAGATAACAATTCCACTTCTCACTAGCGGACTCAGAGGTCTTATGGTTAGTCAGTCAGTCAACAAAACTTTATTAGGCATTTTCTATGTGCCAGTAACTGTCAGAAGTGCCAGGAATATAAAGAAAGGCTAAATCTCTGGCATCAGGGAGCTCACAATCTAATGGGAGAGACAAACTGCAAACTATATACAATACATACATATATATATATATATATATAGATATATATATAGATATATACACATATCACACACACATATACAGGATAGATATATACAGGATAAATAGGAAATAATCAACAAAGAGAAAGCACTAGAATTAAGAGGATTGGGAAAGATTTGCTGTAGAAGGGGGAATAAGGTGAGGGGAAATATCTCCTGGTCACTTTCCTGCTTCTCCTTAAATGTGCCAATACTTCCTTCTGCTCAGAAGGCTACAGTTGTAGTTTGTTGTCTAGATTCTACAGTACTGCCAGACTGTTAGACTGATTCCCCATTCCTCATGGTTGCCTGGCTAGTAGCATGATCTCTGTCCCTTGTTGGCTCTTTTCAGTGTGTGCCCTGTGATTGCCTGGTAATGTGACTAGGTTGACTGACACCCACTCCTCAGGTTGGTCAGTCCTGTGGTCTGCAGGCTCACCAAGCCTGAGAGTTAACATCCATGGAGGGACATTCCCTTCCTTGGAAGCAAATTCTCCTCCACCTTCATATGTGAACTTTTACCTTGATCCCTGACTTGTACAAGTGGAAAGGGAAAAGGAGCATCTGGCAGGAGGCTCTATTCCCTTCTTACATAAGGAAATGGGCAGTAGACTACATGCCATAATTCTCACTTTGTGATTATAAATGATTTTATTTAGAGTTTTATTTTGGTTGTTGTTGAGATTGTTATTAAAATAAAAATTATAAAATAAAACAAAAATAACTTGACCAGGTGGTCAAGAGATGTGTATTCTTTCTCCTTGAAGTTCTGAATGGAACTTGTCCATTGACAATATTAACCAAAGTGTGATGAATCTTTAGGTACCTTGGCAGAGGCTCATAAGATCATAAATAAAGAACTAGATAAAACTTAAGAAGGTTGAGTCCAAACTTCTCATTTTACAGATGAAGAAATAGGCATGATGAGGTTAAATGTCTTACTCGGGGTCATATAACTAATAATTATCTGAGGCAGGATGGAACTCATTTCTTTCTCACTGCTAGTCCAGATCTCTGATGACAGTATTCTCTCCTTCTTGGCTCCCAAGGAGATGCTTGCTTTGGGCTTTACATTAATTGATTTAGGAGATGGCGTGGACTTTGAGTTAAGATATATTGAATGAATATGTCTTCTCATTCCCGCCCAGATTACTAACCCGAGCATCTGAAAAACCTTTGTTCTCTCAACCACTCTGGATGAATTGCCTTGATGTGTTGTTGTGGCTTATTGATATATGACTATCAAAGAAACGAGATTAGCTTTTTAAGCGAACACACTGAAGTGAAGCATATTTAAATGAATGCTGTCTCTTCAAAGTAGTCCCCATGGGAAGCTGTGTACTAATTCCATTTTTAATGGTCATATTGAAGAATATTTTCAAATAAGTTAAAGGTTTTATAAAGGTCTTTCCTGCCTCTCTCTCTCTCTCTCTCTCTCTGTATATGTATATATATATATATATATATATATGTATATATATATACACATATATATGCCCATGTAGACATATATACACAAATACATACACACATATGTATATGTGTATGCACACATATTGTTTTCTATTTAATTATCTATACCTCAAAATTCTACAAGGTAGAACAGAGCTAGATCTTGCCTTGCTCTTTGTACAGAAAATATGGTTGGATATTTACCATTCTTTTTCCTACAACACAGGCATTGATCTCCCTGAGACCATCACTGGCAATATTCACCTCTTTTGTTATATGATCTGGCAGGAAGAGCAATGAAACTGCATTTTCTTTAGGGGAGCTAGTTACTATGTTGGTTTTGTTGTTGAGTCTTTTCAGTCATGTCCAATTCTCTGTGACACCATTTGGGAGTTTTTGGGGGCAAAAAACGAGTATTTTGACATTTCCTGCTGCAGCTCATTGTACATATGAGGAACTGAGGGAAATAGGCTTAAGTAACTTGCCCAGGTTCACATAGCTAATAAGTGTCTGAGGTCAGGATTGATCTCATGAAGATGTACGTTTCTTATTTCAAGTCCATTTCTCCATTTATTCTGCCACCTAGCTGCACACTGATTATAATAAATATCTTTATAAGACATGAATAGGGAGGGACCAAGGTATCTAAAGTTATCAATAGAATTTCAGACAATAAGAGGAGCATGGGAAACATGAATCTTTTGCAGAATATTAAAGTTATCTTTCACAGTCCTTATTTTTCTGTACTTTTATATCCTCAAAAGCACAGAATCATAGAATCATGAGCTAACAAAGGTAGAAAGGACCAAAGAGATCATATGTCACTCTTTCTTTCCATTTTACAGATTAGGAAATGGAGGCCTAGCCATCGGAAGTGACTTGCTCAAAATAAAAAACCAAACAACACAGAGAGGTAATGTAATATGGTAGTTAAATTACTAGACTGTAGTCAGGAACACTTGGGTTTGAATCTTGCCTCTGACAATAGATGCATGACCAATGTCACTGATCACAGAGTTTATTGTGGGGTAGTAAAATATAAAATGACTGGAGAGGTAGAAAGGGATCATATATTTTATCCTGGGGGTAATTCCAGCCACTGAATAGGAAGGCAATATTGGTATACCTCTTCCTTTTCCTCTTTCTCCTTTACCTCTTTATCTACCTCTTCCTCTGCATTTTTCTTCCTTTTCCTACTACTTCATTTGATAATTTTGTCAAGGATTGGTCCTAAGTCTGAGGAAAATTTTGGCTTCATTTGGCATGGAAACCAACTCTATGCGGCTTTCCTTTGATCTGTTGACACAATGTGATTTTTAGATACTTTCTAAACTCTTAAACCTATCTCTTAGATAGGTAAAAAGGGTAGAAAGATGAATAAATAAGAAAGGCAATGACAGTGGGAAGTGATAAGGACATGACCCTACAGAGTTTGAACAATTTGTAATAAACACTTGAGTTTTTTCCTTAACAGATGTCTATTGTTAGGGCCAAAGGAGGAATAATCCTGACTGGGATATCAATTCTATAAACATGATTGCATAGCCCCAGAGACATCCTTATTTATGGAATTAAATTCTTATGAGCAGATACAAATGGGAGCATTTGATGAGAGGAGAACAGCTCACAATGCAGATTTTTACCCAAATCTTCCAAGTACTTATAAAGCTTGATTTGGTAAAAAGTTCCTCTTTGGTTAGAGAATAAAACATAATTGAGAGGATGAAGGGTGCTCTTCCCCAGGGCAACTGTTGCCTGTTTTTTAAGCATTAGGACTGGCATGTGCAAGGTAGAGTGATCCACTATCTCTTTTGTTTATTCTGATTGGTGCCTGTGGAATATCAGACACTTCAGACTGGATAGAAAATTGGAATATTATTTTGACTTTAATAGATTTGGTTTCTGTAAGGTTATGAGATGCCCTAGTTGGCCAATGAAATAGGAATTGCAATAAATTCCACAATTAGTAACTCACAGTTGTCCATATATTTTATATGCAGTTTTTTTGGCTTGTTATGATACCCTAAGAATATCTCTCACAGGATAGTCTCATTGCCTTGGGGCACCTTGGTTTCCATGGGCTCGCAGCATGGTAATATCTGAGATTTTTTCAGTTAAAACTGTCCTACCCTAAAATTCTTGAAGTTTGAACCTCCTCTCTTTGATGACAATCTCTTCTTCTTCTAATTCCCAATTTGAACACTCCTTTGCTCCTTTCATATCTATTCCTTACTTCATGGAAACAAATTATATCTGTCTGGGTGGTTCATGGTAATCCTAGATCCAGGGGCACAAAAGTATGCCTAGGAAAACCAGCATGAAAGATATTCTTAAAGTCCCTTTTAAAAACAAAATTCAGACTTCTGGCCAAGATGGCAGAGAGAAGACAGGCACAGTGCTAGTCTCCTGATCTTCTCTCCTGATCTTCCCTCATATATAATATGAAACAAACCTCTTAACAGAAATCCAATCTACAAAATCCAGAAAGAGAAGCTAGGAGATCTATCTCAAGGTTTGTCTTCCAGAATCTTGGGTAAGCCAAGCACAGAGGGCAGACTCTGCTGGGAACACAGAGCCTGAGAGCTCCACTAGCCTAATTAGTGGGGTGGACTAGAGCCTGGAAGTCTAAAAGTGGGGCAAGCCTGATTGGCCACAGGGGCATGGGTCAACTAGGGAGCAGAGTCATTGGTGGTGGCACTGGCAGTCTGGAGCTTGCCTGCAGAACTGGAGGGTGAGTTCCAGTTCAGGGTTGCTGCAACCATACCTTCATTTCAGCTGAAGGCTCTTCCCAGAACAAACACAATTACAGCCCAATTCTGTCCCAGGCTAAGAGCAGCAGACCTCCCTCAGTTGTGAATAGGGAGAGCAGTTACCTTGCCCTAGGGCAAAACCCACCTTTGGACAAAGATAAAAGTACTAAACAGCTTCATCTACTCTCTCCAGGCTAAGGGAGAGGGCCTTAAATTAAGGTCACAAATACTCCAGAGAAAGCAACCAACATGCCTACTGGCCAGCCCACTAGGAGTTACTAAACCTAGTGAGTAAAGCCTCTAAGGGATCTCAACTCCAAACCTCTGTGAACCAGCCCCTTGACAACATAAGGTCTTAGGAAAATGAAGAAAGGTCAGAGGAAAGGAGGATACACAGAATAATACCTAGAAGGAAAAGACCCTAACTCAGAGAGACCTAGAACCTCTGAGGAGACTAAGACCTGTTCTCCAGCACAGAAAGACTTCCCTGAAGAAATCAGGAAGGAAATTAAAAATCAATTGGAAAATTTGGGAGAGACAACACCTTGCAACAAGAAAACAAACCATTGGAAAATACAATTGGAAAAAGGCAAAAAGAAACTAATTCTCTCAAAACCTCATTTTGTCAAATAGAAAACTCTTTCAAAAATAGAATTGACAAATTGGAAAAGCAAGAAAACTATTGAACTAATAGATAAAACCAAGAGTTGGTTGTATGAAAAAACCAATAAAGATTATAAACCTCTGGTCAATTTGATTAAAAAAAGAAAGAAAAAGCCAAATTACTAGTATCATAAATAAAAAAAGGTGAACTCATCACCATTGAGGAGAAAATTAAAGTAATAATTCAGAATTGTTTTGCCCAACTCTATGCCAATAAATTTGACAATCTAAGTGAAATGGATGAATATTTACAAAAATATAAGTTGCCCAGGTTAAGTGAAGAGGAAATTAAAAACCTAAACAACCCTATCTCAGAAAAAAATTCAATAAGCCATTATTGAATTCCCTAAGGGGAAAAAAAATCTCTAGGGCCAGATGGATTCACAAGTGAATTCTATCAAATATTTAAGGAACAATTGGTTCCAATTCTATATAAACTCTTTGGAAAAATAGGTGAAGACAGAACTCTGCCTAACTCTTTCTATGACACCAATATGGTGCTGATACCTAAATCAGGAAGAGTTAAAACAGAGAAAGAAAATTATAGACCTATATCCCTGATGAATATAGATACAAAAATCTTAAATAAAGTCTTAGCAAAATGATTACAATATGTTATCACTAGAATAATACATTTTGACCAAGTAGGATTTATCCCAGCCATGCAGGGTTGGTTCAATATTAGGAAAACTGTTAGTATAATAAATTATATCAATAATAAACCTATCAGAAATCATATGATTATATCAAAAGATGCTGGAAAAGCTTTTGACAAAATACAGCACCTTTTCCTACTAAAAGCACTAGAGAGTGTAGGAATAAATGGATTGTTCCTTAGAATAATAAGCAGTATCAATATGAAACCATGAACAAGCATTATATGCAATAGGGATAGACTAGAGGCATTCCCAATAAGATCAGGGGTGAAACAAGGGTGCCCATTATCACCACTACTACTCAATATTGTATTAGAAATGTTAGCTTCAGCAATAAGAGAAGAAAAAGAAATTGAAGGAATTAGAATTGGGAAGGAAGAGACAAAACTCTCACTCTTTGCAGATGACATGATGGTATACCTACAGAATCCCCCAAAAGCATCTAAAAACCTACTAGAAATAATTAAAAACTTTAGCAAATTCACAGGATATATAATAAACTCTAATAAATCTGCAGCATTTCTATATATGACTAGCAAGATACAGCAGAAAGAACTAGAAAGATAAATCCTATTCAAAGTAACCTCAGAAAATATAAAATACCTGGGAGTCTATCCAGGTAGACTCAAAAAACTTTTTGAAAACAATTACAAAAAACTTCTCACAGAAATAAAATTAGATTTAAATAACTGGGCAAGCATCAACTGCTCATGGATAGGCTGAGCTAATATAATAAAAATGACAATTCTACCAAAACTAAATTATCTGTTTAGTGCCCTACCAATCAAATCCCAAAATAATTTCTTTAGTGAGTTAGAAAAAGTTGTAAGTAAATTTATATGGAGAAATAAAAAGTCAAGAATTTCCAGGGATTCAATGAAAAAAAGTACAAAAGAAGATGGCTTAGCCTTACCACATCTAAAATTATATTATAAAGCATCAGTGATCAAAACTACCTGGTATTGGCTAAGAAATAGAGTGGTGGACCAGTAGAATAGACTAAGTGTAATAGCAGGAAATGATTATAGTAATACGCTATTTGATAAACCCAATAGTTCAGTTATTGGAATAAAAACTCTCTATTCAATAAAACTGTAGGGAAAATTGGAAATTAGTATGGCAGAAACTTAGATTAGACCAACACCTCACACTCTATAGCAAGATAAGATCAAAATGGATACAGGATTTAGACATAAAAAACAATATTATAAACAAACCTGAAGATCAAGAAATAGTTTACCTGTTGGATTTATGGAAAGGGAATCAGTTTTTGACCAAGGAAAAGATGGAGAACATCATTAAAAACAAGATAATTTTTTCCATTACATTAAAAGGTTTTTGCACAGATAAAACTATTATAACCCTGATCAAAAAAAAAATGTAGTAAATTGGGAAACAATTTTTACAACTAATATATCTGACAAAGGACTCATTTCTAAAAATATACAGAGAACTGAGTCAAATTTTCAAACAAAAGTCATTCCCCAATTTACAAAATTTCAAAGGATATGCAAAGGCAATTTACAGATAAGGAAATTAAAATGATCCATAGTCATATGAAAACTTGCTCTAAATCATTACTTATTAGAGAAATGCATATTAAAGCATCTCTGAGATATCATGTCACACCTCCCAGACTAGCCAATATGACTAGAAAGGACAATGATCAATGTTGGAAGGAATGTGGGAAATCTGGGACACTAATACATTGTTGGTGGAGCTGTGAACTCATCCAACCTTTCTGGAGAGAAGTTTGGAATTATGCCCAAAGGGCAACAAAAATGTGCATACCCTTTGATCCAGCAATACCACTACTGGGCCTATACTCAGAGATGATGAAAAAGGGTAAAAACATCACTTGTACAAAAATAGTCATAACGTCCTTGTTTGTGGTGGCAAAGATTTGGAAATTAAGTAAATGTCCTTCAATTGGGGAATGGCTTAACGCACTGTGGAATAAGTATATCATGGAACTCTATTATTCTATTAGAAACCAGGAGGAATGGGAATTCAGGGAAACCTGGAAGGATTTGCACGAACTGATGCTGAACAAGTTGAGCAGCACCAGGAAAACATTTTATACCCTAATAGCAACATGGGAGTGATGACCGACCTTGATGGACTTGCTCATTCCATCAGTGCAACAATCAGGGACAATTTTGGGTTATTTGGGATGGAAAATACAATCTCTATCCAGAGAAAGTATTGTAGAGTTTGAAAAACGTGCAAAGACTATTACCTTTAATTTAGAAGGGAAAAAACCCATTATCTTACTATGCAATTCTTCTATCTCTTATACTTTATTTTTCTTCTTTAAGGATATGATTTCTCTCTCATCACATTCAACTTAGATCAATGTATACCATTGTGAAGGCTAACAAATTGCCTTCTTTGTGGGGGAGGGAAGGAATTTTAGGGGAAAAATTGTAAAACTCAAAATAAAATAAAATAAAATAAATAAAAACAAAATTTAGTTGATTGGAGGATGGTAGAGAGAGATTTCAGCTTGTCAGATATTATGACACAGGACTTTGGCGGTAAGGTGTGGGGGCAGGAAATCCTGATTTGAACTCAGAAAGATGTCTTTCTAACTCCAGACCTGAAAATCTATCCATTGTACCTCTATCTGCCCATATATGAAAATTGAATCTCACTTCAGACACCAGTTATGTAACTTTGGTAAGTAATATATCTTACCAAATAAATTACATAACTTACCAAATAAGTGTTTTTCTCTATTTGCCTCAGTTCCTCATCTGTAAGGAGACACTGAAGAAGGAAACGGCAAACCATTCCTGTATTTTTGCCAATAAAACTCCATGGACAAAAGTCCATGGGATCACAGAGAGTCATACAGGAATGAACAACTAAACAGCAATAAGAACAACAAATTTTGTATGTATGTATGTATGTATGGTCATATCTGGCAATAGTAATTAGAGAATCAAGAAAAGTTTCATATTGAAATTGATATTTGCATTGAGCCTTTAAAGAAAAAAAAAGTATTCTAAGAAGAATAAGCAATGAAAGGATACAATGTAGTCAAAGACAAAGAGAGAGAACATAGAATGCTATACATGGGAAACATTTAGAAAGGTCACCTTCACTGAACCATTGTGTTAGAAGAGGAGATATGTGGGAGGAGGCTAGAATGGTGATCTGGAGTCAGATTGTGAAGGTTTTTTAAATGCCAATCAGAGATATTTCTATTTGACCATAGAGATAATAGGGAGCCAATGTAATTTACTGGGGAGAAGTGTGACATGATTAGACCTTCCTGGGTTTTAGGATAACTGTTTTGACTCTCTGAAGAATGGTTTGGAACAGAGAGTGGTTTGAGTCAGGGAAATCATTTGGAGAACCCTATTATTATAGCCTAAGTGAGAGGTTATAAAGATATGAATTAGAGAGGTGGCTTTCTTAGTTAAGAAAGGAGACGGATTGAGGTACTTTGTGGAAGTAGAAGAGACAAGATTTGCAAGTGATTGGATATATTATGATCTCAGCTTGCTTTCAAGAAAATCTTTATGAGAATTATTCTCTTCTATCAAGGACATCCTTGATAAAAAATGTGCAATAGAAATAAAGGCTTTTGCAAATAATGTTCTACAGCAGAGCATATCTTTATGTCATGTGATTGGTTGAAAGGTGTAGAGAATATGAGATCCCATTGTTTTTATTGTCCAATGATTACAAAAAAGCATTTGACTCAGCAGGACAAAATACAGCCTTAAAGGCTTTGCTCCAACAAGGTGTTTTCCCTGCATATATTAGCATCATAAAAGATTCCTTGACAAGCACAGCAGAGATAACTTTATTCAATGGCCTCTGAATGTTGATATTAAGTGAGGCATAAAACCAGTCCATGCATGCTCACCAAAGGTGATTTCTATTGTCACAGAGAATGTTTAGTATATTGTCTACAAAAAGAAAAGTGATTCTTTTTTTTTTTTTTTTTTTTTTTTTTTTTTAGTTTTTGCTAGGGAATAGGGTTAAGTGGCTTGCCCAAGGCCACACAGCTAGGTAATTAAGTGTCTGAGTCCAGGTTTGAACTCAGGTACTCCTGACTCCAGGGCTGGTGCTCTATCCACTGCGTCACCTAGCTGCCCTGAAAAGTGATTCTTCATAGATGGTTGAGGTTCTTTAGTCTAGATACCCATTTGCAGATGACCTTGAACTGACTATATCAGCTGAGGCTGCTAGGTGGTGTAGTAGATAGAGTGTTTGGACTTGGAATGAGGAAGATCTAAGTTCAAATATGGTTTCAAATACTTACTAGTTTTGTGATCCTGGATAAATCACCTAACTTCTATCAATCTCTATTTTTTAAACTGTAAAATGAGTTTTATAATAACAGCACCTAGGTCAGAAAGCTATTGTGATAACACAATGAGATATTTACTTATTTATTTTTCATTTTATATATATATATATATATATATATATATATATATATATATATATGGTATGTGTGTATGTTTTCCAATTACATACAAGGTTAACAATCATTTTTTCAAGGTTTTGAATTTTACAATTTTTCTACCTTCTTCCCTTCTCTCCCCACTCCCCCCAACAGAAGCCACTCTGATATAGTCTTTACATTTGCATCCATGATATGGATAGATCAAAACTGAATGTGTTGTGAGAGTAGATACAGTTACAAAAGGAAGAAAGAAAACATTAGAGATAGCAAAATCATGAAATACATAAGACAATTTTAAAAATTGAAGATAAGAAGATTTTTATCTTCGTTAAAATACCACAGTTCCTTCTCTGGGTATGGATGGTATTCTCTATCACAGATCCCCTAAAGTTGTACCTGATTAGTGCACTGATGGGGTGAGGGGGACTATCAAGGTTAATCATCACCCCATGTTATTAAGGTGTACAATATTATTCTGATTCTGCCCATCTTACTCAGCATCAATTCATGCAAGTCTTTCTAGGCTTTTCTGAAATCCCATCCCTCATGATTTTTTTTTTTAGGTTTTTTGCAAGTCAAAAGGGGTTAAGTGGCTTGCCCAAGGCCACACAGCTAGGTAATTAAGTGTCTGAGTCCAGGTTTGAACTCAGGTACTCCTGACTCCAGGGCTGGTGTTCTATCCACTGCGCCACCTAGCCAACACCCCTCATGATTTCTTATAGAACAATAGTGTTTCATCACATCCATATGCGACAATTTATTCAGGCATTCCACAATTGATGGGTATACCCTCAATTTCTAATTCTTTGCCACTACAAATGGAGCTGTTATGAATATTTTTGTACTTGTGGAATTTTTACCCTTTTTCATGATGAGATAATATTTATAAAGCATTTAGCATTGTATCTTCCACATAGAGGCCTTCAATTGCTTGATTCCTTGGTCCCTTGGTCCCTTCCTCCCATCCTTCCTTCTTTCCTTCCTTCCTTCCTTCCTTCCTTCCTTCCTTCCTTCCTTCCTTCCTTCCTTCCTTCCTTCCTTCCTTCCTTCCTTCCTTCCTTCCTTCTTTCCTTCCTTCCTTCTTGTCAAATGGAAGAACATTGCAGAATCTTCTAAATGAAATGTATAATCACTCAAAACAGCTATGATTAAGTAACTTCACGGGGAAAATCAAGAATGACTTTTGTCTAGGCTCCCATGTTCAGTTGGATGGAAAACTCATAAAGCTGGCCATTTAGTACATATATCCTGGAAAGATATCCTAAGTGAATAATGAATCTCTGCCCTACAATGACCGGGATGAAGAAAGTGGGTGTTATTGAATCTGGAAGATTGAGCAATTCTTTCAATAGCCTTAAAATTAATAACCATTTTTTTTGCAAGGCAATGGGGTTAAGTGGCTTGCCCAAGACCACACAACTAGGTAATTATTAAATGTCTGAGGCCATATTTGAACTCAGTACTCCTGACTCCAGGGCTGGTGCTCTATCCACTGTGCCACCTAGGTGACCCAATAACCATTTTTTGAACATGAATATTCTTTTGGTAGAGCAGCTAAGTGGTGCAGTGAATAGAATACTTAGGCCCTAGAGACAGAAAGACCTGGGTTCAAAAGCAGTATCAGACATTTACTAGCTCTGTGACCCTGGACAAATCACTTAACCCTGATTGTCTCAGGTTCTTCATCTGTAAAAATGAGCTGGAGAAGAAAATGACAACTCACTTCAGTATCATTGCTAAGAAAACCTCAAGTAGGTCACAAAGAGTTGGACATGATTGAACAGCAACAAATTCTTCTGATAAAGAGGCAGTCTGGTATAAAGGTTGAAGAGCTAACCTCCCTTGAGACATATTAATTATATCACCCTGGACAAGTCAATTGAACTCTTTGTGTCTCAGGTAATTTAAGACTATTTCTGATGAAAAGTCATCAATCTAGGTTGGTAGAGGGAATTTTCTCCTTGGGAGTTTTCTACAAAAATGAAATCATAGTTCTGGACCAGAAAAAAATGATTACAGTCAAAGAAATATATGACCAAAAAAAAACAAAAGGAAGGTTATGAATCCATCTTCAATAATGCCAACGAGTATTCACCCAAAGAGGCAATTTAGCTGAGAGAATAGAGAGCTGATCCCTGAATCAAGACTTGGATTCTAGTTCTGTTTCTGTCTTACATGCGCTAGCTGATTCTAGATAAGTCATTTAGCCTCCAATGGCCTTGGTAACTCTCCTAAATTAATTAAAGTTGCAGAGTAGCTGCTGGTCTGCCTTGTTAGGGAGATTTCTTATTGAGAATTTCCAATCAGGCCCAGTTTCAAATGCTCCAAAAATATTCATCCAACTTTCATCCGAATAGGTCTTACAGTAAACTTCCTCAAATTCCTCTAAGTTCTACCCTCTACACAAGAGAGTCTTAAATGATCATATAGTCAAATCCTCTCATTTTAAAGAGGAGACAACTAATTTTTTAAAATTTTTGTTTATTTAAGGCAATGGGGTTAAGTAATTTGCCAAGGTCACACAGCTAGGCAATTGTTAAGTATCTGAGTTCACAGGAGATCCTACTGACTCCAGGGCCAATATTCTGTACTGAGAAAACAACTATTTCAAAGCCAAGACTAGAACTCAGAACTTTTTTTCAGTTATACAATCCAGTTTTACATTTTATCTTTCTCTTCTCCATCCTTCTAAGGCCAAATGCTTATACTACCTCCATTTTTGCAAACTTTGGTACTTCATAATGACTTATCATTTCCAATCTATTATCTTGTACCTTCAATATACTTTTACTTGTTCATTTTTAATACATTTCTCTAGAATCTGAGGCCTTGGGTTTGATTCTAATTCTGTAACTTACTGTGTGACATTTAAGAATTTGGGTCCTAGTTTTCTCAATGACATAGCAATCCTGATGTGACAGAGACAACAGTCTGTCCAACTGAGGTACTCAAGGAATTTGTAATTCTGTCCCTGGAACATTTGGAGGTCAGGTGCTTTGGTGAGGAGTGGGGATGAAGGTGGGGGGATTATCTTCTGGGGAAGAGCCAGAGCCGTCATTTCAGGGCAGGGAGCTCAGGTTCAGGAAGCAGCCCTCCCTTTGATTCTTGGTGTTTCAACTGGCAGCCTTACTCTTGAAAGATTAGACAAAAAGGGAAGATACAATTGGCATAGAATGTGATTCCTATTTCACCCCAGTCTTGGGAAATGAATCTAAACCTCATTATTTCTCTTGGAACTAAAAGTGACAATATGACAAAAATAATAGTAATATTAATTTACATTAATATAGCAAATTAAAATTTTCAAAATTCTTTCTATAACTTATTTCATGAGTCTCACAACAGCCCTGTGAGATAGGTGCTATAGGAAACTGAAAGTCAAGGGACTTGTTCACTAGTATTTGAAATAAGATTTATATCCAGTTCTTCCTAATTTCTAGTTCAGTGTGGTATCCCTATACTTATGGTCATTGTCTTTATAGAGCATAATCTCACTTTCCTAGGCAAACATTGCATAGGACCCCCAGGAATTGCCATAAAGAATATCTTTCTAAGAACAGAAGGAATGGGTTTCAATTTGTCCGGTGGAATTGGGGAGGGTGCTGTCTGTTGTGGTCCCTTGTGGTTGTTATAAAATGCTTCCCCTCCTCCGACCCTAATGCTGCTGAATTTCTGCCTTATAGTTATTCAATTACTCCAGTGCTCTTAATGAACTGAGGTGACAGTAATGGATGAGTTTTTTAAAACAATGAAATTGAAAGCAAATTTGGATGAGCAGGCTATTGGCTTAATAAATAAATAAGCTTTTTGCATGGAGTTTTTCAGCTGACTTGGGCACATGTGCATAATTAAAGAGAAATTTGCAGAAGAGATTAATAGCCCTGGAGCTAGAGGAAGAGAGGAAGTTGAAATATAAATAGTTCATGGACTTCTAGGACCCTTTTATACTTTCATTGTTCTTCCCATTCTTTTTACTTACTGTTCATAAGATCAAAGATATAGCTCTGGAAGGGAACTTAGAAGTCATCTAGTCTAATATTTTCATTTTGCAGATGAAAAAGCTGAAGGTAAGTGACTTGCCTAAGGTCACACAGTAAGCATCATGGAATTTATTTGAACTCAGGTTCTCTGACTCCATAACCAGTGCTCTTTCTGTTATACTGCACTACCTCAGATACTACTAGCTAGGCAAATCCCTTAACCTCTTCCTGCCTCAGTTTTCTTCTTTGTAAGATGAGTATTTAATGCATACATTAAAATGGATATATGTATATATTTGTATGTATGCATACATATATATGCAGTTATATATAGTAGAACCACTGCATAATGCAGTTTAAAGAATAAATATGGAAATGCAATTTAAAAATAAATATCAAAATGAAATCCACTCCTTCTAGTCTTAGGAAGATATATTATGTGGCAAATTCCTGCATACTCTGAGTCTGTGTTTGTCTAGTAAAGTGAATTTGTGTTTTATATGGAAAGTGAACTAGATATACTGAATATGATATTGGACTGTAAATCAGGAAGACCTGGATACAAATCTCCCTTCAAACACATACTAGTTCCATGTCCTTGGACAAGTTGCTTTGAGAATAAAATAAGATAATTACCTTCTTTTGCAAAAAAAGTTTTTTTGCAAATCTTAAAGTGCTATATAGATATTGATATTGGTGGTATTGTTTTTATGATTATAACTGCTACTGTCATCAGTTGTCTCTTAGGCTTGGAATAACCTCCCCTATCCCCCAACCCCCATGTTTCCCTAGTGAGTTTCTACCCATCCTTCAAGATCTATTTTCATAGAGTGCACACTCAAACCTTACTTGATCTCCACATTCAGAAATGATCTTTCTTTCCTCTGACTTCACATAACCCTTTGTACTATTCTTATATACCTGGCTTTTTCTATTTTAGAAATTTTTTTTGTTGGTAGCTTCTCCCCCATTAGATGCCAAGCTCCAGGAGGGTAGGGCCTATGGCTTATTGATCTCTGAATATTTTCTAGTAGCTAGCTCAGGGTTTTTCAGAAAGAGGACATTTCATCAATTTAGTGAATGTGATTGATTTTTAAAATCTATTTCTATCATCTCTTTTAACTTGATGTTGTACCCATCTATTTCTTATCTAGCTCAGTATCATTTATTCATTCATAGAATCTTGAAATTGGAAATGAACACGCAGGTACAGATGGAAAGCTGAACCCTAGAGAGTGACAGTGGTTTGTGTAAAATTATATAACAATTAGTGACAAGTTGGGATTAGAACTCTGCTCTTATTTCCAGTGTTCTTTTCATTGCACTGTATTTCCAATACACTGTGAATCAAATCACATTTTTGCTGCTACTTCCAATCATATTGTTTTATGGTAGTAGCCTGAGAGAATGTAGACTATAATAAAAACATGTTATTTATTCTCTGGCCATTGCATTATGAAGTGCTTCCACTATATTTATCCTTTTTAAGTATACACATTAAATAAATATACTGTATTTGACCTATTTTAGGAAATTTTCAAGGGTAGTTTTTTCCCTGAGATTCTCAGATCTCACTTGTCCTTCCAAATAGTTGCAGAGAGAGAAAGTTGCAAAGGATCAAATTTTGGTTTTGTGTGAATAAAAGTTTATTAATCATTAGAGTTTTCCAGTGGAATGGGCTTTTTCTCCCTGGAGACCTTTAAACAAAGTTTGGATGACCTCTTGGCAAGTAAAGGAAGCTTTATTCAGGAGGATGATGGACCAGATGGTATCCAAGATCACTTCCAATTCTGTGACTTTGTGAAATAACATTATAGTCTTGTGTACTCTATCGCTTCACCAGAACAATTTGTTGATGATAGTGATAAAGGTCAAGAATATTTCTCATATTATACTCTAATATATCCATGTTTCTGTGATCTTGTGGCTATACATTACTCTCTCCTGTAAAGCAGATTTAAATCCATCCATGATTGCCCATCTTGTGGGACTCTTATCCATATCCTTCCATAAATCTATGGCAGGAAGTCCACCCAATAGATTGGAGTTTGTCCTTGTATTCACTTGACATCACATGGATGCCAGTAATCCATGAGAGTTGTCCATTAGTGATCTCTCACTCTTGCCACTTATTTAGCCCATCGTTTTTTCCCCAGTCTTAGATGATAATGAAAATTTGCTTGTCTTCTTATGTGTGAAAGATTTATATTTATTTTGACTCTCAGGACTGTGGTTCAAAACCTAGTTCTTCTAATTTATTATCTGTGTTAACTTGGGCAAGTCTCCTCAACTCTCTAGGTCTCTGTTTCCCCATTTATAAAATGAAGGGATTAGATTAGACATTAGGTAGTTTCTAAATAATAAAAATCCTGTTACTGACATAGAGATACAACATGATAGAGTTCCCTAAGCACTGTAAAGAAACCCATCTCTCTAGGTAGTTTATTTTTCTAACCACTGGGCCATAAAAAGTAGTAGTTATTTGGCTTTCTCCTAGGCACTGCCTTGCCTCTAGCCTGTGACTAAGTCAAATTATCATTCTTTAAACAGATTATAAACATTTGCCAGAGAATTAAGTTGATGGATAACACTGGATTGGTTTGGATGCTATGCAATTCAGAAACATGCAATGCTGACACTTTTAGCCTTGCAATCTCTGCTCATATATAGCTTTACAAGGTAAGCCGGTTAAAAGAAGATCAAATAAAATGTAGGCTTATTGATTCAACTGACTGCAATAAGCTAAGGCAGGCTTTCTGAAAGTCAGTTAAGGAAAAGGCCATTCTCCCTCCTCCAGATTCTGGAGAATGAGTAGGGAAAATGTGCAACCTCCACTTTTCTTTTCTTTCTCAGAAGTTTGCATTTTCCAAGCTGGTTCCTACCTTAATTTGTGATTGTGTGTGAACTTGAGTCATTTTTAGGCTGACTGCCATCTGAGGAGAGTTTCCTCTTTGATTGTAAATGGCTGAGAAACTGGAGACACTGCTTTTCCTGACAAATGGCATGGCACAGCTAAGTGGAGCTATTGACACACCTGTTGCTAAGGATAGATTTGGGGAAAAGAAGATGAAAGATATTAGGGCTAATGAAAGGCAAGTCACAAAACTTTCCAAGGCTTTCCAACCTTCCCAGTTGCCTATTGATATCATCTTTCTAGGGCATAGGTGTGGCTGCTCTGGCCTGAAATATCAACTGAGTCCTAGGAAAACCTAAGAAAACAGTCAGATCCTTGAGAGGCTGAGTGATACTGTGAGAGCATCTGGTTCAAATTCTGATTCTGCCATTTATAACTTATGTGATTTTTTGACATGTTACTGGATCTCTCTAGACTTTAGTTTCTGAAAGGTTAGGCTAGACAATCTAAGGTCTCTTTTCTACTCTAAATTTATGGTTCCATTTTTGCAATTTGGATTTTGATTTCACGATTAAACTGAAAATCTTGTCTCCAAAGTTAGCATAGTCTCTTAATATCTAAATCAAATGACATTTTTCTCAATTTTCATCCTAAACTTCTCTGTAACATTTGACTCATTGGTCACCTTCTCTGAGAGAGATTTTGTGCATTTCTCTCTTATGGTTCTCTTTCTAGCTGTCTGACCAATCTTGCTCAGTATCCTTTACTGGTTCTTAGTTCATATATGATGGTCACTAACCATGAGTACCTTTAAGAATGTCCCCTGAGATTTTTTCTCTTTTTATTCTGTATCAACTTATTTGTTGACCTCAATTGTCATTGGATTAATTTGTCTTTGTGCACATAATTCCCAGATGTGCAGATCTATATCTAGGTTTCTTTGCTGAGCTATAATCTCCTACCACCCCTTGAACTGAAAACTCCTGTGGTTATCTCAAATTCAACATGCTTAGGAAGCAGAGATAGAGCACTAAATTTGGAAACAGGAATACATAAGCTCAAATTTTTGTCTTAGAAACTTACTTATTGTATGACCCTGGGCAAGTCACTTAAATCTCTGTTTGTCTCACTTTTCTCATCTGTAAAATGGAGATAATTATAGCACCTATCTCCCAGGGATGTTGTGAAGATCAAATGAGATAAGAATTTTAAAGCACTTAACACATTTCCTGCTACCTAATGAGTACTATATACATGTTAGCTATTTATAATAGGCATCATCATCAATATTATTCTTTATTTCATTATTAATCTTAATAGTAATATTCTCCCTAAAACTTTCTCTCTTTCCAATTTCCCATTATTATTGAGGGCACCACCAATTTTCCAGTCACCCAGACTCTAGCTCTCAATGTAATTGTCATCCATGACTTCTAACTCATATTCATTTTACATATCTAATATGCTGCCAAATCTTGTCATTTTTACTCATGACTTTTCTCATATATGTCCCCTTCTCTCTATCCACATAACTACTTCTGTGGCATGAATTGTCTTTAACTTTCATCTCAACTATTTCAGCAACTTTCTAATTTTGTCTTCCTACCTCAATTGTCTTTCAACTCTAATCTATACCTCATTGAGGGACCAAAATGATTTTTCTTAAGTATAGAACTGATCGTGCCCTTCCCCCAAGGAAAGACAATATTTAAAAAACATTTTAAACATATTTTGTTTTCAATTTTAAAAGGACTTGCCCCATCTTTTTCCTCTCCCCTCCCTCCCTATTAGGAAAAAAAGAAAAGAACCCCCCCCCCCCAGTAACAAATATACAGTCAAAGAAAATATTCTCACAAAACATCTAAGCATGGTTGTTTCATTGTCAGGGTCTGGTTTTGTCTTTGTTTTGTATCCTTAGATAAGAGGAGTACTTGACATATAGTAAGTTCCTAATAAATGCTTGTTGACTGATTGATTGGCCACTGTGAACCTATGGATACTCACTTGTACGACATATTCACCCTGCAATTAAACTTCTTAGTAAAGCTTCTCTACAAAAGAGTTTGAAGGCAAGAAGGGTGCAATGGTTTCTTTTTAATCCTATATTTCATTACATAAAAAAGCAAGTAGTAAACAACACATGCTTTTTCTGATTCACAGACTGAAAAGCAGAGGGACTAGCCAAAAAAAAAGATTTGTACTCCAAAAGGAAGGCATTTCATCTTTTGGCTGCTGCCAGACCCTGTCTATCAGGGTTTAGTTTTTCTGGAAGCTTAGGAATTTCATAAGGGAGAGAAGTCTATTGACTATTGTGCAGAAATGTAAGAATGAAGAGGCAGGACAGATGATGAACAAGTTTTTCTCAAAGGATTCCTTCAGCATTTCTGAATGCAATGGGCATGAGATGTGCCCAGTACATCTTGGCTCAGAGTAATTTGTTCTTGGTGGTACAGGTTGGTTTTGGAGTTGCTGTTGCTGCTCTTGCTGGTGGACTTCAGGGTTTCTTGTTGTCTTGGTGAAATTGAAAGTTTTTTTTAAACACTCGAGCTCCTTGGTCACAGATATGAAATTCCTTGTTCATTTTTTTTGGACTGAGCAAGCCACTGTTTCCTCAGTCCTGCAGCAGAATTGATAACATCCAGTAATCAAACAGAGCTATTGACTTCTGCCACCACGGTGCTGCCACACCAGTCACATTGGGAAATTACAGATGGCACCCATTATTGCAGAATTGTGATAAAAAATGATTAAGGACATTTGTTGCTCTGAGCATTTTTAGTTAGCTGTGACGAATGGCTTCATCGGCCCTTTTCAGTAATGACAGTATGCATGAGAAAGTAAAGGCATTTTAAGATCACTTATGGTGAATTATATAAGTGATGGCTACTGAACCATTAATCACATTGGAAATGTTAGGAGCCAATGAAGCAATATCTCTAGGATGGTGTTCTGTCGCCTACTGTTTTTATGTGTGTGGTGAAAAATGGGATTTTTGTAACCATGATGGATGGGTCCTGTTCAGTTTTGGTTATGAGAGGCAGTGGTTTTCCCTCCTGCTCAGGTGAACCACCTGATTAGGTTTTCCCAGCAGAGGCCACTGTGCCTCTGCTGTTAGCTTAGATGAGCTTTATTTTTCCAAAGCACCAATGGGGAATAAATTGACAAATATGATTTCGTACTTGGTATTCTTCATGGACACCATGACTGACATGGCAATTATAGGTTTTTGCATTGTTTACGCCTCTCCAAAAGCATAGCAGAGTGCTCTGAACCTTTGGTTGAAAGGATCTTTGGTAGGGTTCATTACAATGTATAATTGTATTTACCCTTTAAGGCTTACAGGAGTATTTGTGTCTTTCACCACACTCACACTTTTTGCTTTGCTTATAATTAAATCACTGATTGAATAAAAAAATTCAAAACATCAAATCATTTTTCTGCAGAGTGATCTAACATGGCTCTGGAGCACTTACATAAGTGTTCGCAATTCTCTGTCCCTTTCCATTTTCCTAGCTCTGATCAAGGGCAGCTAGTATATTTGATTTTGTAGCTGTTTAAAGAAAATGTATCTGAATTCATGCTGTGTTCTGTCCCTGTCCCAGCATCGACCATCTACTCTTTGGGGTGTTGCATTGAGAGAGCAAAACTCCATACTAGCCCTCAACTATGGTATCCTCATAGTTGGCAGTGGTCCCTGGAAAGTGACTGGAAACAGAACCAAAGAGGACACCTTTATCTGGTTGTTGTCCCTCATAGCTCTTGTGCATGTACTACATAGGCTTCTGATTATCATACTAAAGAAAAGTCATTTTTTGGTGGAGTAATACTTAGAGACATTCAGTCACTCTCACCATAGTTACTTTTGCATGGGGAAGTGATTATTTTCCAGGTACATCTTTTCAAGGAGATTTGGAAAGAAACCAGAGCATCTTTTTACCCTTGTTTTAAAATCACTAAAAGGTAAAGTTGTAACTACAAATTCTGGAACCCAGGGCAAGTTTAGTTGGGACGTACATAGCACTTAGTGGATGCTTCACCTTGGTTGAGTACAGTCATGCCAGATAACCCATAGGAAGTGGTAAATCTGGGGAGATAGAAGGAGGAGGGGGAAAGGCAGGAGAAAGAGAATGGGCCCTAGGAGAGAGAGATGAGACCCCAGGAATGGCTCCATGAGGCCAAAAGAAGATTGAGAAGCATAGCATAAAGAACTACAATTTTCCTTAGCTGTTCATACCTGAAAAGAAGCTCAGACTACCCTATTTTAAATAATGTCTCTGTGGTCATGGATTGACAAATGATCAAAGGTAGTTTTCATAGAAAGTTTTTCATAGGCAATTTTCATAGGAAGAAGTCTAATTTATCAAGAGTCAAATAAAAATTATCTAAATCACAAATAATTATAAAAATTCAAGTCAAAACAGCTCTGAGGTTCTACCTTACACCTATCAGATGGACAAAATTGACCAAAAAAAGAAATTGACTCTTTTCACCACAATATATTATCAGGGCAATTAGTTCCTAAACGGAGGATAGGGCTGTTACAGAGAAGGGAAAGGGACTCAACTTGTATGGAGACCAAAGGCAAAATCTTGCCAACCTGCCAATTTGTGAAGGGCTAATTACCTGAGGAGTAAGAGAAAAAGGATAGGTAGAGGCTTGGGCTGCTTATTTTCTGACAATTCAAATATATAAAATGTTATGCTCATTTCTCTTTATCATAAACAACATTAAGTATTATGGCAACTGTAGCCCAGCAAATCATTGTTGAAAATTAGACATTATTATCTATTTGAAAAAAAAATATAGCTGTTATTTTTCTTTTTTGACAGGAGAGAATTCTAAATATCAAAACCATTTAAATATAGCCATACTTTTTAAAATATAAAATAAAAAGGGAGAATAAAATATCTGTTCAGTTGAACTATTTGACAAACATTTCTTAAGGGCCTACTAAGTATTGGCAGATGTTAGCACTCTTAATCCACTCAAATCCATCTCTTAAGGAGTACATAATCTAAGAGGGGTGGTATGGCTGTATGATACAGGGAAGAGTGAAATCCATGCAAGGAAGTATGAGAAACAAGATTTCACTTTTAGGAGAAATCCATATGTGCTTTGATTACATCTTATTTGTTGTATGGAAGAATCAGTATGTAATAATGAATAGCAAACCAATCTTGAAGTCAGGAATACCTACCTTCAAGTCCTGCTTCTGACATGTACTGACTGAGTGTACTTGGGCAAATCATTTACCCTCTTGGCATTCTAGGCAATTCTGAAAGACTGAAAATTGCAGAATGGTTGCTTATCTATGAAGTTCTCTACCCCCATTGGAATCATACTCTTTCTCCACTCTCCCATAATAGAAATTGAGCCATAACTGAACAGAACCTTAGATGTCATCCTGCCCATTGCCCTCATTTATAGACAAGAAGACTGAGTGACAGAAAAAGTAAGTAATTTGCCAAAAAAAAATCACACAGATAATTGATGATCAAGCCAGGATTTGACCCAAGTTCACTGATTCCAAAGACAGTCCTCTTTATTCCAAGATCAACTGCTTCTTCTACTCAAGACCACTGACCTGTCATTAATAAAAATGGAGATGAGATAAATATGATTTTAGTGGAATCACAGGAGGATTTTGTGCTTCTGATTTTGTTGTGTTGCATAGAAACCAGGTGAAAGATTTGGCTGCAGTGTTGGTCTGTCTGATTTGGTCAAGCATCTTGAGAAGGATGCTAATGGAAAGCTAATGAAATGCAGGCAGAGAGGGCTTCATGTTGAAGGTAAGGCAATATCTTTAAAATCCATAAAATGTAATTATGTAGAGATCATGGCCCATTATATGATGCCATCTCATGACACCGTGCTGGATTGTCACTCAAGTGGAAAAGGACCTTTGTAGTGAATCTCCTCAGAGAGACAGTCTCTCTCCATTATTTCCAATAAAGTGAATCTTTACTATAGAGCACTTAAGTTAATGGTACCTTATGACACTGTCTGAATCTTTCAATGAAATAAAAATGATTATAAATTAAGTGGAACTGCCTGTACCCTTACAGGGAATATATATACACACTTGATGTGCTTGTTAGATCAGTTGTTTCAAGCTAGTCAGGCTTTAAGTTAAGAGTGAATACAGGGAGATTAAATTTGTTGAGACAGAGATGAATACTGAAGACTATCTGATGATCTAGTCTTTCTCCTCTTACCTTGAACAACTGCTTCTAATCCTGCCTCTCCTCTACCCCCATTAAAACTTTTTTGGTGCACAGAACAATGATCCTAGGATTTCAACTGTGTGGGGCAACTTCTAATGTGAAATCCACCCCCCCTCTACTCTAGCAGATTTTTATTTTATCTATAATTTAGATGGTGCAGTGGATAGAAAATTGGATCCAGAGACTTGATGGATCTGAGTTTAAATTTTTCTTCAGCACTATGATTCTGGATATATCTTTTAACCTCTCTCTGCCTCAGTTTTCTCAACTGCAAAACAGAAAATATTGACATTTATCTTCCAGTGCTGTTGTAATTGCATTTGATCAAATTAGGGAATATTTTGTGCTGACACAAATGCTGGCACACAGTAGTCACTTAATAAATCCTTTTTCCCTTCCTTCCATTACCTGGAGGAGGGAAATGTTGAGAGCTTAAGTCACTATCCACCATCACATCACCTTTGCTCAACTACTGACTTTCAGAAAGAAACTAAAACTTCTTCTGACAGGTAAGTGAAGACCGACTTCACCACAAAATTGCCTATAGAGTTAAATTGATATTACTAAGTCACATTAAGAATGCGATTATTTGGATTTCTCTTAATATTTTTTCCTTTTAGTCAGATGTGCAAGTTTAGATTTAATAGCCAAGGAACCTTAGGCATTTTATTCTTCATTCATTGCAGATGCTGAAGTAGTGTACAGAGTTTTAAGGAGATAGCACTGGATAGTAGGAAAATCATTGGATAAAGAGTAAGTAGCTTTCAGTTCTGGAGGCAATCAACAAGAATCTTATATTAGGCTTTGTACAAGGTGTGTTTGTAGGGACAACTAATACGATGCAGTGATGAAAGAGTCAGCCCTGGAGTCAGGAGGACCTGAGTTGAAATCCAGTCTTAGACTTTTTTAAAACTGTTACCCTGGGCAAATAATTTAACCTAGTTTGCCTCAATTTTCTTATCTATAAAATGATCTGGAAAAGGGAATGGAAAATCACTCTAGTATCTTTGTCAAGAAAACCCTAAATGGGTCACAAAGAATCAGACATGACTAAACAACAATAGCAAAGACATGAGGGCTACAAAACCAAAATAGGAATGGCACTGTCCCTCAAAGAGTTTAATTTTAGCAGAATTGTTGTGGGGCTCAAATGAGCTGAACCATATGAAGTACATGACAAACTTTAAAGCATTTCCACATACATCTCTTCTTACTGGTGAAGTTAGAAATCCTGAATTGATCACATAGTGGTCAATTTGTCCGCAGGAAGATCTGAATTGGGACATTTGGATGTTGAAATGGATAGAATACTGGAACTGAAGTCTAGAAGTGCAGAATTCAAATCTGACCTCAGACACTTATTAGCTGTATGACCCTGGGTAAGTCACTCAAGCCCTGCCTGCATAAAAAAATTAAGAAAGGAAATGGTAAACTCTCCTAGTATCTTTCTCAAGAAAACTCCGGGGACAATTGATCCATGGGATAACAAAGAGACAGACATGACTGAGCAACAACAAGACCTCATAAAATTATTGTAAGGATCAAATGAGATAAATGTAAAATGCTTTACAGAGTGTCTGGTAGATAATAAACACAATAGTAGCACTAGCAGCAGCAACAGTAGTAGTTTGAATTTGAAGTAGTAATAGTAGTTAGTAGTAGTAGTACACATAAAAATGTCATGACAAAAATTTTTATCTAGTTCCGGTCTTTTTGTTGTTCAGTCAGGTCTGTTTCTTTGTGACCCTATGGATCAACTGTCCCCGGAGTTTTCTTTTCAGTCCTCACATTTCTTGGTCTTTCTATTGCAGTGATGCTATTGACCATCCACTACCTTGATACTCTCCTCTGTTATACTATTGTTATACTTCTCTCTCCTTTTTTTCCTCCTACCTACCTGAGCACTCCTTCCCAATCTCCTTCTCTGATTCATTATCTGTATCATATCCTTTAGCAGTGGATGCTCCCCAAGGCTCTCAGGCTCTCTTTTCCATATATAAACTCTCTCACACATGGTGAACTTAGCTTCCACATGTTTTATCCTCATCTTTCTCCAGACAATTTCAAGATCTATGGATTCAGGTCTCAATTCTCTACTGAAATGCATTCACACAAATTTTTTGATTTTTTAAAATGGACATATCCAAAACATTTCAAATTCTACATGTTCAAAGAACTCATTGGCTTCCCCTTCCTCAAACATGCTCCTCTGAATTTCTCTTTCTCTTTTGAAAGCACCCGTCTTCTAGGCACTTAAGTTCTCAACCTTGATATTTTCCTTTGCTCCTTACTCTCTCACCAAGATCTTATGATTTCTGCATCCATATCTTCTTTAGTGTCCCTCTCCTCTGCTGTCTCAGAGCCTCTCCTCTCCCTAGCTCAGGCTGTTATTACCATTTGCCTGCATCATTGCAATAACTCCTCTTAGGTGTTCCTTCCTTTCTTTCTTTACTTTCAACTCACTTTCCTTACTCCAACCCATCCTTCACAAAGAGACTAAAGGGATTTTAAATCACAGGCATGATGTCATTGTCCTACTCAAGAAATTCAAATGACTGCTTATTTTCTTTAGGGTTGGATATAAATGCATCTGTTAGGATTATAAAGAACGTTCTTCACAATCTGACCTCAACTTAGCTTTCAAAACTTATACATTGCTCCTTTTCCCATACTCTGCTGTCCAATCATATAAGCCTTTTTGCAGTTCCATGTGGGAACATGACATTCCATTTCCCATTTCTATGTCTTTGCACTGTCTCCCATGCTTGAATGTATAGTTCATCTTTGACTCTTAGAGTACCTTCTTCATTTCAATATTCAGCTCAATTGCCACCTTAAACATGAAACTTTTGCCTGATCTTTCCCCATCAAAATTACAATTTTTTCATTTTATATGTGTTTATATACATTCATGTCATACTTGACTGGAATGTAAACTCTGTGAGGACAGAGGCCAATCCATTTTTGTGTTCGGTCCTCTAGTACCCTAGCACAGTTTCAGACACACAACATTCTCCTTATAAATGCTAATTGGCTTCTTTGTGGGTTTTATTGTTATTTTAATTTCTCTCTTGTTATAGGTTTTAGATCTTTTGAGTCTAATACAGTCCCTTAACATAATAGTACCTTAAAAATTTCATTTCTACTGTCACAATATCATGATTGATCCTTAAATCTTTGCATTGCATTAATTTTCATGGAGATTAAGGAACAGAAGGAAGTTAAGATGTGAGGTCAGACAATCTGGGGAGCTTTGAAAGTCACAGGTTGATCTTATTTTATATTTCTATGAAAAAACAGACTACACTCATATCCTCATGTATTCTTCTTTTTCTGATAATATGTGTGCATACATATACTTGCAAACACAAATGTAGGTTTTCTACTTAAATCCACTCCATTAAATCCACAAAAAATAATAGTTTTTCCCATCAAATAAAGTCATTTTATATTTTATTTTTTACTTCTCAGCATAGATTTTTAAAACAATCCTTTCCCTCTATGACACTCTTGATCTTCATTTTTGAATTTCTTTCTTTTTTTCCTGGTGATTGAAGTGATGCTGGAAATTGGTAGCTAGGAGAATCGACCATGTTGTTTATCCTTTTAAGTCTGGGAGAATTGACCACGTTCTGCATCCTTTTAAGTCTGGCCTGATGCTATTCAGGCTAACCCTTGTTATAATGCATTTTCTCTGGCTGATGAATTGTACCAGCCAAACCACCTTTTTGTGAAGCTTTGGGTTCTCACTATCACTTCTGTGAATTTCATCATAAAAACTTATTCAACAACTTTGTTGGGGATGATAACACAAGAAATGCTTTGCCTGGTGGCTTATGATAGCATGGAAAACTGAACTTATTCTCCTGACCCTAGATATTTTCCTCAAGCCCACAATATAATCCCTAAACATAAGGACCACCTACCAAACTAGAGACAATATATAGACCTCCTTATAGCTGTATAAAATTTTGGAAATCTGGCTGCATTTCCATCCTTGATTTGCCTCCTACAAAAGTAAATTTAGCAGTCAGTTGGGGCACAATACTTTAAATACAACATTGATAAGGTAGAGTAAGTATTTCTTGGGGAAGACCTATAGAAAACATCAAAACATCATTTATATTAACATACTGTGGTGCCTGGTGTAAGAGAAAGAACACTCTACTTAGAGTGAAAATACCTGTATTCAAGTCCTGTGTCTGCTACTTACTATAAGATAACTTCTCTAAGACTTAGTTTCTTCATTCGTAAGATGAAGATATTAATACCTGTCCTACTTACCTCACAGAATAGTTGAGAGGATCAAAGAAGAAAATCAATATAAAGTACCTTTCAACCATAGAGATCTATAGAAACAAAAAAAAATCAATTTTAAGGAGGTAGCATAAAGATGAGAAAATGTAGGTTAATGGGATTCCCATTTTCAAATCTTTAGTCTTTTATGTGGAGGGAGTATGTATTATTTGTGTAAACATAGAAGACAACTAAAAAAAAAAAGGGTGGAAGTTATAAGGAGGAGAACTTCAATTTATTATAGAGATGAATATTCTTTTTTTTTTTTTTAGGTTTTTGCAAGGCAAACGGGGTTAAGTGGCTGAGACCGGATTTGAACCCAGGTACTCCTGACTCCAGGGCCGGTGCTTTATCCACTACGGCACCTAGCTGCCCTTAGAGATTAATATTCTAGCAATGAAAATCATTTCATGATGGACTAAGCTGACTTGAAAAGAAGCAAGTTTCAAAAAAAAAATCAGCCAAGGTGACAGAGTAGTAGAACAAAATACAGTCTTGTTCCTCCCTATAATTCCTTCACAACAATCTCGAAAACACAGCAAACTGAGATGTAATCAGTAAATATAAGGGAAAAAATATACAGTAAACCCCCCAGTCAAAGTAGGCAGAGAGAATTAGATAGAAAAATTTGTGGATATTGGCAGTAAGATCTAGCCATAATGAACTTTGCAGAATAGTCTAGCATAGGGATAGGAAAAGAGTCAAGACTGTTTACAAAGGCAAAAAGAGATGTCAGACCCATATAGAGAAGATTGAACTTATGTAAGATGAAGAAACAAATGTCATCTGGTAGCTTTGTATCTTACTACCTAGTTTCAGAATATAGAGCAAGGGTGGACTGTAGAGGGCTATACCTAGGAGTAGGGTGACAAGGCAACATCATTAGGGTGAGAAGGTGTGGGTTCTAGGTTGTGTACTAAGCAAGACTAAGTGCAGAACCATGAATTATCTAAAACCTTAACTCTAAAATAGAGGGGTACTCAGTTTTATCATCCAGCTTAGTCTGAAGCCTGCAGGGGAATGACCAGGACAGGAAAGCTAGATAAAAGGTGAACCCATAGTGCTGACTCTTTAAAGTTTAAAATATTGAGAGCTTGTAATAAAGTATTCCAAAAGGCAAAATGTTTATGCTTATGACCAACAACTCTGAACCTAGCAAATAGGTATATAATCCTACTAGAGAAAAGTGAATTTTTAATGAAGCAGAATGAAATAGAAATTGTCCAAGCATTCCTGATGAAAATACCAGAAATGTGTATATATTTTGATGTTCAAACACTGGATTCAAGGGAAATATATATACATCATCAAAAATTTATAAAGAATTAGATAATCATAAACTATTTATATTCTAATATGGAAAGTTGACACATGTATCTTTTTTAATTCCTATTATCATGGGTCATAGATTGAATCTAGTAATAGAGACGCTTGGCAATAGTTTTGAATATATTTTGATAATCGTAAAAGGAGAAAGGAAATGAAGGGGAAACTATACTGGAGGAAAATAATGATGAAGAGTAGGAAATATCTCATATAATTGGGGCACATAATTAGAAGACTAAATAAGCAAGGAAGAAGGGTTGAGGTGATTATTAAAATTGTAAAACGATGGAAATATATTTTATTTTAGCAAACAGGAAAATTAGAGGGAGAGAAAAAAGGGAGATGGAAAAAATAAGAGGGAAGATGGATTAAGGGAAATATTTGTCCTAAACAAAACAAAGAATGACTCAAAGAAATGCTTAAAAAAGAAAGGATAAGAATCTGTTAATTTGGGCAATGGAAAGAGAAAGAGGACAGGAACAAACATTGTTTGCATCAAACATAGAGTACAAGTATGCATACTACTCTTTATACCCTCCTTCTTATAAAGAGAATGTGTGAGACAAAGAGAAGGAAAAAGTCTAATTGAATGGAAGAAAATGCACAGATAATTATCATACCTATGAATATGACTAGGATGAATTTACTCATAAAATGGGAGAGAATGGTAGAATGAATTAGAAAAGAAGACTCAACAATATATTATTTTTCAAAATATACTTGTGACATATTCACACAGATCTAAAATAAAGACCAATTTATGTTTTAGCTAAAGCAAAAAAGGCAGGAGTGGCAAGGTGGTTCAATGGTTAGAGTCCAGACGACTTGAATTCAAATGAGGCAGCAGACACTTCCAGACACTGTTGATTCTAGATAAATCATTTAACTCTGCCTCAGTTCCTCATCTATAAAATGAGTTGGAGAAGGAAATGCAGACCAGTGTCTTTGCTGAGAAAACCCCAAATAAGGTCACAAAGAGTCAGACTTGATTAAAAATGAACAGATTGCCAACCATGATCTCAGGCAAGGCAACAGCAAATATAGACTTACTTTAAAAAGATAGAGGTAAACAACATTTTGTGGAAAGGTACCATAGACAATGAACTAATAATAATTCTAAACGTGACATAGTATCTAAATACTTAAATGAAAAGTTAAGTAAGTAATTGGGAAAATAATAAAACGCTGTTAGTGGAGAAACTTCAGTTTATCCCTTTTTCATGCTTAAATTCAAACAATAGACAAGGAAGAAATTAAAGAACTCAATAGAATATTAAAAAACTAGCTTTAATAAACCTGTCTCCTATATTTTCTATCTTCCTTCAAGACTTCACTAAAATTCTACCTTCTGTTTGAAGGTTTTCTCAATCACTCTTAATCTTAGTGCCCCCCCATATAGAGTCTTTCCTATTTATTCTATAACTTGTTTGAACATATTTGTATGCATGCTGTTTTCCTTGTTATACTGTGAGCTCCTCTAAGAGTTTTTTGCCTTTTCTGTACCCTGCTTATTTAAGGGTCTGGCACATAGTATGCACTTAATAAATGCATAAATGCCTATAGATTGACTAACTGTAAAGATTATTTAATGGGAATAAAAAGGATTATACATACTTCTAAACTATGCATGTTTATGTTTAAACTATGCACAAATTGAACTTTGCAACTCTACTGTATATTAGGGTATAAAAACCTCAAAATCAAATGTAAAAAATATCAACATGAAACATCATTCATAAATCACAGTAGAATAAAATTTTATTAAATAAAAATCACTAAAGAAATTATTAATATTAAATTGAGATATAATAAAAACTCCAAAGAATAAATAGATTAAAGAACAAATGATAGAAATAAGGAATAGTTTCATTAAGGATAGTAATGATAGTGGGACAACATACCAATATTGTTGGAATGCAGCAAAAGCATTACTGTGGGAAAAATTTACATCTCGGGACATTTTTATCAATAAAAGTAAAAAGCCAATGTATGAGTTGAATATAAAACTAAAATAATTTAAAAACCTTAATTAGATATAAAAATGTAATCATGAAAACTAAAAAATGAATAAAATTAAAAGCAAAAAATTAAAATAAGGAATAAAAATAAGAACTAGGTTTTTTTGAAGAGATAAGCCATTTGTTAATTTTATTAAAAAAGAAAGAAGAAAACCAAATTCCCACTATCTAGTCTGTGCTATCTAGCCTATTAATGACTCATTGGTTGACTAAGTCATTATAATAATAATAATTCTGCCTAATTTATATATATTTATTATTTATATATTCAAAACCGCAAACTACCATAGATTACTTTATAAATCTATGAGAAATAATTACAAAATTCATCTGCCAGAATTTCAAAAGAAATTATGAAAAAAATGAGAAGGAAAGGGGTCTACTAATATCAGACTTTAGACTCTATTAAAAAGTATTAGTTATAAAAAAACAATTTAGTACTGGCAAAGAAATAGAGGGTTATTGATCAATAAAACAGATTAAATACATAACATTCAAAAACAAAAGATCATAATAGCCCACTTTTTGAAAACTCCAGAGATCCTAGCTTTTTGAGGAAGAAATCACTATTTCATTAAATTTGGAAACCAAATGAGCAGAAACTAGGTATAGAGCAATACCTCAGATATAAAAGATGACACCATAAAAAATTGGAGCAGTAAGGGATTGCCTGTCAGATATATTGATAAGGAAATATGACAAAACAAGGGAAAGGATGACAGAAAGTAAATTAAGGAATTATGTTTCCATAATTTTAAAAAATAATTGTATAAATATAATCAGTTTGACTGAATAAAGATGAGTGGATTAACTTGGAAAAAAAGTCTGTAGTAATTTTTTTCTGATAAATATTTCATTTCTAAGGTACCAGGGAAGTGATTTGAACTTAAAAGAAAAAGAATAATTTCCTAATTGATAAGTCATCAAAGAATATGAAGCAAATTGCAGAGAAATAAATCAAGCCTATTAATTGGCATATGAAAATTTATTTAAATAATTAGCAATTTGTGAAGTGAAATGATAACAACTCTGAAATTCTACTTTAAATCCATCAAATGATAAATGCTGTAGGAAGACAGGTACACAAATGCATTATTGGTAGAGATGTCAACCTGCTTGACCAGTTTTGGAAAGAAATTTGGATGCATGACCAAAAAGTTCTTATACTGTGTGTGTTTGTATGTGTGTGTGTGTGTGTGTGTCCCTTTTGTCCCATGCTACTACTAACTCTATATCGCAAGGAAATCTAGGAAAGAGTTAAAGGACTAATATGTATAAAAATATTTATAACATCTTTTTAAGATGGCAAAAATTGGAAAATGATGATTGCCAATTAATTGTGGAATAACTGAATATGTTATATGAATGTAATGTAAAATCATGCTATAAGTAATGAAGAAGGGGATGGTTTCAGAAGATTGGGAAGACTTGTTTTAACTGATACAAAGTGAAATGAACCATAATTTATACAATAACAATATGATTGTAAAGACAATCAATGTGGAAAAACTTAGTGATCTGGTCAGCTGTAATTATGAGTTGAAACATGCTGCTCCCATCCTACCAGAGATGGTGATAGACTCAGATTCAAATTGAAATATATATTATATTATATAATATATTATACATTTATATTATATAGTATATATTTATATGCATGCAGGCATATATATATATATATATACATTTAAAAATCTGGGGATTTATTTTGCTTGACTATACATGTTTTGACAACTTTCCTTTTTTTTTTATTGTGAAGGAGAGGACATGGGAGAGAAAGGGAAGATTTTCATTGATTGAAAAGCCATTAATAAAAAAAATAAAAGAGAATGAGTTTCCTATCATAAATAAAAGATAAATGGTCATCTATTAGCAAATGTTAGAGAATTCAGTTCTTTTTTAATTAAGGGCTATACTATCTGTGATCTCTTGATTTTAGTATTATTCTATGATTCTGTATCATATAAGAATGATATGGAGGGAAAAAAACTCTTTTCAGTGATTATATCACTATAATTATTTAGCTCCTTTGTACTTTGAAGTTGAAATTGCTTATTAAACTTTTATTTGCTGAACTCATCTCTCAAATAGCCTAACCATCGAGTTACTCAGTTTTTCGGTTTCCGATTTCCTCCTCCACCCCATCTCAAACACACACAAAAATTATCACCCATAAGCATATCACTTTCATGTTTAAAAATTCCAAGATCTCTTTATCTAAGCATTATGTACTGACTTTCTATCTCTACTTCTGCCTTCCTTTACCAAATTCTAGTCTTTAACTCCTTAACTTTAACTCCTCAGTTGTCTTCCAGGCAATCTCTCTTGTGCTGGTGACTCTTTCTTATTTTCTCCATTTTGATCACTTGGCAAATCAATTTGATTCTATACTCTCCTCTCCCTTTGAGTTCCTGGTTTCTTCTCATATCAATAATTATGCCCTGCCAATCTCAGCTTTGGTTGACTCCCAACATTTGCTGCCTTTGCTCTTACATGGGTACTCCTGGACACAGGTGTAGACAATCACATAAATGTTATGTTACAGAATCTCAGGAGGTCTATTATAGCCTAGGCAATCCTTCTACATTCCCTTATCAACTCACTATACCATTCTACAGTAGTGGCACACTACTGTATAGTAGTACACTATATAGCACACTCTACCACTCTACTGAGCTAGTAGCTCTTCTAAACCTTTCATTCTTTTCAAAATTCTCATGCCTCCTTCCCTACTTTCTTAACTTAGAATCTTGCCCAAATGAGCTACCTCTTTTTTCCTTCTTCCTCATCTCTTGCCACCCAGATGCCTTTTGCCACTCAACCCTTCATCCCTGTCTCACATGAAGGAGTAGGCCTTTATCAAGTTCTGCACCACCTGGATAAGCAATCTTGTCAATACCTATCTCCTCTAACATTGCTTCCTATGTCTTTCAAATATTCAGTTACTTGCCATTTACTGAATCCTTCTCTATTTTCTACAGATATTCACATTTTCTCCTCATCCTCAACACTTTCCTCTCCCTCCCCACCCCCCACTCATTTTATACTTCCATCCTCAATAGCTATCACCCTATATCTTTTCTGCTTCTTGTGATCAAACTCCTTGAAAAGGCCACCTACACCAGGTCTTCTGCTGTCTGACCTAAGTAAGTCACTTTGTAACTTCTTTTTTTTTTTATTTAAGGCAATGGGGTTTTTATGTGACTTGCCCAAGGTCACACAGCTAGGTGATTATTAAGCGGCTGAGGTCTGATTTGAACTTAGGTCCTCCTGACTCCAAGGCGGGTGCTCTTTCCACTGCACCACCTAGCTGCCTCAGCCTCTGGTAACTTCTTTTGATTAGCTTCTGACTACATCATTCCACTGAAACAGCTCTCTCTCAAAGAATGAAGCCCATAAGCCCTCATCAATATATTTACTTTTACTAGTCAGTCAGAGGATATAATTAGCTAAAAAGTTAAGATATTTAATCAAATGAAACAAAGGATTAAATGACTTCTTAAAACATTATAAAGTAATAACTATACTTCAAGCACCATATTAATCTCTGATGACACAAATTCAAGCAGAGAAGGAGAGGTAGAAAGAAAAAGCAAGAGGATGATATGTATGTAGAAGGTGGAACACACATTTGTGTGAAAAGATATGGGCAACATAATTGAAAAGCATAAAGTATCAAACTTTATCATTATAATTTTACAGCCTTCAATTTCATGCTTGTTCTTACTCATGTTTTGCTGTTGTTTGATGTAAATGTTCATTTACATTGCTTTATAAAAACACATTTTTATTGTTTTTTTAATATCATCCACATTTCTAAGTGTATCCCTTCCCTCCCCTTTCCCAGAGATCTATCAGCAAACAGGAAAAAAGATCAGCAAAACTAACAGACATATAGAAATGGTAGGACATAAATAGTGTTCCAGATCTTAATTTTATCATTTCTACAGAGTCACGGAGGTACTGTCTTTTCTATTGCTTCAGAATTTGTCATTATAATTCCACAGAATTCAATTTCTAACATTTTCCTATTGTATTCTTTCCATTTAATTCATCATGATGTATATAATGGGCTCATTTATTTGTTTGTTTTTTTTTGTCTCTGCTTACTTCACTTTGCACTAGTTTGTATTTTCTCAACCATATGGGTTAACACAGAAAGGATTTTCAGATGAACCCTTAGTTAACCAGAAAATTCATTTAATCAGAAAGCCTCTTTAGTGAAGACATTTTTAGCATTCAGCAATACAAATATATATATGTATATATATTTGTATATATATACATATAGATGTAAATATAGATATGCAGAAGAAAATGCCATTCATTAATTAATCTCATACTCTAAAGGTAGCAGAGAAAAGATTGAAAGAGGATGGCACAAATGCAAGTTTCTAATGAAGGAAATTAGTGTCTCTTAGAGGTAATTGGGTTTCTGAATTTTTCCACTTTAGGGCAATAAGGTCTAAAGAAAAATCCTTGAACTTGAGTCAAAGGTCCTGATTTCAAATTTCAGCTCTTCCCCTTACTACTGGGTGACATTGGACATATCACCTAAACTTTCTATCTTAATTTCTTCAACTGTAAAAATGAAGTGATTGTTATGGACTGTAGTGTATTTTCAAATTCTAGATTTATTGGTTTATGTAGGCATCTCAAAGAACATCTTAGAGCAATTTCAAAAAACATTTAGTAAATGCTTCCTACATACAAAGTCTTGTACTAGGCAAGTGCAGAAGTTGAAAAGAAAGCTTTAGAGTTGAACCAGGGAAGAGAAGAGACTCATAGAAAATCTCCCTGGAAAAAATGATGTAAGGAAAACATCACAGGGGTATCAGAACAGAATGAATGAAAAAAGGCATCTATTAAGCACTTATTATGGGTTAAACACTAGAGATAAAAAATTACTTGCTATTTCAATCATTTACCTGCAAGAATGTTTTATTTTAAAGTAAAAGACAATGGATACAGGGGACTGGTGATTAGGGAGGGACACTTTGGACCAGAAAATTACAGAGATAATGAATGGGGTCATAGGGGAGTAGATTGACACACCCCATTCAGGAAAAACTGGAAAAAACTGATTTGAACATTTTTCCAGAGTACCCGTGGAGGGGGAAGAGGAAACTAGGTCTATCAGTGACAAGAGGGTTGGTGAAGAAGCTGTGAAAGACATGTCTAAAGAACATGTTCTATCATGAATTAGCTGTACACTTTCACCTAATTCCCCTATTCTCTCTGAGCTTCACTTTTCATCTTGTCTAAAGTGGAGGTGAAATGTCTTTTCCATTCCTTTCACCATTTTTTTTGATAGTGACAATTCCCAATGAATGAATTTCCTTTTTCAAATAACAGTTATCCCTTCCACACTGCAACTTTACCCATCAGGGTTTTGATAGATTGGAGTTTGGCATAAGAAATTTAAAAAGAATTTTTGAGAATTTTGTAGAAGTCACAGATGACAGAGAAAAAAATTAAGAAACTCAGAAATGCATAATATATCTATGATTATATAATATCAGCATATTTTATCTTTTAAAAGCATAATAATTCAGACATCTTTGGTTTAAATGGAAGACTAAAAAAAATTACATGGATTTTCCAGATCAGGACATGGGTGGAAGGGGCACACTCCTAACCTCATCATGATGTGAAAGGTTTTACTATTCTATGCAATTTATAGCTTTAAAGAGTTGCTTAGATACTAATAGGGTATAAGAGTTGAATGACTTATTTTGAACTTAACAATAAAGACAAGCATCTTACTATAAAAACTAGAACAGACAAAAAGGGTGTGAATCTCTATTCCATACTGTTAGGCTTTAAAAAAAAAAGCACATAATGAATTCAGCCTATTGTTTTCCAAACTGCCCTACTTGTCCTTGCTGTCTTCTCAATTTCTATTTTTTTCTCTGCACAATTCTTATGATGTTTTAATAATGTTTTACTATTCCTTTTCTATTTTCTTTATGCAGGTATCACTATCACCATTAGTATTCTTCTGTACTCCACCTTTACCCCAACCCAAATAAAACCAGAAAGAATGAAAAGGATTTATAACTAATAAGCAAAATGAGTTAGTACATTTCATCACAGGTTCTCTGGAGACAAGGTTACTCATTGTTTTGAACAGAATTCTTTCAGAGTTGTTTAGAAAATTGTTTAGAAAATTATACTCATGTATAATCAGTATTATATTGGTGCCTTCTCAAAGGGTGGAAGAGGAGCGGATGGAAGGAAGAGAAAACTGGAACTCAAAATTTTTAAAAATGGATGTTACATTTTTTGCATGTAACTGGGAAATACTTAAGGAAATAAATGAAATTATATTTTAAAATTTATTGTCATGGCCTAAATTATTCTTCTGGGTCTCTATGTATCCCTTTGTTCTATTTCCTACATTCAAGGATTTTCTTAAATTATTTCTTGCATTATGTTTTATGGCACAATATTAATCCATTTCATCCACATACCACAGTTTGTTTGTCATTTACCAACTGATCAGTATCCCTTTAGGTTCCCTTGAGCTTATTTTTTCTCCTTTTAAATATCCTCTTTGGGATCAGGAAGTATATTTTGTTTGGGACTATGCTCTCTCTTAGTATCTCTGTATTGATGATTCTTTATAATGTTCTCTGTCTTTGCTTGTTCATCTTCTGGGACTTAGTTCAAGAATTGGGTCTTTGAGTCAGGGGCAGGCTCCACCCAGACTACACTTTGGGGTGAATTTATTTTGACTTGACTTTGTGCACTGGTCTCCCTGGATTTTCAAGATTCAGAAAGGTAAATTACATAGCTCTCAATGTAGAGTATCTCAGGACGGAGTGCTAAAGCCCTCAGTCTTTAGGTCTGACCTATCCTAATTTGAATGCTGCAACATTTTACTTTGCGCTGCTGTTCTCTGGCACTTTTGAGGTCTGATGTTTCCAAGGAGTCTTCCATGCTTGATGTGTTAGGACATAAAACCCTGACTACATGTCTCTGACCCATCTCTAGTTTGCTTAAAATACTACTAATTTGACTAGCAGTGCCCTTTCGATTGCTTTTGAGTCTCTGACTCTTTTTATACAGTATTTTATACAGCTTTTGAGTCTCTAAGTCTCTTTTATATATCGTTTTGGGGTAGAAGTCATTTATAGCAGTTTCTTAATGGATTTCTTGACCACTGTATAAGAATTCAAGATCATTATTCAAGACTGGTTTAATTTGTAGGTTTTCTTTTTTAAAAAAATTATTTATTTTTTTCTAATTACATGCAAAGATAGTTTTCAACAATCATTTTTTGTAAGGTTTTGAGCTTCACATTTTTTCCCTTCCTTCCCTCTCACCTGCGGCTGACAGAAAGCAATAATATAGGTTATACATGTATATGTTAAACATATTAATTCATATTAATCATATGCATGAAGAATAAAATCACAATGGCAGGAAAAAAAGCCATGAGGGGGGAAAAGCATAATACATAAAACAAATTTCAAAAATTGAAAATAGTAAGCTTTTGGTCAGCATTCAAACTCCAGAGTTCCTTTTCTGGATGTGTGTGGTTTTTCCATTGCATCCTTTAAAATTCTTTGATTATTGTACTGCTTAGATGAGCAAGTCCATCATAGTTGATCATCATACAATGTACCTCTGGTTCTGCTCACTTCATTTAGCATCAGTTCATGCATGTCTTTCCAGGCCTTTCTGAAGTCTTGTCCTGCATAATTTCTTACAGAACAATAGTACATCACATTCATATGCCTCAATTTATTCAGCTATTCTCCAGTTGATGGACAAGAGCTGCTATGAATATTTTTATATGTATGGGTTTTTTGCCCTTAGGAGTGGTATTGCTGGAGGTTTTTTTTAAAGTATGTATATTGCACATGGGCTATCTACATTCATTCAGGTAGCCATCTTGTCTTGAAATCCCTCTCAGGTTTTCTTTTCTTTTTTTTCTCCTTTTTTTCTTTTTTGCAAGGCAGTGGGGTTAAGTGACTTGCTCAAGGTCACATGGCTAGTAAGTATCAAGTGTCTGACTGGATTAACTCAGGTTCACTATCCACTGCACTACTTAGCTGCCTCACCTGTCAGGTTTTCTAAGGCTTTGGCAATCTTAAAGTGTGTGTGTATATATATATACATATATATATATATATATATATATGTACATATATATATATAATATAAAGGTGTTTCTCTCTCTCTCTCTCTCTCTCTCTCTCTCTCTCTCTCTCTCTCGTTCTTCTGTCTCTCTTATTTTCCAGACTTCTGCTGAACCTGGTAGCAGACCTACCAAGATTAATTAGCAATCCACATGGCTTTTCCTCAAACTCTTCTCTAAACTTACTTTCTTTTGTGTTATAACCTTCTTTTAATAAATCTCTATTTTCTTCTAAACCTGCATTCCTGGGTCTCAGAGTTGTTCTTCACAGTGGATAATCAAATGCTATCAGCAACAATAGTACATCTCATTTTATTAGATCAAGTTTGTAATTTACTATAGCCAGGCTCCTGATGATGGACTTCGCCTCAAATGCCAGATGTATAGCCTGCCAGTACCTTCATACTTAAAGCCTCCTCAGTCTTCTATATTCTACTAGAATTGTTGTTTTGTTGTTATAGTCTTCAAGAAACCAGGTGGAATTCCATACCATGAGAAGGCACAAAAATGGAACTTTTGTGACAGGAAAAGTAAAAAGCACATTCTAGAATATTATCTGAGTATAGGAAATGGTCTAGGCAATAAGTGCTATAGAGATTCAGAGAAAAAGACAGAAGGTTACACATTAGAATGGTCAGAGAAAACCTTCTCAAAGGTGGTGAAACTGAAATTAGACCTTGAAAAATGGGTAGGAGCTAGATAAGCATCAAAGAGGGAGAAAGTAAAATACTGATGGATCAGATGGTTTCCAATGTGGTGGAGAGATAACATGTCTGAAAGAAGTCTTTGGCTCTGTCATCACAGATATCTTGCTTATTACCTCTGGAGATGACACAGTGGAATGATAATTAGGATACAAATAGATTTTGATGGGCTAGAATGTCAGACTAATATAATAAGATGATATTTTAGAGGAATAAATATAAAATCCAAATTTTGGTTCAAAAGTCAGCTTCAAAAAATATAAGATAGGGCATATGTGGGTAGACTACAGCGTATTTGAAAAAAAGATCTGGGAGTTTTAGTTCAATATGGGTCAATAGTAGTGATCAGAAGCTAATGAGATATTTGGCTGCAATAATAGAGACATAACCATGACTTACAAGGTAATGCACTATGTATTGCCCTGGGATATTGAATTTGCTTCTTGAATCTACATTTTAGAAAGAGTAGTCATGGGCTGGATAGTATCCAGAAGTGCATAGCTAGGGTGGTAAAGATCTATTTAAAGATCATTTGAATTAACTGGGATTGTTTTGCCTAAAGGAAAGGGAGGTATAGGAAAATATTTGTAGGATTTCTACATAGAAGACAGCTTAGACTTGACCTGCTCAGAGCTGGAAGTTGTAAAGTGGTAAATTTAAGCTTCATGTATGAAAAACTTTCCCTTACCATTTAGATCTGTCTTAAAGTGGGGTGGGCTATCTTGCTTGGAAAGGAAGGCAAAGAATAAATAAATAAATGAATAAAAAATATAAGTTCTTACTTTATGCAAAATATCATGTTTAGAAAAGCAGTTCAATATAGTTCAAAAGTAGCAATCAGAAATCTGAGATGCTGAGCTACAATATTAGAAATAATCAGGATTATCAAGGTTATTTAATAATGTTAACATCATAGTTTGACTCAGAACCCTAATTAAGGAATTGCTGCTTGATATCTCTGACCAGGTTCATTCAAGATGCTTTGGCAACTGTTTTTTCGTGGCTAAAGAAGGATAAGCAGAATATTTGCTTATGGGGGGTAGGGGGCAGAGGATGAATAGTGAACAACTTTGTGAAACCAAGTTGCAGAATATCATCCTAGCCCTTTAAAGGTCACTCAAAGTATCCATCTATGCTTATGTCCTAATTTCTGTGGACATAGTATTAACTCCAAGGGAATCATTCTGGGCTGTTCTCAGTGAGATTATCGTAACACCCTCTCCATTCCCTTGTCACTTACCCCTCCACCACCAGTCAGTCCCAAGCGAATGTTTTCTCTTCTCTTGTATAGTTATTGGGTAAACTTCTTCAATATTTGTCATTCATTTTAATTATGCATTCATGACTTAGGGATGGTTCATCTCCCTATTCACAACTCTTGCCATCAAAAAACTCTTAGCTTCACATTGTGTCAACCCCAATGGACTGGAGAAATGAGTGCCTGGTGAATTGAAAAGTGCTGTAGCTGGAATCCTGCTAATAGAACCTCACAGAGTGGGGTGGTGCTTGGTGAAGGAAAAATTTAAATGTGCATCACAGCAAATGGCCAGCACCCTGCAGTTTGCCTCAAGGCAAATGTCAAGTGAATCATTTTGGCCTCTGGTCTTGGAGCTGAAAATTGGGGAAGGAATGGGGGCGGAGGGAAGAAGGACATATAAGATTTGGTGATGGGCAGATTCCTGAAACTTTCTCCTTATCTTTCAAGTCCAGTCTTGGGTAGGGTGAAGGAAATGTAGGATGAAGGAAAAGATGAACCATAGAGATAATGGTCTTCAAGAGGAGAGGACTTATGGCTATCACAGCCCCAGCAGGGATCCGAAAGATAAGGATAGTTTTTCTAGGAGGGGTGTCAGCTCTCTCTCTGTGTGTGTATATGTCTGTCTTTCTGTCTTCCTCTCTTTCTCTCTCCCTCTCTCCATCTATCTTTTCTTTCTATTTATCATCTATCGTCGATCTATCTATCTATCTGTCTGTCTATCCACCTATCTCTCTCTATCTCTCTATCTACCTATCTCTCTCTCTCTCTCTCGCCCTCTCTATTTCATCATAGGAGACCTGAATGATATATGGGACATTTCTATGGGACATGGGAAGAGACATATAGGACAAGAAGGAAGGAAGAAAAAAAAACAAGCCTTAATCAAGTGCCTACTATGTGCCAGTCATTATATTAAGTTCATTACAAATATAATCTTACTTTATACTCACAACAATTCTAGGATAAACGTGCTATTACCATTGCAATTTTACATATGAGGAAACTGAGGCTCAGAAAGTCAAATGACGTTCCCTAGGTCTGACTCCAAGTCCAGGGAACTTGTTCAATTTCTTCATTTTAAAGATAGAAATGGAGGATAAAAGAAAGTAAATGGTCTGTCCAAAGACACTCGGTTAATACATAGCAAAACTCATATTCAACCCAGAATTTCTGACTCCAAATCTGTGCTCATTTTCCTCTTAGCTACACTGCCACTAACATATTTTATTCCCCTAAGTTGGTCTCAAAAATGCTTAGGTTTCTTTTCAGACTTTCATCCCCAACAAATTCCCATAAACCCAAGTTAATACAAATAGAATATTAGGGAACGTCTCTGGGGCTACTGAATGTCCAGTAAGTCTCCCAGCTCATGACCTACATGGACCTCAAGGGAAGTTTGCTTTCAGGGAAGCTTGGTTATGGAAGAGTTGGTGAAATATTATGCATTTGGTGGGGGGAGATGGTAGAGACAAGGATAGCTGCCCTTGTATTAGGTTGTCAAAGACATTGCAGCTCTAGACCCAGGAAATCACCTAATCCTAGGATTGGGAAACAGAAATATTACACTTATTGACATTTAATTTAAGGTTTCTCCATGGAGTCAAGCTTGAGTTTTCTTTTCTCAATGATTTACTTCTTTCTACTATGGGAACTTTCTTAATAATAATATTCCATTATTTTACTAAGGGATTTAATTCTTTCACCCCAGCAGCCTTTCAGTCAGTTTTCCTGCATGATGACTGAAATGCTTCTATTGAATTGAAGTCTTCCTTTCTGGTTAGGAGGCAAATGGCAATGCTACAGCAGTTCTGATGAGCTCTGACTTCATGGGACATTTTTGGAAAAAAGTACATACTCTTTCCTTCCTTTTGAAATGGACAACTAGTTGAGACAGTGGATAGGGTGGCCTCAGACATTTACTAGTTGTGTTACCCTAATCAAGTTATTTAAACTTTGCTTGGCTCAGTTTCCACATCTGTAAAATGGCAATAATAATAGTACCTACCTACCTACTGCTGACAATATCAAATGAGATAATAATATAAAGCATTTTGCAGATGTGAAAGAATTCTAGCTATTTTTATTTTGTTTAACTCTTTCCTATATATCCCTTTTCTCCATTACAATTTCTTTTGGTTCCCAAATAATTAACCACAGTAGTTCATTAGATGTTGTATACTGATGTCACTGTCAAGATGGGTATCAACATGTACCACTCTGCCTACCAGTCCTGTAAACCTACCTATCAAGTCAGATGATTAGGCTGGACTGTTGGAGTCCCCTCCCCCTTCCCCTTTGACTTCTAACAGGTTTGGAATTGCCTGGGAGGATGGAAGTTCTTCTGAAAAAAATCTGGGGATATTAATGGACTACAAAGTCAATAGCAGTCAGCAGTAGTGGTCTAAGAGTTAGCACAATCTTGTTTTGTGTGAATAGATACAAAATTTCTAGTATCAACAAGGTTAATGCAGTGGTTTATTCACTTAATACTGCATTTTAGGAAGGATGATGATAACTGAATAGTATGTAGAAGAAAATGGACAAAATTAGAAAGAGCCTTGAGATCACATCTATGTAGCATTTTCATGGGCACTTTAGTGAATCTTTGACCTCCTGGGCTTTATCTTCATTAATTCTGATAATAACTGCCATATTTTTTATCCTATGAAAAACTTGTCCATGCCATTCAAAAAACCAAAATAAAACAAAACAAGCATCTGTTTAATATACTGAAGGACTTCCTCTGTCCTTTTCCTATTTTGTAGATCTTAGTTTGGTATTCCTCCAGCTATTCTTGACTCTAGTTCTATAACCATCTCACCTTTTTTATCCAGTTATATGTGCTCTTGATAATGTCTTGCATGTCACTTTTAACAAGCAAATCACTACTGTCTATAGATGACAGCAGATTTATTTCTTCCATGTGTCTTTACCTTGTCATTCAAGTCACCAGATATCATGATTCTCCTGAGATCATAGGATGCCATAATCTGAAGATATAGAATATCTCTGCAATAGTACTGATGATGAAAATATGAACAACTAACTATTATCAGCTATTTAGAAGATAGGGGTAGATGTTACGGAAAACAGATTTCTCAAGGTGTTACTTGTTCTCTTATTCAGTTTTGAGGAAGTTCATTGCCATCTTTTGTGCTCATCTAAAATATGTACTTATGGACAAAATCAATGGACTTCTAAGCTAGTTGAATGGCAAAATCTAGGCATTATGCATTTTCTAACGTTTTAAAAAATGTGGATATCTATGCTGAATTTTTTAGTACTGATCATGGATCTCATTAAAGAGGTCCTGTAAGATCCCAGATGTTGTGTTTGTCCTTCATTCTCAAAGAGGAACATAGGAGGTGATGCATAATATGCAAGTGAGTTGGATTTAAGTGAGGGTGTGTTGTGCAAAGTTCCAGCCTCACTTTCTCCTCTGGAGCCTTTTGGGTCCAGTGGCCAATTATGGATCAGGATGACTGAAGATGGCCCTGGATAAAGTGACAGATCTTGATCTTTTAAAGCCCTTTCTCAGATCATTCTCAGATCTCAGTTTGACTGAGGTAATGTCCATTCAGTGATTAGGGCAGGCTAGAAAGAAATGAAACAAAGAATGACATCTTGCATAATAAAAAAAAAATCAGTCCTGAAGGGTAATATCCTCAGGATTTCTGGCCAAAACAAAAACAATTGCTATTTCCATTTGCTCAGAGTCAATGAAGGTCCAACTTAATACCTATTGTTAGCCAATGGAAGAGAGCCAAAGTGATATGAGGCCTTTAAACCTTAATTAAGATTAACATTGGTAGAGGTCTAGCAGGAGAGAGAGAGAGAGAGAGAGAGAGAGAGAGAGAGAGAGAGAGAGAGAGAGAAACAAATAGAATGATACATTCAGAACAGTATCTTCAACAGTCAAGAACAACTGGAGGATCTCTCCATCAATTGAGAATTTCTTTCAGACTTTGTGTAGAATATCTTCTTTGGTGAAGAAATGTCCTCCCTTTTTTTTAGAACTTAAAATCACAGAATTTTACAAGGGTAAAAGTATTAATACCTAGTCTAGCCTCCTCATTTTGCAGATGGGGAATTTGAAGTCTGGAAATGGGAATAGTCTTGTCAAAAGTCACACAGTATGTTATATGCAGAATACAGATTAGACTTAACTTTCCTTACTCCTAGCACAGTGCTCTTCCTAGCACTTGCCTCTTCAATAATTCCTCTTCACTAATTTTTGAGACTCAGGTATGAGAGAGGGGAGAGGAGAGGTGGGGAGAGGAGAGGGGAGGAGAGGAGAGAGAGAGAGAGAGAGAGAGAGAGAGAGAGAGAGAGAGAGAGAGAGCGAGCGAGCTATTTGGGAATTTTCCTTCCAGCAAATCATCTCTGAGTAATGACTGTACATTCCTGCAAGCTGCCCTGCAATTGTTGAAGAAGGCTGAGGGTTGAGTAACCTACAAGAAGCAGTTAAAATTTTCATTCCCCAAGGAGTGCCCCCAGGTCACTGATATTTTGACTTTTCTGTAATATCTATTTCAAAACCATCTGGAAGAATCTAATAAACTTCATATTTGTGAGTTCAAACAAGGATCCAGGATATTTGTCTCATGAGGATTCTCCATTTCTGATGGTGCAGAAAATCTGGCTGGGATCATTGTCATTGTCAGAAACAGTAATTGTAATGTAAAGTCATAAGTACTTGGAGATTCATAGTCTTAGTCTCCCCAGAGACATGTTGGTAATATCTATAGTTATAAAAATATTATAAACAGTATTGTAAGTTTGGTGGAATTGTTTTGCCCTATGGCAGAAAGAGAAGCAGAATCTGGACTAAATACTAGAGACCTGAATGTGAGTGTAGTAATCAAAGATGTTCAAGGGATAGAGATAGGGTACAGATAGATTGCATGCCTTTCTTAGGATTAAGATTTGGAAATAAGAATAGGGAATTTCTGTTTTATGGCATGTATTTTGATCATGGGATTTAGAGCTGAAAGTAAATTTCAAGGTCATCTAATCCATCCCCTCATTTTACAAATGAGAAAATGTAGTTCTAGAGAGGTTTAAGTGACTTTCCCAAGGTCACAAGAAGAAGTGATGAGATTCAAAATTAGTTTTCTGACTCTTAAGTTTTCTGTTCCACAATACTGTATATCTATTTTTTAAAATTTAAAATCATTTTAAAGAAAGAAAAAGGAAAGAACCTGTTTATACAAAAATATTCATAGCAGTCTTTTTCTGTGGTGGCAAGAATTGGAAATTGAGAAGATACTCATCAATTGTGTAATAGTTAAACAACTTTTAGCATATGATTAGGATGAAATGTTATTGTACTATAAGAAATGACAGGACAATTAAGTGATGCTGTAGATAGAGTCCTAGATCTGGAGTCTGGAAGACTTCTGAGCTCAGACGTGACCTCAATCAAACATTTGCTGGTTGTTTGGGAACCCTTTCTGTGAAAAACTGCCTCAGTTTCTCATCTAAAAAATGAGCTGGAGAAGAAAATAGCAAACTACTCCAGTTTCTTTTTTTGTTTGTTTGCTTTTTTTTGGAAGGCAATGGGGTCAAGTGACTTGCCCAAGGTCACACAGCTAGGTAATTATTAAGTGTCTGAAATCTGTTTGAACTCAGGTCCTCCCGAGTTCATATAACTCTGGGAAGAATTATATGAATTGATGCCCTGGGAGATGATTACACACAGTAGCAGCAATATTGTAATGATGACCAACTTTGTTAGAAACAACGATGCAGGGACAGCTAGGTGGTTCAGTGGATAGAGCACTGGCCCTGGAGTCAGGAGTACCTGAGTTCAAGTCTGGCCTCAGACACTTAATAATTACCTGACTGTATGGCCTTGGGCAAGCCACTTAACCCCATTTGCCTTGAAAAATCCTAAAAAAAAAAAAGAAAAAGAAACAATGATGCAAAACAATTCTAACAGTTTCATGATGAAAAATACTGCCCACCTCCAGAAAGAGAATTAATGGTCTGAATATAAATTGAAATATATTTTACTTGATTTTTGTTTTGCAACACAGTTAATATAGAAATGTTTTTGTGTGATTTCACATGTATCACATGTATATTATATAGACATTATTTATCTCCTTTTCAATGTGTGGAAAAGGGAATGGGGAGAGAATTAGAAGCTCAAAAAATTTTAAATGAACATAAAAAATAAATAATATATCTGTTTTAAAAAATAGGAATGGGGACATGGATGTGAGTGAGATCACAGAGCAAAGAACTTATCTAAACTTTGAGAAAATCTGAGCCTACTACTTTCTAGAGTGCCCTCACCTTCAATTCTATTGCTTTCTCCTTTGCCTCATTGGAGAATACCTCTCCTTACCAAACTTGCATAAATGTGAAGCTGGGAGGGTTTACTGGATTCAAAATCTCAAACTTTTTGATAGAGTAGCTTATGGACCCACCCTAATATGACGAAGTTCAGTAAGATTTAATTTTAAAATCCTGATCTTAGAGGTATTAAAATTCATATGTATAGAGAAGAGGGAACTTATTTGACAGCAGTTTATGTAAAAAAAAAGTGAGGATTTAGGTGAAATGTGAGTTCAACATGAGACAGCAGTATGAAAAAGCTAATGGCATTTTAAGGCTGAAGTAGTTGAATGACAGAGCAATTCTACTGTATTTGATCTTTGAAAGCCCACATCTGGACTACCATGTGGACAGATGTGGCTACTACCCATTTTAAGGGAGACATTCACAAACTGGAGCAGGTTAAGAAGAGGATACTCACACTAATGAAATGTCACAAAACCATGTTATACGAGGAACAATGAAGGAGCAGTACTAGAACTGAAGAGTAGAAGTTCTAGAGAGGCACTGCAAATTAAAATAAGGAAAAAATTTTGATAATTAAAGGTTTATAATAATACCTTGAAAGATATCTTATGAGGATGGGAGTATATGTGTCACCAGAGCAACAATTGTAGTAAGTTCCCTGTCTCTGGAAATGTTCCTACAGGGAGAAGATAGTATTTACTGAGGGGATCTGCAAGAGGGAATTTATTTGTGAAGCATGAGATTCACCTTAATGACTTGAATTCTATCTTACATGTATCCATTATTCACTTCAAAGATTTCAATTCAAAACACCCCCTTTTTGTCAGGTAAGTTTTTTGTATCCTGGTGCCATTCTCATCTTGGATGAAAAAGGATGACACATCCTGAAGCAGAAAACAATATTATAAGAGGTTTGCTGACATATTGGTATGTACACAAGTTTTAGGGAATGATAGCATCTGAGGAAAGGTGAAAAGACACTGGCTTTGAAATCAGAAGACCTAACTTAATTTGATATTTGAATTCTGGCTTCATTACTTAACATATGTGTGACATCAGGCAAGTCACTTGCTATCTCTGGGCCTTGGTTTTTGTATCTGTCAATTGAAGGAGTTGGACTAGATTAGTTCTAAAATTTTTCTCAATTCTAAAATCCCACGATCCTCAACATATAGGCAGCCTGGATAAGAATATTCAGATTTTATTTATAACATGTTATTAGTTCCATCTCAAAACACAAATAATTCCCCCCAAACAAAGATATAAAGTAATTTTTTTTGGTGAGACCTGGAGAGAAGAACAACACAGAAGAGATTCATTTTGAAATCCTCCCTATAACCCCCCCCCCTCAAATTGTTTTGTGCTTCCTGAGAGCTAATTGTCCCACTGAGACTCCTTTGTTTTTATTTCATCTGGAAAGAACCAGGGAGAGCCAAAGATCAGTCTCTGCTTAAAAAAGAGTTAAGTATAGTATGCATACTGCTGGCTTAACGATGTCTCTATTTTTGCAGAAATAAAACCATTCCAGTGAGGCTTTATCCTTTTGGGGAGAGCTATTACTGCTTAGGGAAAATGAGCTCCCCATGAGGGAGACCACTAATCATTGCTCAATAAACATGCCTCCTTGGTTAACACAGCAATGAAAGGGATGGATTAGTGTAATGTAAAGATGGGATTTGAGTATGATTCCTTGGTTATCTTAAGGCTCTCTCTTTACCCAACCTCATTCCAGAAATCTGGGGATGGGAAATCTTTATTCTTTTTAATCTTTTGGATGAAATTTTGGTTAAATTAGGCATAATTCCAGAAACCTTGAGTGCAGTTCAAGAGAGAAAGAGAAGGACCCAAATGAAGATCCATAGGATTTAAAGAGGAAAGATACTTTAAAAGTTTGAAAATTTTCTCCTTGCATTTGACAGATGGGGCAGCTAAGTCCCAGAGAAGGGAAATGAATTGCCCAATTTAATTGAGTAAGCATTTATCAAGGGCTACTGCGTACAAGGCACTGCCCAGGAAATGAAAATAGAAAGACAAAACCAAAGCAATCATGATCATAGGGTCATAGACTGAGAGGTAGAGTGGACCTTAAATGCCATCTAGTCAGTTCCCCTTCTTTTGAAGATGAGGAAAAAGATTACTTGCCAAAGATTACACAGATAGTAGAAAACCTATGGGCAGCTAGGTGGCTCTTGGAATTAGGAGGGTGAATATGACTTGTGCAAGTCACTTAACACTGATTGCCTCATATACAGGGTTATCTCCAGTCATCCAGATGGCTCCTGAGGAGAAAGTGAGGCTGGTGACTTAACACAGCACCCCACCCTCATGCCATGATTTTCTTTGAGAATGAAGGCAAAAATCATCATCATCAAGAGGCAGAAGACAGGTCCTGCTCTCAAGCGGCTTCCTTTCTGTTGGTCTTTGTGTAGTGGAAAAGATACGACACATAAACAAGTATAAGGTAATTTCAACATAAAGTAATAACTGATATGTAGGTATATGTATTGTACATAGAAATAAAACTAAGGAAGGTCTTGTATATGATAGGATACTTGAGCTTTGTTTTAAAGGTAATTAGGGATTCAAAGAGTAGAGGTAAAAAGAAAGAACATTCTAGTCATGGTGGAGGGAAGAGCAGTGCATTTGTGCAGAAGGTAGACATCCTGTATGGGGAAGACCTTACAATTTAGTCTGAATATATAATATTGAACAATGGGAGGTTGGGGAAAGATCACGATATGACATTAAAAAGCTTCCTAAGACTCATTTCTACTATTACTTGCCTTCATAGGACTCTGAATTTTCTTGATACTCAAGTCACAGAAGCTCAAATGACTTAATTTGCATGACAAAAGGAACAATCCATTTCCTATCCAGAAATTATGACTAATAATAAAGTCATTTTAGAGATGGAAAGTCATCTGTTCATTTCAAGATATCTCTGGAAACTTGTCACCCAGTGTGTGGGTAAATGTCATTATAATGTTGGCATTTACTGGGTATAATATTTCCTTTTCCCTGATAATTAGTTACCATTTCACAGCATTTATTTAAGCTTGGGTTTTTCTCATTTTGTGATTACCTTGGGTAGTAATCTTCAAAGCAGGAGTATGCTGACACTTTTTCAGGCAGCACTGTTGATTCATGTTACCAAGACTGTCAATCTTCATTGGATGATGAAGTTTTATTCCTATTTCCAGGATTTAGAATCCTCATGAGGACTAGGTCATTTAAAATGAGCAATTTGGTCTACTCCCAAACATCCCTTCCTAATGGGTTCAACTTGAGGGAGGTAAAAGCATGTTTGGTACCTTCACATCACTGCCACTGCTCACACCATACTGTGTCAACTATGCTAAAGTGAAATTCTCTGAATAGACTTTGGTCTACCTGAGTAATTACTGTGAATTTGTTTTCATGTGTCTCCTTGAGGAGTGACACTCCTCCAATTCATATTCCACATGGCAATTCTATATATGCTTTGGTTGATTGGTTTTAGATTAGCCATTTAATGAAAATGAAATGTATTTGTAGAGCTTGGATGGTGCTGTCAGTTTATCAGGAGCTCTGCAGACATAAAAATGAAATCATTTGATGCCTTCCCTCTCCCTTAATAACAAACTCCTGCTATGGGCAACTCCCTTGGATAATAGAAGGAGCTGGGTGGAAAATGTAAACATGTAATTACAGAGGCCTTGCTATTTGGGATGTTTATCTTTTTAATTCTCCAAACTCATTAATTTTATGCTAAAACGTGTGAAATCTAGATAATTCAGGCCTGATTTGATTATCCATCTCTTAAAAATACACCCTACCAAATAACCATAAGAAGACAAGAATGTTGCTTTTGGATACTGAAAATTTTAGTGTTTGATGAAAGTGAGTTTTGGAATTGGAGCTGAGCTGTGATTGAAGAGGAGAAATAGACCAATCTGCTCCTGAAAAGTGCTGAGGACATCTCTGCTTCTCATTTCATTCCAAATTGAGAGTTAATCTGTCGAAACTTTCTGTATGGTCAGAAAATTCTTTTCTGAGTTTTCTGGTCACAAAGGAGACTGGGTGTTAATGATGTAAGTCCTGCTCTGGCTCCCTGTAATTCTTTTTCTTCTCTCTCTCTAGGATATATGTCTTTTTCATTTTTTCTTTCTTTTTTGACCTAGGTGGAATAAGGGCTAACTGCCTTCCAGTGTGGTATTAACCAGAGAACTTTAGTCTACAATGAAGTGTTGTCCATTGTTCAGGTTGGACTCCTTGTTTCTCCATTTAGGGTTTTCAAAGATCTCGAAGTATTATTCACTTTTCTAGCTCATTTTACAGATAAGGAAACTGAGAAAAACACGATTAAGTGACTTGCTCAGGGTCATATAACTGGTAATTGTCAGATTTCAGACTCAAGAAGATGAATCTTCCTGATTCCAAGCTCAGCGATCCATTGCATCACACTTCAAATTCATCTCCCAGCCTCAACATTTCTAACAAGTTTCACTTCTCTGGACCTCATATTCCTCATCTGTAAACAAGGATGGTAATAGTTACATTACTAACATGACTTGGATTTTTGTTAGGAGGGTGATTTGCCACTGATATTTGCCAGTAGGTCTATTTCAATCCAATTCAATCAATATTTATTAAGCACCTACCATGATAAACATTGGGGATACAATAAATAAAAAGAAAGACAATCCCTCCCTCCCTCCCTCCAAGAGCTTACGGTCCAAAGAGAGAGAGAGAACAGTACTGAAATGAGGCAAAATATTGGGGTGGGGGTAGGGAGAAGGATACTCAGATAGGGTATCAGATGTAGAGTGAAGAGTGCCTAGAGTTCAGTTTCTCCAAATTGGATTGATGGAGTGGAATTGTGCAGTGATCTGAGGTATATTAGGAATATCTGCCATATTGAAGACTGAAATTCTATAATTAGTGATTTATTCTTTTGAGTTATCTACTCTCCTCTCATACACTTTTAAAACTGAAAATGTTGGGTAGCACATGGAGTTACTAATCCTACTAATGCAAATTATTATAGACCATCAGGAGCACAAGGAACCTTATAGTTCAAGGTCCTAATTTTATGAATGAGAAAAATGAGGGCCCAGAAGTAAAATAATTTGTCCATAAGTAAACACCTTCTAAGTGGCAAATCTGGGATTTGAATCTTGGTCTTCTGGCTTCAAAACTTGGACTTTATTTTCATTATATCAAGTAAGTAAATAATTGCTTTGTGAACATTAGTATAGACCAATGACTCTTAAACTGCTGACTACAATCCCTTCAGGTCCCTGGGTCTCTTTCAGGAGAAACTTGAGGTCAAAATTATATTCACAATAATATTGAAATGTCATTTGTCTACTGAAATGCCCTCCCCTTTCCAACTAAGGAAGGCCAGATTTTCTATCATATATTTTGACCAAAATAATAATATAACAATTGATTGAATGCAGCAACAAATATAAAAATACAGATGTCCTTGATAAAGTCAGATGTTAAAGAGATTTGTAAAATTTACAAATTATTCATTCTTCCTCTCATATCCACTTAAAACTTTTAAATACTACTCTTCTCACTAATTTTTTAAGGGAAAATAAAGGTGTTTTCAAAAAAATTTGTAATTTTTATCAGCATGTATTGCATTTATTATTGTTATTTTAAAATAAGCATGTGTTTTTTGAAATGATCAATTTTAATTCTTAATGTGGCAAATATTGACAGAGATAATTCACATGAAAAATTGCTCTTTGGGGTTACAATGTTCTTTAACAGAGTATAGGGTCCTGAGACTAAAAGTTTGTAAACAGCTGATATAGACTCTTAGAATTCTATCAGTTCTTATTAAAACCATCTATCAGATCTGATCAAAATCATCTAAATCAATCCCCTAATTTTATAGATGAGAAAACTGAAGTCCAACAAGCTTAAAGGATTTGCCTAAAGTCTTTTTGTTGTTATTGTTCAGTTGCATCCAATTCTTTTTGACCAAATTTGGGCATGTCTAAGGTAAGATTTGAACTGAGGAAGATGAGTCTTCCTAATTTCATGTCCAGCCCTCTACCACTGTTGCACCTAACTGCCCAAAGTCACATGAATAATAAAGACAGAGTCAGAATTTGGTATGAGGTCCTCTGACTTAGAAGCCCATGCTCTTTCCAGTGTATTCTCCTGACTCTGCTAGCTAACATCAGCTCACTCTCACTGTAGGAGGATGGATCAGGGGCATTATGAGATCATTAGACTACTAAAGAGAGGGGTAAAGACTGTGAAAGAACTGGACAAGATAGAGGAAGGGAAAGGAAATACTGGAGACATTGACTAATTGAATCTCAGACTCATCACTGATCATTATATTGAAGACTGATCTCACCCCAGCAGGCAAGGCAGTTTGTAGATTGCTAGAGCAAAGGGAAGGGAAAAAAAGGGAAAATTTATTGCATTGTGCTAAGCACTTTACAAATATTTTACTTGATCTTCACAATAATCTTTTTATAAGCTCTGTTTTATAGTTCAGAAAATTGAGACAGATGGAGGTTAAGTGACTTGACTAGAGTCACATAGCAGAAATGTCTGAGACTGGATTTGAACTATACTGATTCCAGTGCTCTAAGTCCATTGCCACCTAGATAACTGAAATAGATGCATACCACCTTGCCCAATGGAGACTCTCTAGTGCAAGTACCTCATTTAATATATGAAGAAACTTAGATTTGAGTGAGTTAGGGTCCTGAGTGAGTTAGTGAATTGCGCAGGGTCACATAGATAGTTAACAAGTCTGAGAGTTGAATCCAAGACTTATGATTCCACAGTCAATGCTGTGTATTACATTCATTGAACTGACCTGAATTGAAATGGTAGTATATTGTAATTCTGGTAAAATAAAAATTTTAGTAGCATTTCTTCTTGGGTCCAAGGAAAGTGGTTTGCCTTTTTTTTTAAAGCAAAATGAAAACCCCTACACAATATTTCATTTGGATCTTCATAGGACAAATGGTATGTGTATCTCTGTACAGAGGGAGGGGGATGATATGCTTCAGTAATCAAATTTTTCCTTCCCTAACCTGACTTAGTCTCTGCACTGCTCACAATAGACTGATTTGTAGGATATCCTCCAAGGTTTAGATTCTGATCTGTCTCCAGTTGTAGTGATATCACAGCAACAGAAAATTTGCATGAATTGAGACTTGCCCAAGTCTGATTCAGTGTGGATCATTAATATGTCAATACTTCAGGATCTATGATTGCAGCCATGTGAGGCTGCTTTCCCTGCTTTAGAAGATGGTCTTTGTGAATTACTGTAGCAACCCTCACCACCCCCCAAAAAATTATCACCTGGGGACAGATCTTTTAGTGATGAATCTACACACTCTCAGCTATACTGGCAGGACCTTGAACAAGAAATAATGTGATCCATCACCAGACCTCTACTTGAAGCCTTTCCAAATGAGTAGTACCTGTTAGAGTCTGTGCTCACTCCAGTACTATTGCCTTGGAGATCCCTGGGGTCATTAATAATGAAAGTGAATCATGGCTATAATAATACCTCAAATGCATATAGGGCCTTTAACTTCTCTGAATGCTTTTCTAGATATTATTTCATTAAAATAAACTAGTTCTGTATTTCTGTCCCTCAAAGGACTGGAGGAGATAGGCCTCTGTAAAGATGACCTACTAAATTTTGGGGTCATTACCCTGACCTGAGTTTCAATTGTACTGCCATGACTTCAGACCCTTTTTTGACCTGGGCTTGTCTGCTGAACTTTTTGTGCTAATGTGTGTGATGCATCCTATTAGATTCTGAGAATGTACAGATAAAACTAGTCTTTGTCTAGCCAGTTACTACATAAGTTTCTTTAGGCAAGTTCTTGTACCTCTGTCAATGAAATGAGAAGTTGGACTGTATGACTTCCTAAGGTACTTTCCATCTCTGAATTTATGATTCTCTGATTCTATATTTTGCTAAGGTATAGTTATCCTTCTACAAGTGATCTGGAAAATCCATGTAAAATTTTTTGTACCTCTCTTCATACCAGAGAAGAAGTTTGGATTTTTATGTTATTAAAAGATAAAATATGCTTATATTACACAATATTTATACATATATCTTGTGCATTTCAGGGTATCTAAGCTTTTTTTCTGAGCTGTTAATTGGTGTTTGAGTGTTATCTGCAGTTTCTGAAAAACTCTCAAAATTGTCATTTCATTTTTTATTCAGGGAAGGCTTGGCCTTTTTTAGGCTGAAGTTTTTAATAGGTCTCAATTTGATTGAGGCAATGCCCATTCATAGTGGCAAGACATAGATCAGGATAACTGGAGATGGCCCTGATACAGATTGTAAGTCTGATACAAAGACAAGTAGTGAAAGGTGACTTCAATTATCTATTGGAGTTCTCTTTATCAGCCAAAGTCAAGCCTTCTAGACTTGCCTTAATACTTTCATCCTTGAAAAATGGTAGGAACCAACAAAGGAAAATACTATTCTGGGTCTGATTCTCACTAAAAGGATGAACTAATTGCTTGATTGGAAATGATGGAAATAGTGGAAGTGACCACTCCTTCTTAGATTTTGTGATTGAATAGGAAAAGCAAGACAGGAAAAATTTGACATATACTATGGATTCAAGAGAAACAGATTTAAAAGGGTTTAGAGGAAAGACAGGTAGAATTTCATGACTAAAATTTGATAGGGGGAATCAATTCAAGAGGTCTGGGAAAGTAAAGAATGAAATTCTGAAGATGCAAAGGGAAACTATCATGGAGAAGGAAAACTGGGATTTATCAGGCAAAATGAACATAAAAGCACAGGCTTTCATTTTTAAAAGAATATACATAGTAGAGAGGAAGTAAGTCTGGGTGGCAAAGGCTAAGTGAATAAGAACTTGAAGCAGTCCTGTAAAAAATAACATCAAAATGCTGAAGTTCAGAAAGTCCATCTATTCACAGTGAAAAACAACAAAACCAGACTTCCAGCAGCAACGAACATTTATTAAGCATTTGTCATATGCTATGCAATAGTGGAGATACAAATAAAAAAAAACAATCTTTGTTCTTAAGAAACTTATATTCAAATGAGGGGGACAACATGTAGATAAATAAGCACATACAAAATATAATGGAATAGATGAAAAAGAGCCTCAGAGGAGAAAACGTCAGCCACCAGGGGAGGGGGACAGAGAAGGAACATCAAGAGGGAGGTAGGGACAAGCATTCATTAAGCCCAAACTCTTTGATAAGTCACTGGGGGTACAATTCTAGCACAAATTCTCTCATTTCATATTGTCTTGTTGAGATAGAATAAGGCATTAGCAGAAGTCATTGAACATTTAACAAGGTAAATTTATATTACCCTACACAACAAGAATATTCAGCAAGAATATAATAGTCTTTAGCCCTTTGATTGAGAATTCCCCATCTTCCTTTAGAAGCATGATTGGTCAGTAAATCACTTAGTAAAGCAACTCAGTCATCTTAGGTACCTTCCAAGTCTGAGAGAATCGCCATCATAAGGCTGGGGTTTTCAATGCCCTAGAAGAGCAGGAAGCTGAATTAGGGAAGGTGCAGGCAATCAGGCCCTGAGACCCGTCCTATCACTGTGCTGAGTGCTTTCGTAATATTTCATTTGGGTCCCTTAAGAGAAATCTGCTTTGATAGAAGATGATGATTAGTCAGAATTAGAGTTGGAATTAACATTATTGAGTCTTGAGGGAAGGTAGGGATTCTAAGATGTGACGGTGAAGTTATTTTCCTTTAAATATGACCTCCTTCCTTTAGCCTCCTCTGATTGTTGTTTAGTTGCTCATTTGTGTCTGATCTCATGGATTTTGGTCCATGAAATTTTCTTGGAAAATATGCTTAGGTGTTATACCATTTCATTCCTTCTCCAGTGTGTGCCCATCTTACAGATAGTGATTTGCCCAGGGTCACACAGCTAGTAAGGGTCTGAGATCAGTTTTGAACTCAGGTCTTCCTGACTGCAGCTTCAGCACTGTATCCACTGTATTACCTAGGTACCTTGGCAAACATTGATCCTCTTCTTTTCCTGGATGACCATAGCTCTTATAATATGTACCATATTTGGGGGCATTGTCATAATAGACTTATAGAATCTTAGGGCTGAATGATACTTTGGATCTCATCCAGACCAATATCCCATTCAGTATTGGTATCCTACCTGTACTATCTCTGACAGATGATCAATTACCTTCTCTTGAATGTTTCTAGTGGTGGCTGCTCACCATCTAAAAATAGGATCTCTTTCATAGCTGGGCAGTTTAATTATTATATTTGGTTTATAACATATTCTGTAATTAATTGAAAAAGGATTCATGTCCTGAATAGTTAATGTCTTGTCATAAAAATTTAATAGAAAACTAACTATACCTTTCACAGCTGTGGGTAGGTGATATAGTCTTTTTTTAAATTTAATTTATATGTTTATTTTGTATTTTGCAATTTTCCCCCTAATTTTGCTCCTCCCCCCCCAAGAAGACAGTCTGTTAGTCTTTACATTGAGACTTAGTCTTCTTAATCACAGAAGGGATGGAATCCATTACAAAAGATAAATAATTTTGATTACATGAACTGAAAAACTACTGCACACATATAATTATTTCACTTAAGATTAAAAAAGAAAAGTGGTGGTGGTGGGGAATCTATGTCCCTAATTGTTAAGGGTCTGGAATCCAAGATGATGCAAATAAAGAAATATTAAGACCAAATAGTCAACTACATAGTTAGTCAATATATGTGGTGAAAAGATATGAATAAAGAGTTCTCAAAATGATTGCAAACTATTAATAACCATATAAAAGAATATTTGAAGTCACAAATAATGAGAAACAACACTGAGATTTCACTTTATATCTAGTAAACTAGAAAAGATGCAAAATGTGGGATTAATCAATGTTGGAAAGTTTGTGGAAAGGGAGACAGATTAATGCATTGTTGAAGGAGCTGTGAATTAATTCAACCTTTTTGGGAAAAACAATTTGGAAAAGAACAAAGAAATTGCTAAAATGTCCCTTTTACTCAGGTTTTAGACTGCTAGACATTTTACATATATATATATATATATATATATGTATATATGTATATATATACATATATATTTAAAAAAAAGTCTCTAGTTCACACAAAAATACTTATAGCAACTTTTTTTTTGTGGTTATCAAAGAATTGAAAACAAAGTAGATGCCCATTGATTCATAGACTGTGTTAAAAACGTGACATGTATGAATGTAATGGTATACTGCTGTATTATCTTGAATCATTGAAAGACTTACATGAACTGATCCAGAAATAAGTAAACAGAGCCAAGAAATAAATATGTATGATGACTTCATTGCTATAAATGTAAAGAAAAATATCACAAAATAATTGAAATAAATTTTGCAATCTTCCAAAAATAAATTTGCCCCAAAGAAGAACATATATTATCATCCTTTTTTAAAATGTGTTGATTGGTTTTGCTGATTTCTTTTCTCCCCCTCATTCTTTTTTGTTATTATATGGAGATGACTATTTGAAAGGGGAAAAGGAAGGAATACAGGAAAATTCAAACTGTGTAATAATGAAATTTATCAATAAAATGTATTTTGAAATATAATTATATGCAATTCAATCTTTTAGTGCCAGGAAATTTGCTAAGCACTGCTGGGGATACAAAGAAAAATAAAAACCCATCTATTTACAATCTAATGGGAGCCATGACAAACATGCAATAATTTCACAATATATCACATATGGGATAAATTGGGGGTAGCCTCAGAGAGTCATTCTGCTTTTGAATTGTTTTATGTGGGTCTGTAATTCACTCAAATAGAGTATGAGTTCCTTCAAAGTAGAGATCATTATTCATTTATCTTTTTTAATCCCTCCACTTTAGAGTGAAAAGTGCCTCATACAAGGACAATGTAAGTATGGACACTATAGCTTTTTAATAAATATTCAGGAAAGTACTGTGCAATGGGAAGAACACTCAAATGGATACCAGAAGACCTAAATCCTAATCTTTTTCCTCTAATTCAATATGGGATATTGCACAAGGCTCTTATTCTTTGAATGTCAATTTCTTATCTAAAAATAAGTGGACTGTACTTGATGGCTCTCTCTGCATCCTATGATTCTCTAAAGTTTGATGGGAAAACTGGAGCACAAGAGAGGCTTGATTTATACAAGCACTCAATTCACCTTTGTTGTAATTGCTCTAATGATAAGGTAACAAGGAGCAGATGGCCTCACTTACAGGAACCCTCTGGAAACCAGATGGCCCAAACATCTGAAACAACAAGAAGCCATGTTGGTAAGACAAGTTCTAATGAAGTGGACCACCATGTGTTTCAACCTTTACTGAACTCTAGTTTTTACAAATCTAAGTAGCGACACAGTGGGCATCCACGTAGAGAGGACTGACTGTGGTGGCATTTGGTCAGCAGGGTACTCAAAATGTCATTATTAACTATGGCATGCAGATATTCTTTCCCTCTGGCAAATTCCTAAGGCTCAACAGTGTCTTAATGTTAATTGCTCTCAGACATATAATTATTTACTAATATCAGATCTCCCTCTCTTAAATCCAATTCAGTTGCATGTCCCTGATGTTATGATCTTCTTTGAGAATGAAGGACAAACAACAAGAACATTTATAAGAACCAATAGTTGTCATGAAACAGTCCCTTTCTAGTTCTTTAGTCTTTCTAGAGAGGAAAAAAGGAGAAAAACATCTACCAACAAGATCTGTCTTAGAGGAGTGTGGGTGAACTGGGGCAGAGAGCAGAGAGTCAGGGCAGGGGCAGTGGGGTGAAGCCTAGAGACTAACCTGAGAATAGCCACCTAATATTTGGCTATGTGAGTGGCAGCTGGGAGAGTTCCAGCAAGGCTGAAGGGAGAATTCCAGTGCGGCAGGCAGGAGAGCCTCAGTGCTGCATCTAGACATTTATCCCATCAGCTCAGCTTCTCTGGAAGACCAGGGCTGTAAGGCCCTATGTTTTCAGCAGAGTCCTCTTCTTTCTAGTTGAGTCCCCTCCTCCCCATCCCTGTGGGAGAAAGTGACTTCACAGAACATAGTAACAGCTGTCCCCACCCCCCAGGCTCAGGTGTGGGCAGCACATCCCAATGCTGAGTGAAGATTAAGGAATTAATTATATAGACTGAGTGTCCAGCCCACATTGTTCTAGTACAATTAGATTCTATTGCCTCCCCACCCCGCACCCCCCAGGCCTAGGGAGTGGGCCACAAATCCAGGTCACAGACACTCCAGAGAAAGTGTCTAGTATCCCTTACTGGCCAGCCCATCTGGTGTTACTAAGCCCAGTGAGCAAAGCCTCTAGGAATTTCAACACCAAAGGTCTGTTAACTAGCACTTCCTCCAATACAATATCCTAAGAAAATGAAGAACAGTCAGGGTAAGGGGCGCGTGGGGTGGGGGGTGGGGGTCCATTGAAAGCTACCTTGAAGACAAGAATCCTAACAGAACTTCTGAGGAGAATATGAATTTGTCTTCAGTCCAAAAAAGACTTCTTAGAAGAGATCAAAAAGGAGTTTAAAAATCAAATGGAAAAATTGGGAAAGGAAACACAAGAGAAAATTATCATCTTGCAGCAAGAAAATGAAAATACAACTGGACAAGTGCAAAAAAGAAAATGATTCTCTCAAAACCACAATTGGACAAATCGAAAAGTCCTTCAAAAATGAAACTGACCAATTGGAAAAGGAGTTACAAAAGGTAAATGAAGAAAATTCTTCTCTACAGAAAAGACTGGAATCTGTAGAAACTAATGAATTCATGAGAGAACAAGAATCTGTTTAAACAAAAACAGAAAAGCAATCCAAAATAGAAAAAAATGTATAATACCACAGGCAAAACAACTGACCTAAAGAATAGATACAGGAGAGTAAACTTAAGAGTCATTGGACTTATTGAAAACACTGAGGATTAAAAAAACCCTGTATTGATACTTCAGGAAATAGTGAAGGAAAATTGCTCTGCTATCACGGAACCACATGGCAAAATAGGTATTGAAAGAATAGATTGGGTGGAGCCAAGATGACGATATAAAGGCAACATTTCCTGGGAACTCCTTCCCCCCCAAAACTCCAAAAGCCATCAAATGATGACTCTAGCCAAAATTTAGAGGGGAAGAACCCACAGAAAGACTGAGAGATACATTTTTCCAGTCCAAGGTAACTTAGAAGATCTGTTGGAAAGGTGTGTTTCATCAGGACTGGGAATTGGAAAAAAGCCTTGGCTGCAGCACAGCCCAGCATAGTCCAGCCCAGGGATCACTGGGAACTGCTTGAAGGGGCCATGAGAGAACTCTTCTACAGCAGAATGAATATGGAGTGAGGAGCACTGGCCACAGAACCTGCAGCAAGAATCAGGGGAAAGCAGCCTAGACCTCCAGAGCATAGTCTAAAGATGGTAAGGAGGCCTGGGGAAATTCCAGAAATCTCTCCCTTGGGCAGGACTCTGCTGTTTACCCACACTCAGATCCAGCTTGCAGTTTGGCCTTCCATACTAAGGGAACAGGGATCCTCCTCACAGCCCCAGGGCAGAATCCAGTGCCTGTGGTCATCTATATATCAAAGCACAAAATTCCCCCACAAAGCTTTGGAAGTGCTTTAAATTAGTCTTGGGTTGAGGAAATGAGTAAACAACAGAAAAAGAAGACTCTGACCATAGAAAATTATTTTATTCCCTTGGAAGATCAAAACACATACTCAGATGATGAGAAAATTGAAGCTTCCATATCCAAAAGCTCCAAGAGAAATAGAAAATGGGTGAAGACTGTGGATGAGCTCAAGAAAGACTTTGAAAGGCAATTAAGGGAGGTGGAGGAAAAATTGAGAGGAGAAATGAGAGCAATGTAGAAAAATCATGAAAGCCAAATAAGCAGTTTGGTGAAATAAATACAAAAAAATACTGAAGAAAATAATGTTAAAAACCAGTTTAGGCCAAATGGAAAAAGCAAAACAAAAGGCAACTGATAAGAAGAATGCCTTAAAAAACAGAATTGGGTAGCTAGAAAAGGAGATTAAAAAAAGCTCTTTGCAGAAAATAACTACTTCAAATGCAGAATGGAACTAAAGGAAGCTGATGACTTGGCAAGAAACCAGGGAGAAATAAAACTCTTCTAAAAATGCCCCAAATTAGAAGAAAATGTGAAATATCTCATTGGAAAAACAACCAACCTCGAAAACAGATTCAGAAGAAATAATTTAAAAATTACTGGGCTACCTGAAAGTCATGGCCAGGAAAAGAGCCTAGACTTTATTTTTCAAGAAATAATACAGAGGGAGTGGCTAGGTGGAGCAGTGGATAGAGCACTAGCCCTGGAGTCAAGAGTACCTGGGTTCAAATCCGGCCTCAGACACTAGACACTAGACTTTATTTTTCAAGAAATAATACAGAAAAATTGCCCTGTGATCCTAGAAGGAGAGGGTAAAATAGAAATTGAGGGAATTCACCAATCATCCCTCTGAAAGAGATCCCAAAAGAAAAACTTCCAGCAAAGTTATAGCCAAATTCCCAAACTCCCAAGTAAAAGAGAAAATACTAAAAGCTGCCAGAAGCAAACAATTCAACTACCGTAGCTCCATAGTCAGGATTACAAAGGATTTGGTAGCATCTTCCTTAAGGGCTTGTAGAGATTGGAATATGATATTCTGGAAGGTAAAAGATCTTGGTTTACAACTGAGAATATACTCAGCAAAACTGAACATCCTCTTTCAGGGGAAAAGATGGACTTTCAATGAAATAGGGGACTTTCAAACTTTTCTATTGAAACAAGAGCTGAACAGAAAGTTTGATCTTTAAGTACAGGACTCAGGTGAAGCAGAGAGGGGTGGATAGGAAGGGCTAATTATGAGGAATTTAATGATGTTATACTGTTTGTATTTCTGCATGGGAAGAAGATATTGATAACTCATATGAACTTTCTCATTAATAAGAGCTATTGGAAGGAGTGTGTATAGACAAAGCACAGGAAAGAGCAGAATATAATGATATAATAAAAAGATGGAGTCAATGGGTGATAAAGGGAAGTACTGGGAGGAAGAGAAAGGAGAGGGAGAATGAGCTAAGAAATTTCACCTAAGATTTTCAAAAAAGCTTTTTCAATGGAGTGGAATGGGGGAAGGCAAGGGGAAATGAGCGAGCCTTCATTCTCATCAGAAATGGCTCACAGAGGAAATAACATACACACTTAATAGGGGATAGAAATATAGCTTACCCTAGAGAAAAATGAGAAGAATGGGATAGGATAAGCTGGAATGGGGGGGTAGGGGAGGTAAGGGGAGAATGGGTGATAGAAGAGAGGTAAGATTGTGGGAGAGGGTAGTCAGATACAACACACTTTTGGACAGGGCCAGGATGAAAGGAGGGAGAGAATAGAATAAATGAGAGTGGGGAGGAATAGTGTGGAGGAAAATACAGCTAATAATAGCAACTGTGGTAAAACTATTGAATAAACTTCTCTGGTGGACTTATGATAAAGAAGGAAACTCACCCCATAGACAGAGCTATTGGAATCTGAACATAGACTGAAGTACATTTTTTTTCTCTCTCACTATTCTTGAAGTTTCTCATCTTCTTGGGGGGGGTTTATGTTTACTCTTATAACAAAATTATTGTAATAATATAAATAAAGCAAATTCATACTTAAAAATAAAAATAAAAACAAAAAGAAAACAAAAAAGAATACATCAATCCCCTCCTGAAAAGGAATTCAAAATGAAAACACCAAGGAATATTGTGAATAAATTCCAGAACTAACAGATAAAAGAGAAAATCCTGTAAGCAGGCAGAAAGAAACAATTTAGATACCAAGGAACCTCAGTAAGAATTACACAGGACCTGGCTGCATCAATATTAAAGGATTGAAGGGCTTGGAATATGATATTCCAATGAGCAAGGGAGCTTGAAATCCAGACATGAATTCACTGTTTGGCAAAGCTGAGCTTTCTCTTCTAGGGGAAAAGCTGGGCATCTAACAAAATAGAAGAATTCTGACTTTTCCTGATGAAAAGACCAGAGCTACATAGAAAATCTGGACTTCAAACAGGAGACTCAAGAGATACTTGAAAAGGTAAAAAAGGGAAAAGAAAAAAAGTCTTATCCAATTAGATGAAACTGGCTATATCTCCACCTGGTAGAAAGATTCTTGTAACTCTTGAGAACTGTGATTTTATCAGAGAGAATATACAGAGTGAGAAGTAATGGATGCTCATGACATGTCTGTGACTGATAGAATGATTTTAAAATAATACCTCTTTAAAAGGGTGGGACAGTAAAGAGATAGAAGGATGGAGGATATTGAATAGGGTAAATTACTTTGCATAAAGAGATATAAAGGATCTATTGCAATAGAAGGAAAGAGGGGAGGACTTGAGAACTGCCTACTCAAAGAAGGATTAACATATACAGACAGTTAAGTTAAGAAACTTATCTTACCTTTCAAATATTAGAAGGGGAAAGGGGGAAGGAGGGAAAAGAGAAACAAACAGAAGAAAGGGAAGGAAGAAGGGGGGCAAAGGGAAAGGGGAAGGAAAGGGGAGGGGTGGGATATAAGGGAGTAAAAATATGAAGGAGGTAGTAATCAGAAGCAAAATACTGGAGAATATGAATAAGGTTAAAATAAAGGGAAATAAAAGGGAAAATAAATAAAAGGGAAACAAAGGGAAGATCACATGGAGGGATATTACAAGTTGCTAATTATAACTTTCAGTATGAATGGGATGAACTGTCCCATAAAATGTAAGTGAATAATAGAGTGGATTAAAAACTGGAATCCTACAATATACTACTTACAAGAAACTCAGTTGAAGCAATGAGATACATTTAGAGTAAAGGTAAAAGGTTGGAGCAAAATATATTTTACTTAAGCTGAAGTGAAAAAGACAGGAATAGCAATCCTTATCTTGACAAAGCAGCTGCAATAATATATCTCATTAAAAGATAAGGAAAGAAACCATATTCTTCTAAAAGGTGCCATAGACCATGAAGTAATATCAATATGAAATATGGATGCACCAAGTTGTATAGCATCCAGATTCTTAGAGGAGAAGCTGAATGAATTACAGGAAGACATAGACAGCAAAATTCTACTGGCGGGAGACCTCAACACCTCTCTCAGAATTAGATAAATCTAAACATAAAATAAACAAAAAGGAAGTTAAGGAGGTAAATAGGATGTGAAGAAACCTAGACATAATAGACCTTTGGGGGGATAGAAAGGAAGATACTTTCATTTCTGCAGTACATGGCACTTGCACAAAAATTGACCATGTACTAGGGCATAAATACCTTATAATCAAATGCAGAAAAGCAGAAATAGTGAATACTTCCTTCTCAGACAATAATGCAATAATTTATCATGTACAATAATGGGCCACGGTGAGATAGACCTAAAACTAATTGGAAACTCAATAACTTCATTTTAAAGAATGAGTGGATCAAACAACAAATTATAGATAGAATTAATGATTTCATCCTAGACATTGACAATAATGAGACAACATACCAAAACTTATGGAATACAGCCAAAGCAATTATTAGGGCATATATTATATCTTTAAATACCTACATGAATAAAATAGAGAAAGAAGAAATCAATGAACTAAGCAACTAAAAAAATTACAGTAAGAACAAATTAAAAAACTCCAATTAAATATCAATTAAGAAATTCTAAAATTTAAAAGAGAAATTAATAAAATGGGAAACAAGAAAGCCATTGACATAATAAATAGAACCAAGAATTGGTTTTATGTAAAAACAATGAAATGGATAAACCTTTGGTTAATTTTATTTAAAAAAAGAAATAAGAAAACCAAATTAATGGTATCATAAATGAAAAAAAGTGAACTCATCACCAATGACAAAGAAATTTAAGTAATAATTTGGAACATTTTGCCCAACTGTATGCCAATAAATATGATAATCTAAGTGAAGTAGATGTATATTTACAAAAATATAAGTTGCCCAGGGCAAATGAAGAGGAAAGTAAATACCTAAATAACCCTATCTCAGAAAAAGAAATTGAACAAGCCATTACTGAACTCCCTAAGAAAAAAATTGCCAGGGTGAAATGGATAATTCTATCAAACATTTAAGGAACAAATGATTCCAATTCTATATAAACTCTTTGGAAAAATAAGTGGAGATGGAACTCTGATTAACTCCTTCTATGACACCAATATGGTGCTGAAACCTAAACCAGGAAGTCAAAACAGAGAAAGAAAATTATAGACCAATTTATCTAATGAATATGAAAGCAAACATTTTAAATAAAATCTTAGCAAAGCAATTACAGCAAATTATCACTCGGATAATACACTATGACCAAACAGGGTTTATTCCCAGGAATGTAGGGTTGGTTCAATATTAGGAAAACTTTGAGTATAATTGACTATATCAATAACAAATCTAACAGAAATCATATGTTTATCTTAATAGATGCTGAAAAAGCTTTTGAAAAATATGCAGAACGCATTCCTACTAAAAACCACAGAAAGCATAGGAATTATTGTATTGTTCCTTAGAATGATAAGCAGTATCTATCTGAAACCATCAACAAGCATTATATGTAATGGGGATAGGCTAGAGGCATTCCCAATAAGATCAGGGGTGAAACAAGGATGCTCATTATCACCACTACTATTCGGTATTGTATTATAAATGTTAGCCTCATCAATAAGAGAAGAAAAAGAAATTTAAGGAATTAGAATTGGAAAGAAAGTAACAAAACTCTCACTCTTTGCAGATGACATTACCTAGGGAACCCTAAAAAAATCATCTAGAAACTTCTAGAAACAATTAGCAACTTTATCAAAGTCACAGGAAATTAAAAAAACTCATATAAATCCTCAGCATTTCTATATATTACTAGCAAGATCCAGTGGGAATGGCTAGAAAGAGAAATCCCATTCAAAGTAATTTCAGACAATATGAAATACTTGGGAGTCTGCCTTCCAAGGCAGACTCAGAAACTTTATGAAAACAACTATAAAACACTTTTCACACAAATAAAATCAGAGCAAATATCAATTGTTCATGGATAGGCAAAACTAACATAATAAAAATGACAATTCTACCTAAATTAAACTACTTATTTAGTTCCATACCATTCAAACTTCCAAAAAATTATTTTAATGAACTAGAAAATAATTGTAACTAAATTCATATAGAGAAACAAAAAAGTCAAGAATATCAAGGGATTTAATAAAAAAAAGTCCAAAAGAAAGTGGCTTTGCCTTACCAGATTGAAAGTTATTTTATAAAGCATCAGTCATCAAAACTGTCTGGGTAAGAAATAGAATGGTACATCTTTTCCTAGTGCAAAAGAGACGGCAGAAAATGATTATAGTAACCTGCTGTTTCATAAACTCAAAGAGCCCACTTCTCGTTTAAGAACTCTCTCTTTGATAAAAACTGTTGGGAAAATTAGAAGTTAGTATAGCAGAAACTTGCATTAGATCAACATCTCACACTCATACCAATATAGTATCAAAATGGGTGCAGGATTTACTCATAAAAGGCAATATTATAAGCAAACTAGGAGAACAAGTAATAGTTTATCTGTCAGATCTACAGAAAGGGATGTAGTTTATGACCAAGGAAGAGATGCAGAGCAACATTAAATCAAACTGGATAATTTTGATTACACTAAATTAAAAAGCTTTTGCACAAACAAAACCTACTGTAACTAAGATCAAAAGAAATGTAGTAAATTGAGAAAAAATATTTTACAGCTAGTGTTTCTGACAAAGGACTCATTTCTAAAATATATAGAGAAATGAGTCAAATTTATAAAAAAAAAAACAAGTCATCTCCCAATTGACAACTGGTCAAAGGATATGTAAAGGCAATTTGCAGATGAGGAAATCAAAGCTATCCATTGTCATAAAAATTGTTCTAAATCATTACTGATTAAAGAAATGCAAATTATAGCATCTCTGAGGTACCATCTCACATCTCTCAGCTTGGCCAATATGACCAGAAAGGACAATGATCAATGTTGGAAGGGATGAAGGAAATCTGGGACACTGTTTTTTTTTTTTTATAAAGAATTTATTTATTGTGAGTTCTACAATTTTTCCCCTTATCTTACTTCCCTCCCCCTGCCCCACAGAAGGCAATTTACCAGTCTTTACATTGTTTCCATGGTATACATTGATCCAAATTGAGTGTGATGAGAAAGAAATTATATCCTTAAGGAAGAAACATAAAGTATAAAAAATAGCATGATCAGACAATAAGATATCAGTTTTTTTCCAAATTAAAGGCAATAATCCTTAGTCTTTGTTCAAACTCCACAGTTCTTTGTCTGGATACAGATGGAATTTTCCATTTCGGAGAGCCTCAAATTGTCCCTGATAGTTGCACTGATGGAATGAGTGAGTCCATCAAAGTTGATCATTGCCCCCATGTTGCTGAACAGTGTTTTTCTGGTTCTGCTCATCTCACTCAGCATCAATTCATGCAAATCCCTCCAGGCTTCCCTGAATTCCCATCCCTCCTAGTTTCTAATAGAACAATAGTGTTCCATGACACACATATACCACAGTTTGCTAAGCCATTCCCCAAATGAAGGACATTTACTTGATTTCTAAATCTTTGCCACCACAAAGAGGGCTGCTATGAATATTTTTGTACAAGTGATGTTTTTACCCCTTTTCACCATCTCTTCAGGGTATAGACCCAGTAGGGGGAGTGCTGGATCAAAGGGCATGCACATTTTTGTTGCCCTTTGGGCATAGTTCCAAATTGCTCTCCAGAAAGGTTGGATGAATGTACAGCAACCTCCACCAACAATGTAATAGGGAAATCTGGGACACTTATGCATTGCTGGTGAAACTGTGAATTGATCTAACCTTTCTGGAGAGCAATTAGGAATTATGCCCAAAGAGCAATAAAAATGTGTATACTCTTTGATCCAGCACTCCCCCTACTGGGTCTATACCCTGAAGAGATCGTGAAAAGGGGCAAAAACATCACTTGTACAAAAATATTCATAGTGGCAAAGAATTGTAAATCTAGGGGATGTCTGTCAACTGGGTAATGGCTGAACAAATTGTGGTATTGTGGTATATGTATGTCATGTAACACTATTGTTCTATTAGAAACCAGGAGGAATGGGATTTCAGAAAAGCCTCAAAAGACTTGCATGAATTGATGCTGAGCGAGATGATCTGTACTGTAACATTATATAATCTAACAGCAATATGGGTGTGATGATCAACTTTAATAGACTTGCTCATTCCATCAGTGTAATAATCAGGGGCAATTTTAGGGGATCTGCAATGGGGAATATCATCTGTATCCAGAGAAAGAATTGTGGAATGTAAACAAAGATTAAGGACTATTTCCTTCAGTTTTTTAAAACACAAATTGTCTTATATACTACCTAATTTTGCTAGCTTTAATATCTATTTTTTTCCCTTAAGGATATGCCTTTTTTCTCTCAATACATTCAATTGTGTTCAATGCCTAGCATGGAAACAATGTAAAGATTATCAGATTGCCTTCCGTGAGAGGGAAGGGGAAAGGAAGGGAGGGTGGGGGGAAACAAGTGTAAAATTCAAAAACCTTACCAGAAAAATGATAGGTAGCAGTTGCTATTCTAAATAATTGGAAAACAAATAAAATATTTATATAATTCAAAAAATAGATTAGCTAAGGATTATCAGTTTTCCTATTCAAATATTCGTCTTTTAGTATTGCCTATAGTCTTTTTTAGTTTCCATTTATCTATTTTTAATCTATTTTTCTTATCTCCTCCTTTTTATGTTTATTTTGGCTTTTAAAAATTCTTTATTTTTCTAAAAAAAAACCCAGATATCTTATTGTCTGATCTTGTTATCTCTTATACTTTTTTGTTTCTTCCTTAAGGATGTGATTTCTCTCTCATCACACTCATTTTGGATCAATGTACAATATGGAAACAAAATAAAGACTGACAGACTGCTTTCTGTGGGTGGTGGGGGAGGGAAGTAAGATTGGGAGAAAAATTTTAAAACTCAAATAAAATCTTTAATAAAATTTTTTTTATTTTTCTGGTATTTTGAAAAGCACGCTCAGTTTATGATCATTTTTTATTTTTTTAATTTTTTTCTTTAAGGGTGCAGTTTTTCTCTTTTCATTGTTAAATAAATTGTTAATGAATGTTAAAAAGAAGAATAGTGATGTGACTTGCTTTTAAGGTCACAGAGATATTAAATAGCCGAAGAATATGAACTGATATCTTCTTTATTGCACTACTCTGTAAAAATATAGAAATTAAATATATAGGCCAGCTGTTCTTAAAATAGGGTCTGGGGACCATGAAAAGCTACTTTCAGGGAATTTATAAGGTCAAAATTATTTTAATATTAAGACATTTTAACTTTTTAGCATAAATATGGATGGTTAGGACCCCAAACAAAAGTTCTTTGAGGGAATGGAGGGGATTCCTTGATAATCAGTGTAAAGGGATCCTGAGGAGAAAAGTTTTGAGAACCACTGGTTTAAGGGAATAATGAGGCTATGATCAGATAACATAACTAACATAACATAACATAACATAACATAACATGACATGACATGACATGACATGACATAACATGACATAACATAACATAACTTCTGAAATGACCGAACTATTAATTATAAGTTTCAATTTGTGCTTCCATCTCCTATAATACTGCTCAAAAGCAACTTATCCAAGAAAACTTTTCTGATTACCTTCATTCCATTTTGATTTCTCTTTTAGAATACTTCCATCACATTTTTTGTATGTTGTATGCTTGTAGTATTGGATCAGGAGATCAGGGTTTATGCATCTTGGTTCTGGTGTTTGGTAGCTATATGATTTTGGATGCATCATTTCATAGCACTCAAAGCCTCAGTTCCAACTCTGAAGCCACTTGAAAGGAAAATGCCTTGAAAACAGTTAAGTGCCATGTAAATGTGAACTATGGTAAATCTACCTATGACCAATCTCTCTTTCTCCTGTACTATTGTAGATTGTGAGCTATCCATGGTCAGGAACAAACTCTTCTAATTTTTTTCATCCTTTTCACTACTCCTCTACTTGTTGTATAATATTTGGCCTGTAAATAAGGAAAAGTCAATATATGACAATTATGACTGAGAATATGTAGCAAGATTAATTCAGATAGTCTTTTTTTAAATGTTGCTACATTCAGTTTCTATGATCCTTTAAAGTAATGAGGAACAATTGTAAGGAACCACAAATTTTAGTTTCTTTGTGGTATAATAAATTTTGCAGTTCCAAGATTGGGGAGGGTAATTAAGAATTGAGCTAATCAAATCCCATCAATACACCTTACTGGCAAATTTGTTCCAAAATAGGAAAAAATCTGCAAAACAAAACACCCTTTTCACTTTATTTTAAGGGAGTGAACTGTAGAACATTTCTGGCCAACAATGTTATTCCTACCCTTCCACCCCCAATTCCATCTCCTTTTCTCAAATAGTGCTGATGGGGAATAACAGAATTTGGGATCAAATGTTGAATCTGTGAATACCTGCATGTCACTTAACTTCCATGAGCATCATTTTCCTCAATTGTGAATTAAGTTGAGGCCTCTGAGATTTCTTTTAGCTCTCCTCAATTGTGAATTAAGTTGAGGCCTCTGAGATTTCTTTTAGCTCTAGCTCTATGATCCTAATATGAGTTCAAATCTTACCTCTGCAACTTATTTCCTGTATGATTTGAGGTAATTTCCTTGATATCTTAAGGATTGTTCTCTGATTTGTAAAATAAAAGGGCTAGGGTAGATGATCTCTAAAGTCTCTCCCAGTTCATCTGCATTCCTATGAACAGTTCTGTTAATAATAGAGAAAAAGAAAGGGGGTATCTAGGTGGTACAGTGGATAGAGCACTGGCCCTGGAATCAGGAGGACCTGAGTTCAAATGACACCTCAGACACAATAATTACCTTGCTGTGTGATCTTAGGCAAATCACTTAACCCTCATTTCCTTGCAATTAAAAAAAAGAAGAAAAAGGGAAAAAAGATAATATCTGGTTCTCAATTCTTTGCCTCAGAAGACTTCTGGGGCAGAACCAAGATGACAGCATGAAGCTAGCATGCTCCTAGAGCTTTTTTCCTATACAACATTAAATGAAGCCTATGCACAGACATTAAGACAACAGATCCCACCAAAAAAGACAAGATCAAAAGATGTTTTCAACTGTAGACACCATGGAGGATCTCCAGTGAAGGTCTGTCTCTTTGGGAGAAGGGAAAGTAAAGTCCAGCTAGGTGGAAGAGTGGGAAAGACAGTGGGAGGCTTTTAGCCCAACAACTTCACAACAGCATAAATCCAGAAAACCAGATAGAAAGCCTGCAGGGAGAGTCCCACCAAATAAAGTCTGAACCCTGGGGAGATTGGGGGCAAAAACCAGGACTAGGTTGGGAACAAACCATTGCATATGTAGAACCTGGACATAAAGCAGGAAGCTAATATCTGTAAAGGCAAGGTCTGGACTGCATAGGCAACATCTTGGCCAATGACAAGCCAGAGATCAGACCCCAGCCCCAGAATAAAAAGCTTGGGTCTATACTCCCTAAATCTCAGGAGCAGAGCTCAAAGAATCAAGATGAGCAAAAAAGGTAAAGGGAATTCATCATAGAGAGCTACTATGCAGATAAAGATGATAATAGGGCCATCTCAGAAGAAAAAACAAATTAAAAATTACCTATTGGGGAAATGTCAAAAAAAATCTTTGAATTGGACTCAAACCCAAAAGCTCACAGAAGAGCTTAAAAAAGAATTTAAAAACCTAAGAAGTGAGGAAGAAGAAAAATGGAAAAAAGAAATGAGATTCATTTAGGAAAATCATGAAAAATTGATTAAAGAAATCAATTTCTTTGAAAGTGAAAATAGCCAAATGGAAAAATAATGTAACACTTCAAAAAATAAAATCAACCAACAGGAAAAGGAATACAATTCATCCAAATCTCAAATCAACCAAGTGGAAAGAGAATACTAGTCAGCAAAGAGTAAAATGAACTAACTGGAAAAGGAAACACAAAAGTTAACTGAAGAAAATAAACCCTAAAAATTAGTTGGACAAATAGAAAGCAAAGAATCTATTAGATTACAAGATTCCATTAAACAAAATACAAAGACTGAAAAAACCGAAGAAAATTTAGGAAAAACAAATGACCTGGAAAATAGACCTAAAAGAGATAACTCATGAATTATTGGACTATTAGAAAGTCTAGATTGAAAAAAGAACCTGGAAATTAACTTTCAGGAAATTATCAGGGGAAACTGTCCAAATCTGCTAGAGCAAGAAGACAAGATAGACCTTGAAGGAATATGCAGAATTCCTCCAGAAACTGATCCCAGGATAAAACACCAAGGACTATCAAAGACAAATTTGAGAAATCTCAAATAAAAGAGAAAAATACTGCAAGTAGCAAAAAAGAAGCAATTTAAATGCACAGAAAACATAATCAGACCTACACAGGACTTATCAACTTCTATAATGAAGGACTAGAGGACCTGAAATATCATATTTTGGAGGGCAAATGACCATGGATTATTATATCAAAGAATTTACTACTCTATAAAATTCAGCATATCCTGTCAGGGGAAAAGATGGATATTCCATGAAAAAGACTTCCAAAATTTTCTGATGAAAAGACCAGAACTAAACAGAGAATTTAATCAAGAGATACCTAAAACAGTAAACAAAGCTCTAGAGATACATAACAAGGTAAACCAAAAGGGGAAAAACAAATGTTAGTCAAGAACATTAAATGGTATGCAACCATATAAGGGAAGATATGACACTCTTGAAAACTGTATTTCTTTTAGTGTAGTTAAAAAATTGAATATAGTTGGAGAGATTGAATTTTCAGGATATGAATATGGTTGCTTCTTGACTTTCCATTGAAGAGGATCAAGATGATATCACTGTGTTTGAGACAAATAGCTCAGATGAAAAGCTGGGGTGTTTACTCTAAAATTAGATGTCTCACTTTCCTTTGAGCTACTTTAATTCTATCTTGCTCACAGAGTTTAGCACTTTCTCTGATGAGGACATCTTAGGTTGGGCCATACTGAGGCAGTTTCTCTCATGCCTTACAATCAATTGAAAAGTTCTTCACAAAAGCCTTCAGTGTCCCAGTACTTAGAGTACTTAGTTATGCTATAGTTAATTAGATCAGAAGTGACTTTAGGGGTAAAGGGTGAAAAGCTACTTAGAAGGATTGGACATAAAGAAATTAGGAAGTTATCTCTTATCTTAATCCATATTTCAGTTAATGAATATTTATGTACCTTGTGGGGAGAGTGTGGGAGACAGTATGCTTGGGGTGGAGTATAAATGATTGCTAAAATAATTTAGTTTTGCATGATGCAGGATTTTTCTGTAAAAGTAGATAAGGTATAAAGTGATTTTACTTTGATGTGATTCATGACTTGAGAAGTATATTTCTAATGAGACAGAAGAGGGGAGGGAACTAAGTGACTATGAGGCAATTATCAATCAATCAGGCAATCAATCAACCTTTGATTGCACATTGATAGTATTTTGAACTTATCAAGCAATCAATTTGATCATATTTCTATAGAGAATGCCAGGTGAAGAGGCATAAAGATCTATTATAGTAGAAGGGGGGAAAAAAGGGTGTGAACACTGAATAAGTTGTATTCAATAAATTTGACCCAGAGAGGGAATATGATACATTCCCACTTGGGTTTTAAAAATCTATCCTACTCTACAGGGAAGTAGGGGGAGGAGGGAAAGAAAAGGAAGAAGGGACTGATGAAAGGGAAGATGAAGGTATAAGTTAAAAATAAATTGAAAGTTAATATTATTTAAAAAAGTTAAAGAGAAAAGGGAGTAAAACTGGTGAAGAGGAATAAGAGGAAAGGAAAGAGAAAAATATAATTGGAGAAATATATCATGGAGGGAAATTCAGAATTAGTAATCATAACTCTAAATGTGAATGGAATGAACTCTCCCATAAAACAAAAGTGGATAGCAAAATGGATTAAATACCAGAATCCTATAATACGTTTTTTATAAGAAAAAGATTTGAAGCAGAGAGATATACACAGGGTAGAGATAAAACACTGAAGCAAAATATATTATACTTCAACTGAAGCATAAAACAAAGCAAAACAGGGGTAGCAATCTTGATCTCAGATTAAAGCAAAAGCAAAAATCTATCTCATTGAAAAGGATAAGGAAGGAAACTACACCTTCTTATAAGGCACCATAGGCACTGAAGCTATATCATTATTAAACATGAACACACCTAGTTGTATAGCTTCCAAATTCCTAGAGGAAAACCTTAATGAATTATAAGGAGACATAAACAGCAAAACTTTCATAAAAGGTACCTCAACCTCCCTCCCTCAGAACTAGATAAATCTAACCATAAAATAAGTAAGAAGGAAGTTAAGGTGAATAAAATCTTAGAAAACTTATCTATGATAGATCTCTGGACAAAACTTAATGGGGATAGAAAGTAATATACCTTTTTCTCTGTAGAACATAGCATCTATACCAAAACTGGCCACTTAGTAGGCATAAAAACCTTATGATCAAATGTAGAAAGGCAGAAATAATAAATGCATACTTTTCAGATCATGATACACTATTGGAAACTAACTAACTTAATTTTAAAGAACAAGTGGATCAAACAACAGATCATAGAAATAATCAATAATTTCATCCCAGAAAATAACAATGAGACATCATACCAACATTTATGGGATGAAGCCAAGGCAGTTTTAAGTGGAAATTTGATATATCTAAATGTTTTTATGAATAAAATAGAGGAAAGCAGAGATCAATAAATTGGATATGCAACTAAAGTAGCTAGAAAAAGAACAAATTAGAAATTCTGAAAATCAAAGGAGAGATTAATAAAATTGAAAGGAAGAAAATCATTGACCTAGTAAATAAATCTAAGATTTGGTTTTGTGAAAAAACCAATAACCTATGGTGAATTTGATTAAAAAAAAGATGAAGGATAACCAATTTACCAGCATCAAAAATGAAAATAGTGAATTCATCACCTATGAGGAGGGATTTAAAGGGAGAATTCAGAACTATTTTACTGAACTTTATGCCAATAAATGTGATAACCTGAATGAAATGGATGATTATTTGCAAAAATGCAAACTGTTCAGATTAAGAGGAAATAAAATACTTAAATAATCCCATTTCAGTAAAAGAAATTGAAGAAACCATCAATAAACTCCCTAATAAAAGTCTCCAGGTCCAGATAGATGTACAAGTGAATTCTACTAAACATTTAAGGAACACTTAATTCCTATTCTACATAAACTATTTAAAAAATAAGAGAAGATAGAATTATGTCATATTCCATTTATGACACCAACATTGTGTGGATAGCTAAACCAGGAAGAAAAAAAAGCAGACAAAGAAAATTATAGACCAATGTCCCTGATAAACATTGATGCAAAATTCTCAAAATTTTTCAGAGATTACAGCAGTTATTACTAGGATAATACACCATGATCAGGTAGGATTTATACCAGGCAGGTAGGGATGGTTCAATATCAGGAAAACACTCAACATAATTGAACATAATCAATAACCAAAACCAACAGAAATCATATGATTATCTCAATTGATGCTTAAAAAGTCTTTGACAAAATATAGCATCCATTCCTATTAAAAACCCTAGAAAGTAAAGGAATAAATAGAATTTTTCTTAAAATGATAAGCAGTATTCAAAAACCATCAAACATCAGGGGTGAAACAAGGATGTCCATTATCACCATTACTATTCAATATAGTATTAGAAATGTTAGCTTTAACAATAAGATAAAGGAAAAGAAATTAAAGGAATCAAAACTGGCAATGATGAAGCAAAGCTTTCACTCTTTGCAGATGATATGATGGTATACTTAGAGAACCTGAGAAAATCATCTAAAAACTACTTGAAACAATTAACAAATTCAACAAAGTAGCAGGATAAAAAAGAAACCTACATAAACCATCAGCATATTCATATATAAGAAACAACAAGGTTCAAAAGCAACAGACAGAAAGAAAATTTCCATTTAAAGTAACGGCAAGCAACATTAAATACTTGGGAATCTTCCTCCCAAGACTAACCCAGAACCTGTTTGAACACAATTACAAAGTACTTCTCACAAATAAAATCAGATCTAGACAATTAGAAAAATGTCTACTGCTCATGATTAGGTCAAGCTAACATAATAAAAATGACAATTCTACCCAAATTAAATTATTTATTCAGTGCCGTACCAATCAAACTACCAAATAACTATTTTACCAAACTAGGAAAAAAAGGTAACAAAATTTACCTGGAGCCACAAAAGGTCAAGAATATCAAGGGAACTGATAAAAAAAAATATAAAGGAAGTTGACCTATATATTTTACTATAGAGCAAAATCAAAACTGCCTGTACTGGTTTAGAAATAGAGTAATGGATCAGTGGATATGATGTTAAAAAAAAGTAGGAAATGATTACAGTAATCTACTGTTTGTCATACCCCAAAATGTTAGCTTCCGGCATAAGAGCTCACTATTTGACAAAAACTATTGGGAAAACTAGAAACTAGTATGGCAAAAACTAGGCCTAGACCCACATCTCACATCTTATCCCAAAATAAGATAAAAATGGGTACAGGATTTAGACAAAATGGGATACCATAGAACAATTAACAGACCAAGAATTACTCTTTCTGTCAGATCTATAGAGAGGGGAGAAATTAATGACCAAGCCAGGAATAGACTACATTATAAATTGTAAAATGGATGATTTTGACTCTATTAAATTGAGAAGTTTTTGCACTAATAAGATCAATGCTGTCAAGATTAGAAGGAAAACAGAAAGCTGGGAAACAATTTTCACAGTGGTTCTGATAAAGGTCTCATTTCTAAAATATATAGAGAATTACATCAAATTTATAAGACTGCAAGTCATTCCTCAATTGCTAGAGAGCAATAAGTAACTATGTCCAAAGAACAATCAAAGAACAATAGAACTGATACTAGACCCATATCCAGAAGGAATCATAAAAAATAGGAAAAGTTCCATGTTCCAGAATATTCATAGCTGCTCTTTTTGTAGTGGCAAAAAACTAGAAATTGAGGGGATGGCTATCAATTGGGGCATGACTGAACAAGTATGGTGTATATGAATGTTATAGAATACTATAAGAAACCATGAATAGTTGGATGCTAAAGAACTATGGGATAAATTACAGGTACTTATGCTGAGTGAAGGGAGCAGAACCAAGAGAGCTTTGTACACATTAACAACAACATTGTGAATTGATCCACCATGATGGATGCAGCTCCTCTCAGCAGTTCAGAGAGGGCAACCTTAGAAGACTGGCTATGGACAATGCCATCCCTAGAGGAAGAAAAACAAAACATAAAACTGCTCCCCCCTCAAAAAAAAGCCCGTACAGAATCTGAATGAACACTACATTCATTTTGTTTTCTGTTTTTTTGCAAGGCAATGGGATTAAGTCACTTGTTCAAGGTCACACAGCTAGGTAATTACTAAGTGTCTAAGGTCAGATATGAATTCAGGTCCTCCTGACTCCAGGACTAGTGCTTTATCCATTGTGCCACTTAGCTACCCATACATTCATTGTTTTTTAGATTTCTCTTATGTATTTCTTTCCTGCTTCATGGTTTTTTCCTTTTCCCTTAATCCTAATTCTCATATCAAACAGGACTAATCTGTAAACATGTTAAACATAAATGTAAGTACAATATTCACCTGACTGCTCATTCCTGAGGGGAGGGGAGTGGGAAGGGAGGGTGGAAGAAAATTATATAACTTAAAAGTATGTATATGCATGTGAATGAATGTTGAAAAAACTTTCATATTATGTAATTAGAAAAATGAAATAAAAATCAATTGAAAAAAAAGTGTGGTTGTTAAGTTTGCAAGAGGAAGTGGAGAGGATAAAGGAGAATGAGGAAGTGAGAATAATGTGAGCACAATGAACAGTAAAGTAAGTTTGCTCCATTGAAGAATTTTGGCTTTTTGGTTTCTCCATTTCATTCTGGAACAATTGCATTGGTTGCGAGTCAGACTTGACCCTCTTGAGATTAAGATGTGACCTCATTACCTGTTAAAAAAAATCACTTTCAGGATATTTAAAAAAAATGACCCTGAGTAAACTGTTAGAAAATGAGGCAGTTGGATTAATGGACCTCTAATTTCTCAGTCTATTTTTATGATCCTATGAGTTGATGAGGTTTTTGACCTTTTTTTAAGGGTTTTGTAAGGCAAAAGGGATTAAGTGGCTTGCCCAAGCTCACACAGCTAGGTAATTATCAAGTGTCTGAGGTCAAATTTGAACTCAGGTACTACTGACTTCAGGGTTCTATCCACTGCTCCAGCCAGCCACCCCAGTTTTTGAACTGTCAAAGCAATCATGGCTGCCCTTGAATTCCAAATCTTCCTATTTTCACCCTCCCCTTGGCCCTGTTCCCTATCCCACCATGGCCTTCTTCAGTCTTTTGAAGAAGCATGTATCTCAGTTTCTACATGTAAATAAAAATAGTTTCTATTCTGAAAAAGTTAAATTAGGTTTTTTTTTAAGGGGAAAATATGTAAAATGAGGATCCATATAGTGAGGGATAGTGATATCATTAAACACCTATCATGTACAATATACTGTTGGGACCTTGTGAATTATGGAATCAATGTTGTTAGTCAAGGCAAGCAAGCCTTCCCTACTCAAAGTATTCCTGTGATTGGTCATGACAATAATAGTATAAACCAGAACCAAATTAATGAATTTTCTCACTTTTCTTCCCTGTTAAAACATGATATTTATTTTTTTTTTATCTGGGACAATCTAAATCCTTTAAATGAATCCTGAGGAATTCCACCTTTTCCTAGTTTAAACCTCACCTATGTGTTTTACAAGAAAATGAATTTGCCAGACTCTCCAAAGTGGAGTCATATGTGGAATAAACCTTTCAGAGGAAATATAAATATTTTTATGGGCTAATATAAAAGTTTTTGTCATTTGTTCAGAAGTAATAATAATAGCACTATTCATATATTGTTTTAGGTCTACAAAGCACTTTCCTCTCAATAATTCTGGGAGAGGTCATAGGATAATAGATTTAGAGTTGGAAGGGACCTTAGAGATGACTGACTATAACCCTTCATTTCACAGAAGAGGAAACTGACCTCTAGAAAGGTGAGATAACTTATCTGGAGTCACTTGCTACTCCATGGGGAATGGCAGAACCAAGGCTCAATTAATATTTTCTTGACTTCAGTTCTTGAACTCTTTCCAGTAGCTTAGTGGTTTTCAGAGTTTGGATCATAGATCCCTGGGATTTGCAAGGTCAAAACTATTTTCACAATAATACTATAACACTATTTTTCTTATTACATATTCTTCCCTTTTCCAACTCTATAGGTCTCTGGGAAGCCACATTTGCTTCATGTACATAAACTAAAATAAGACATTGTAACAGATGGAATGAAGAAGCAGATATGAGCAGCTACTTGTCTTCTAGTAAACTATATATTAAAAGGATTTTCAAAAATATGTAAAATAATGACACTTTCAAGTTTTTTGTTTTGGAAGATACAATTTCACAAAAATTATGTTAAGACATAATGAGTTTATTATTTTTAAATGAAATAATAAATAAGTCCTTCAATTTTTAAAATTTAATTTTAATGTCAAGTATTAAAAATATTGATAGATATAGCACATGTAAGCAAAAAGTTTTTGGGATTTTCAATAATTTGTAAGAATATAAAGGGACCTAAGATGGCATCTTCCAAAGAGTCAAGGGTGCAGTGTGTGTGTGTGTGTGTGTGTGTGTGTGTGTGTGTGTGTGTGTGTGTATTCTTAGCATGCTATCTCATTAAGACAATGACTATCTGTCAACTCCGATAGCAATGCTACTGATATTCTTCCCACAAATACCAGAATGCATAAAGAGACTAAAAAGTTTGTGAACCACTAGAGCAGATCTGTCTGATCTTTTGGATTGAGGAAAAATGATTATCCCCACTAAAATTGAAGTAAAGTGACTAGGGTGTTGTCTACTATATTAAAGCAAACATTTTGACTAAATCAAGTAGTTTTTTGAAAAATGAAAAACTGAGATAATTGAGTAATTTCCCTTATGAAGGAACTGAATTTTGAAAATTTAGTAAAATAATAGTCTATCAACATTCCTCTAAAGGGCCCTAGGCCATTAATATTAGGTAGTCGAGTAGGAATATTCTACCAGGTTATCTGCTCTAAGTATCCTTTTGCCCAGGTCACAGAATCTATCTATTTGGACGTCTTGATGCCAAACTGTATAATTAATATTTAAAGTTTCATTTGATCTCTCTTGTTACTCTTCCTTTTCAATAATGACAGTATTTGGTGCCTTCAGGCATTACCATTTCTCTTTTTAAATTAATTAATTGATTCATTCATTTTTTTTGCAAGGCAGTGGGGTTAAGTGACTTGCCCAAGGCCACATAGCTAGGTAATTATTAAGTGTCTGAAGCTGGATTTGAACTCAGGTACTACTGACTCCAGGGCTGGTGCTCTATCCACTGTGCCACCTAGCTGCCGCTGCCATTACCATTTCTAATAAGATCCCTAGAAGATTTCCTTCACCTATATTTAGTCTATAAATCTCCCCTGGAAGATGAATAATGCCACTACAAATAGTGCTGAAATTACTTGGTCTCAATGATGATAATTATGGTGATAACTGACCACTTATCCTTTCATTTTAATATTTTTAAAGTGTTTTATGTATATTATCTCATTTGATGTAATAATCTGGCAAGGTAAGTACTAAAGATATTATTTATTATCATCATCATCTCCATTTTAAAGATGAGGAAATCAAGGCTGGGGTGAGGGTTAAGAAAATTGTTTAGTGTCAGAGGTGAGGTCTGAGTTTATCTCACTTTTAGTCCCTTTCACTCTTCCTCTACTAATGTGAGTGTTGGAAAGTTCTTTAAAGGGTGTATGTGCTCATACACACCTATGCTATACTTATTGAAACTTTCCTCGGTTGTAATGAACTTAGTGTCATTCTTCTTTTAAAGACCTAACTCTGCCCTTTATAGGCACAACATAATACCAGTCTTTATTCAGTAACAATGTAGGTAATTTAAACCTAACTTCACTATAGCTTAACAAGATCTCTCACTCAACTCAGTGGTGCTAAAAACTATTCTCTACACAAATAATTAGATAATTGCAAGTAAGATATCGAGCCACCACTAACAAAATGAAAACTACCATCTTCTTGTATTAAATTGCCATTTAGTAATAAAATGAATTATTCATCACATTGTACAATGAAAAGAGACAAATCTTACTTTAGAAATCATAATCTTTTTACATTCTGGTTTTGGGGGACAGGGTTTCAGTAGCATCTAGTGGGAATGGGTTTGATGCTGCTTTTCATAGGCATTGCTTTAGTGAGATGGTTTGCTGAGAATACATACACATGGTATCTTTTGGGATTTTTTAGGACATGTTAGGACAGCATGACATGTATCACACATACAATGCAAACTAAAGACCAAAACTAGTTTATGTCAACAGTAAGAAAGGTGATTTAGAAATTAAAGTAACTAGGTTCCATCTTTCTTCTTCTTCTTCTTCTTCTTCTTCTTCTTCTTCTTCTTTTTCTCCTCCTCCTCCTTCTTCTTCTCCTCCTGTTCCTCCTCCTGCTCCTCCTGCTCCTCCTGCTCCTCCTCCTCCTCCTCCTCCTCCTCCTCCTTCTTCTTCTCCTCCTTCTCCTTCTTCCTTCTTCCTTCTTCCTTCTTCACAATGTGTTTGGATTTCAAATTGTTTAAATTTCACAGTAAGGATTTAAATTCAATTAACTACTTCCCTCTCTCCTTTTCTCCCTCTCTCCTTTCTTTTCTTTCTACCCTTCCCCCCACCTCCCTTCTTGCCTCCCTCCCTCCTAGTCTTTCTTTTTCCCTCCCTCTTTTCTTCTCTCTTTTCCTTCCTTCTTTCCTCCCTCCCTCCCTCCCTTCCTTCCTCCCTCTTTTCTTCTCTCCTTCCTACATTCTTTATAAAAGGATGCCAGCAAAATTTAAATTAAGTGAAGATTCTATGGAGCATTAAGAATCATCTTAACCCTTGAGATTATCATCAGAAAAATTTTGCTGTGCTTTAGAGTATGGCATCTTAATATTTTTTGGTGTGTGTCATAGAACCCTTTTGCAGTCTGGTGAAACCTATAGAGCCTTTCTTAAAAGAATGTTTTTAGTTGCATCAAGTAAAATATGTAGAATTACAAAGATTAATAAAAATTATTGGGTTTTTTTAGTTTTTTTGCAAGGCAAATGGGGTTAAGTAGCTTGCCCAAGGCCACACAGCTAGGTAATTATTAAGTACTCCTGACTCCAGCGCCAGTGCTCTATCCACTGTGCCACCTAGCTGCCCCGATAATAATTATTGTTAAGTGTCAGAGGTGAGGTCTGAATTTATCTCACTTTTAGTTCCTTTCACTCTAATGTGAGTGTTGGAAAGTTCTTTAAAGGGTGCATGTGCTCACACACACCTACGTTATACTTATTGAAACTTTCTTCAGTTGTAATGAACTTAGCGTCATTCTTCTAAAGACTTATGAAGAAACTGAATTTTGAAAATTCAATTTATCTCTCTATTTAATCTCTCCTCACATGCACACATATACAAATACAGACACAAAATGGACTATATTTTAAGAACCCTGTGAGAGATTAAAAACTTAAAACTAGTCAATATATGTTTAAATTTACTATGAAAGAGTCCATAGAAATAACAGTTAGGATAAATGATTTTTTGTGAACAAAAGGAAAAAAGATTGCAATTACTCAGCTTAAAATATTTCTTTAAACTTGAGAAAATTTTCTACCTTTGCTATCTCTGGTCCTCCAGTTTTATCAGATGATTGAGACAATTTTGATGATTGATTGAGAAATATCATGGAATACCATGGGTAACAGGGAAAGTTCAGGAAGGACTAATGAATTTGAGAGTTAGGAAATGGAAGTAGAATCTTTGCAGAATAGCTAAAATGTATCAGCTGGAGGTCCAGGTAAGTAGATAAAGATTGGCAAGTATAATACAGTCAAAAGAAAAGAGCTAATTGAGTAGAGGAAATTTTAATTATAGTCTGAATGGTTCTTAATGGTTCAGGAGGCTTCCTGGAGGAGGAAGCCTTTGAAAGAGATAAAAATCACAGAAAGAAAAAGGATTTGGGAATTGGAATGGTCTTTGGTGATCATCTAGTCCTACCCATGGACACAGCAAAATCCTTCTTGAATCATACTTGATGTGAGATCTTTGGGGAAATCAAGTTCCTCCCCAGGTAGCTTTGTCTAGCTCTAACAGTTTGAAAGATTTTCAAGCCTTAAATAACCTCTTTGAAGCTTCTATCTTTTGTGCCTCATTTTGCCCTCTGGCGCTCAATAGAACAAGTCTCAACTCTTTAATATATGATAGCTCTTCAAATATTTGAAGACAACTCCCTTAAGTCCACTCTTCTTCAAAATAATAACCTCTTGTTTGTTTTTTATTTTTTATGAGATTCTCATATGACACAAATTGGAAGCTCTTCATGTTCCTGAGAACTCTTTAACTGTTGGAGAGTGTTGCCCAGAATGGAACATAGTATACTAGATATATTGATCAAGGCAAAGTTGAAGGGATCTAGATTGTTCTACACACATACACACACACACACACACACATACACACACACACACACACACAAACACCCCTGTTGTTATTGTCAACCCCAAATGGCAATTCTTCCTGAGGCAAAAATTTCAAAGTTCATTACTTTGGCAACTTCCCAACTCATCATGGGGGCTCTCTGGTCGATGGTGGTTGTCATGAGTATTAAAAAAATGCAGCTCCTTAATTAGCTCCTGGATTGAAACTGCTTCCATCATTGAACTGAGATTCATTCATTGTGCACATTGGACTCCAGCATTAAAATGAGTAGTAATTGGCTAACATCGGAAAGAGATAAATTTAGTTTAGGTATTGAGGAGCAAAACTGCTTTGTAAGATAAATCAAGGAGTGGAACCATCTGATTAATGATCATGAAACAATCATTAGAAGCCTCAAAGAGAATATGGGGAAAATTGGATGGATGAGTAAAATAAAGACTTAGAGAAAAGGCCTGGATAACGCCATTTTGTATTAAGACTCTGAGAATAACACATACATATATGTATATGTTTATATATGTATATATGTATATGTATATGTGTATATATACATATATATGTATATATGTATATATGTATATATGTATATATGTACATATTACCAGAGATAAATTGTGATTATTGATGCTGATGGGGAAGAGGAATGGCACAGATAAATTGCAATGTAAATAGTCAAGACATCATTTTCATTTGGCATTTTCTGCCTTATCTCCTTTTTAGCATAGTAGGGAAACAGGTTTAAATTTTGGCAATCAGGGTGGAGCCAAGATGGCGGTGTGAAGGCAGCATTTCCTAGGAACTCCTTCCCACTAAAACTCCAAAAGCCTACAAATTATGACTCTAGCCAAAATTTAGAGGGTCAGAACCCACAGAAAGACTGAGTGATACATTTTCCCAGTCCAAGATAACTTAGAAGTTCCATGGGAAAGGTATGTTTCACCAGGAATGGGGTTTGGGAAAAAGCGGTGGTCACAGAGTAGGCCAGCCCAGCCCAGTCCAGCCCAGCCCAGATATGACCAGCAACAGCTTGAAGGGGCAGTGAGAGAACTCTGCTACACCAGAATGAATGTGGAGTGAGGAGCTGGCTACAGAATCTACAGTGAGAATCTGGAAGAAAGCAACCTGCACCCCCCAGAGATGGTAAGGGGGTCAGGGAAGTCTGCAGAAATTTCTCTGCTCTCCCTCAGAGTAGGACTCTGTTGTTTGTCTAAACTCAGATCCAGGTTGCAGTTTGGACTTCCATACTAAGTAGCCAAGCAGGATTCTTCCTTACAGCGCCAGGGCAGAGGGAAATGGGGGGGGGGGGTTCAGCTACATATCAAAACACAAGCAAGAGAACATAAGACCTTGGCAGAATAAAGGTCCCAGTGGAGTGTCCCCCCCCAAAATTAAATTTTGGCAATCACATTTGCAGCATGAGTGACCATGACTAAGTCTCATTACTTCTCTGGACCTTAATTTTTCTTATATGTAAAATGGGGATGGTAATGCCTACTTTGTAGATTTGTGGTAAGGTTCAAATGAGATGAAGTACATAAAGTACTTTAATAACTTTAGAGTGTTATTTAAAGTTGGTTAGGGTCATTCTTGTTGCTGAGTCTATTGACACCCTGTATATTCTCCCTCCTTTTCTTTTTTGTTTGCTTGTTTGTTTCTTGGGTTAAGTGACCTGCCCAAGGTCACACAGCTAGTACATATCAAGTGTTTGAGTTCATTCAAGGCCTCTTGACTCCAGAGCTGGTGCTCTATCCTTTGTGCAACCTAACTGCCCTGTCTCTTTTTCTAATGGGTTCAGTGCCTGGCTCACTGGCTCTCCCCTCTAACCCACAATCTGTACTCATTCTAGGGGACTTCAACAGGTTATGTTTTTGTTCCCTCAAATATTTTTAACTTCTTTTCTTTTAGGTTTTTTTTGCAAGACAAATGGGATTAAGTGGCTTGCCCAAGGCCACACAGCTGGGTAATTATTAAGTGTCTGAGGCTGGGTTTGAACTCAGGTACTTCTGATTCCAGGGCTGGTGCTCTATCCACTGCACAACCTAGCTGCCCCATAATTCTTAGTTCCTTATACTACTCAATACCATTACCTATCTGTCTATGCCACTTTAACTTGGATATGTGGGTCCCAATTGTCTTAGATCAGGGCTGTCCAAGCTTACTTTAGAAGGTTTTTTTTGAAACAATAGACAATATATTTTGATTTGCCATTTTAGTGAGAGCTCTGTGGTGATTGTCTTCATGCAAAGCATTTAGTAAACTCACTGACCAGTCACACAAAATCACCACCACCACATTTTGGATAGCCCTGTCTTAGATCATTGTATTGCTGAGAATAGCTAAATCATTCACAGTTGATAATTGTATAATATTGCTGTTACTTTATACAATGTTATCTTGGTTCTGCTTACTTCACTTTGCATAAGTTCATGTAAGTCTTCCCAGATTTTTCTGAAAGCAACCTGTTCATCATTTCTTATAACACAATAGTATTCTGTCATAATCAAATACTATAACTTGTTCAGCCATTCCTTATTTGATGGACATTCCTCAATTTCTAATTTTCTACCACCACTAAAAGAACTGCTATAAATGTTTTTGGGGCTACTAGGTAGTGCAATAGACAGAGTACTAAGTGTGTAGAAAGGAAGACATTTTCATAATTTCAAATTGGGCTTCATATATTTACTAGCTTTGTGACCCAGGGCAAGTTATTCATCTGTAAAATGAGTTAAAGAAAGAAATGGCAACTACTCCATCTTTATTCAGAAAATGACAAATGGAGTCACAAAGACTCAGATATGACTAAAATGAAGAACAAAAAATAAATATTTTTGTACATATCAGTCCTTTCTCCTTTATTAAAAAATCTCTTTGGGATACAAAACTCTTAGTTTAATTGCTGGGTCAAAGGGTAAATAGGGTTTTATAGACCTTTGAGCATTATTCTTAATTGCTCTTCAGAATTTTTAGATTAATTCAAAACTCCTGCAACAGTATATTTTTCTATGTCCCCTTTAACATTTGTCATTTCCTTTCCTGTCATTTGAGTCAATCAAAATTATTATTATTTCATCTATAATTAATGATTGTCAGCATTTTATATGACCATGTATAGCTTTAATTCTTCATCTGAAAACTACCTGTTCATATTCTTTGACCATTTATCAATTGGTCAAATTTATCAATTATCAAATACATATCAAATGTATTCTCATAATTTTGATTCACCTCTCTCTATATTTGAAAAATAAGACCTTTATCAGAGAAACCTTGCCATTGAATCCTCACTCCTATGCTCTGGTTTTCTCTTCACTTTTCTATCGATCTGACAGGTAAACTATTCCATGCTTCTTTAATTTGCTTATGGTAACATCCTTGATATCTAAATCATGCAATCCACTATTCTATCCCCTTCCATTATATAAGTGACCTCATCCCATTGACATTCACAGTTATCATTACTAACTTTATATTTTCTGCTATCCTACTTTTCTCCTATTTATACTTCTCTTTCATTCACCCTGTCCTTCTTCAAAAGTGTGTTGCTTTAGACCATTGCCTCTTTGCCTCTTTGGTCACTCATAGAAGAGCACAGGCCAGGAGAGTTGTAAAAATATCCAATCTGCCCTCCCTTTTTTTTCCTTTTATGGTAAGATAGATTTTTATTTCCAGCTGAGTATGTATGTAATTCCCTCTTTGAACCAATTCCAAAGAAAGTAAAGTTCAAGCCTTGCCCACTTCCCCACAAGTTCTTCACTGTAAGAGCTCTTTTGTACCTTTTATGTGAAATAATTTAACTCATACCAAGCCTTATTTCTCAATTTTTTCCATTGTTTCCCTTTTGATCACTCCGCAATTTTATGTTTTTGGATATCAGCTCATCATAGTCAATTCACATTTGTGCTCTCTCTTGTGTAGGCCCCTTCTAACTGCCCTAATAATGATAAAGTTATGGTATAGACATCATATTAAGATAAAGATATGATATAGATATCATATGAAGATATGATAAAGATATAATAATGATAAGGAAATTATGAGCATCATCTTCTTTAGGAACATAAATGGTTTTAACCTTATTATATCTCTTTATGATTTCTCTTTCCTATTTACCTTTTATGCTTTTTAGATATCTCAGATTTTTTTCAGCAGGAATGTTTGAAAGTGTTTAATTAAATTTAAATCTTTCTTTTTCTTCTGAATGTTTATACCCAATTTTGCTGGGGAGTTGATTCTTAGTTGTAATTGTAGCTTCTTTGCACTCCTCAATATCTTATTCCAAGACCTTTAATTCTTTAATGTATAAGCCACTTAATCTTATGTTATCCTGACTGTGACCCCACAATATTATTTCTTTCTGGCTGTCTGCAGTATTTTCTTCTTAAACTGAGAGCTCTACAATTTGGCTCAACTATTTCTGGGAATTTTAATTTTGTATTCTCTTTCAGGAGATGATCAGTGTGAGCTTTCCATTTTTATTTTATCCTCTGGTTCTAGGATATCAGATCAGTTTTCCTTAATAATTTCTTGAAATATGCTATTCAGTCTCTATTTTTTGACCGTGGCTTTCATGTAATTCAATAATTCTTAAATTATCTCTTCTTGATCTGTTTTCCAAGTCAGTTTTTAGAATTGAGATGCTTAACATTTTCTTCTAATTTTTTTGTTTTATTGATTTTGTTTTATTGTTTCTTGATGTCTCATGGAGTCATTAATTTCTTCTTGCCCAATTTAATTTTTAAGGAATTATTATCTTTAATGAGCTTTAGCACCTAGTTTTCCATTTGACTAATTCTACTTTTTAAGGAGTTTTTTCCCTTTGGTGGATTTTTTGTTACTCTTTTACCATTTGGCTTATCCTGTTATTTAAAGTGTTACTTTCTTCAGTATTTTTTATGTCTCTTTTGATATGACTTTTTTCATTATTTTCTTGAATCACTCTCATTTCTTTTCTCAATTTTTTCTCTACCTATTTTATTTAATTTTAAACTTTTTTTGTGCTCTTTAAAGAACTTTTGAACCTCATCAATTTGCATGTTTTTTGAGGCTATAAATGTAGCTATTTTGATATTATTGCCTTTTGACTTTGTGTTTAGAGTTTCTTTGTCTGCATGGTGCCTTTCTATGGTCAGGATTGTTTTGTTTGCTTATTTTTCAGTATATTTCTTGAGTTTTAACTTTATGTTAAAAGCTCTGCTTCCAGGACAAAGTCCCATACTTCAGGGTGTTTGTGTGTGTGTGTGTGTGTGTGTGTGTGTGTGTGTGTGTGTGTGTGCGCTCTGTTGTTTTCAGAGCTATTTCTGAAAGGTTTCAGAAATAGCTCTGAAAACAACAGAGCACACACACAGGTGGTATGATCAAAGGAAAGGTGTTTTTACCACTCTCCTGGCCCATGCTCTGGTCATTGAATGACCATAAGCATTCTTTTCTGCCCCAGAGCTTTGTCCAGGGTCCCTGCTCCTATGAGTATTCCTCCTCATCCTGGGACTGCAACTTGGAACTGCATATGGACAATGCAATATTTGCCTTGCAAAAACCTAAAAAACAATTATAGAACTTTAATACAGCTATGAAATTTTGAATTGTCCCTTCCTTCAGAGAACTTTAGGAGTCCTTTATCTTTTTTTTTTTTGCAAGGCAATGGGGTTAAGTGGCTTGCCCAAGGCCACACAGCTAGGTAAGTGTCTGAGGCCAGATTTGAACTCAGGTGCTCCTGACTCCAGGGGCGGTACTATATCCACTGTGCCACCTAGCCCCCCCCACCTAACTTTTGTTTTCTAAACAGGGGAAGAATACATAGAATGATTAAGTGATTTGTATAATATCACAAAAGTCATATCATACATGAAAGAGTTGGGAGTTGAACGGGAGTTGAACCCGGGACCAATGCTCTGAGTTGAGAGGTATTTCTACTCCACCTTGACATATACTTCATATTGTCTGCAAAATTGTGTTATATAATTTGGGATATACCTGTAGTTGAGAGATTTTTACCTGGCCAGATTATTGAGAGCCACATTTGGCAGCTGAAAATTTTTCTAAACATTTCAAAATGTTCCCAATAAAGAGATCTATGATACCATGTGGTTGTTTAAATGATATCATGGCATATGGCAGTTGTTATGGTGCTCTGCCAATATAAGGTATAGGCTTCAGTGCTTTTCTTTGAAGGCTAATTATCTATTAATCCTCTTCCAGCACTCTAAGGTTCAGCCAAGTGAGCCTTTGTTCTGTTCCTTGTATGGAACACTCCACTACCCTCCTCCACACCTTTGCACTGGCTACTGTTCACATCTGGAATAATATTCCCTCTTCACTTCTCTCTTTTAGAGTCATTCATTTCTTTTAATGCTGTGTTTGAACACTAACTTCTGTATGAAGTATTTCATTATTTCCACATATATATACATGTTTCCCTCTTAAAGAGGGATAGGGCTTCTTAAAGTCAATGACTTGAGAACATTTTTTTTATTCCTAGTATCTAAAACAGCGCCAGGCACATAATAGGCACTTTTTTAGCTTTTTTTGTAAGACAAACAGGGTTAAGTGGCTTGCCTAAGGCCACACAGCTAGGTAATTATTAAGTGTCTGAGACTGGATTTGAACCCAGGTACTCCTGACTCCAGGGCCGGTGCTTTATCCACCACGCCACCTAGCCGCCCCTACTATGCCACCTGGGCACTTCTTAAATATTTGTTAATTTACTGATTATTACCTTTATCAGTCAAAGCCTCCCCTCTCCCAAAAATGACCACAAGTCCTCTTTGTGAGTTATAGAAAAATTTGTCACATATCAACAAAAATTTTGATGAGCATAAACCAGACTGACATTGTTATCAGAAGTATTCTGTCTTTGAGCTCCAAATAAACATTATTATTGTCAGAGCCATGACTCGGAATTTGGGGACCTGGGGACAAGCATCAAAAGGCATTCTTTTGACAGAATATATGAAGTATGTCCTATATTGGGAAAGGGAAAAGAATATCACGGCAGGAATACTAAAATAATAGGTCACTGGTGCAAGACCATTTGTAGGATGACCATCACATAAAGTATTTATGGAGCTCATTCAAATTGACCATCTGGTAGCTTCCTATTTTAATTTATTCTTCCTAACTCATTACTAGACTTCATTATTTTCTATACTACTAAATAAGTACAGGTGATATCAGTGTCTTCTAAATTTGGTACCCTTTACATCTGGAGTTTAAGGACAAAATCCCAGTTTCTTCATCCTAGTTATAGTTCAAATCATTATTAGAAATTGGATTTTAAACCTCATGTAAAGATTGAGACTGAGAACCAGGAATCAGAATTTGTGAGGTATAGAAAAAAAATGTTCATTATCTTGCTTTCTAACAGATAACTAAGAAAGTAATTACAAAATAGTCTTTTATAGTTAAAAATATCACATAACTTTCTAGATCCTGAGGAGTAGGAATTTTAGACAGTCTGGAAAATGTATATTCAGACTGATACAGCCAAATAAATTCTTCTGAATTGAGAGTGAGCCAAAAAAACATATATGTTCATAAATAAAGAAATGGGTGAAGAGAATTTGACATGCAGTATTGTTGGAATACTAAATAAGAATTTATTATTACCTTAAAAATATTTAAGAACTAATATAATATACTATCAAAAAAAAAGAGGGGCCCATTAGGCTCCCAGCTCAAATAGTACTTGCTGAGGTACTTTCTTTGTTAATTAAAATAAACTTCAATATGGTCAGCAACAGGGGAGCAGCTGAAAGTAATATCTACCCTCTGGGTGATTGCCCTCTGAGAAAGAGACTGAGAAGGGATAGCCTAAGTGTAAAAGCTCTTGAAAATGCTCTGAGTGGGTAAAAACTACTTTTCAGCAAATTCCTGGTTCTATCAACTTTGTTGACTTCAGCTGACAGGCCATTAGGAAGGGTTGCCTAGAAGGCAGCTAATTTTGTCCCTCTCTAATATTGCCCAGAATTCTTTGAGTTTCCTGGAATTTCTATTTAGAATTCCAGATCACCCATCCCTCATTTTATTGTCTTTACAATACTTGCTAACAATGACTTTTTTGGTTCAATATTTTTCTTGATGGTGATTGTGGCTTAAAGTTATAGCTATGAAATGCACAACATCAAAACATCTGGTCATTTTAGTTTAAAAAAACAGTCAAGGAAATATTGGCTTTACAACTGAACACTTGGATAATTAATTGACTGACATTTTGAATGAATTGACCAGATGGCTTGGTGTTTGGATGCTTTTATCACCAATTTTTATAAAGATTCAATTTTATGTGTGTATAACCAAGGCAAAAAAAAACTATTAGTTCAGCAAAACTTCTTTTTATTTTCATGAAAATCAAAACACAGCGATATCAAATTAGACTCTGTGAAAGCCCGCTGGTTGTGATTTTGGATTTTTGAATTACTTGTTTAATTTTCAATGATAAACCCATGGGGAGGAGAGAGAGAAGTGAAGCATAATTTCCCCCCAAACCTAATTTTAGACTTTGCAAGTTCTTTAGGACTCATCATGACCTATTTTCCAGAGATCAGTAATGATTCGGTGCTTACATTTCATAAAAAAAATTCCTCCATAATGAAGATGAAAACATATGTTGCTCTCCACGCGTATGTTCCATTCGGTAGATATTTTATGAAAGTGTCAGGCAGATAAGTAAAATATCCTCATCCATATTCAAATTTGCCAGGAGACGTAATTTAGAAATGACTTCCAGTAATTTAAAGTAACTTACATACTGTAAGCAAAAGCCTTTTCTCCATTTGTTTTTCTAAGTGAGAGAAATATAACCAAAATATTTTATTAAGTGCCCTTTAAGAAGCTTCTAAATTCCTTCTTGAATATCATTCACTCAGGATGATTTGGTCCCAATATTGGTGGGTTCAATAAATGTGAATTACCAGTTATGAGTATCATAGTTTTCGGAATGCTCTATTTGACTTGGGGAACAAATAGTTAGGTTTGATGAATGAAAGTTAAAGACAGGCAGATTTTGATTTTCTATACATATATATATATATATATATATATATATATATATATATATATGTATATGGTTTTTGCAAGTCAATTGGGTTAAGTTACTTACCCAAGTTCACATAGCCAGGTAATTATTAAATTGTGAGGTTGGATTTGAATTCAGTTCCTCCTGACTCCAGGCCCTACACCACCTAGCTGCCCTGTACATACATATTTTTGAGAAACATGTTTACAGATTAGGTATTTTCAGTATGAAGAATTAGGATTAAGGGAAAGAGATACGTAAGAAATACTTTTTTATAAAGTGTTCATCAGATTCTGAAGAGTTTTTTTTTTGTTTTCCTTCCTCTGGATGGGGATAGCATTGTCCATAGCTGGTCTAGTAGAGTTGTCCTAGCTCTCTGGAATGCTGAGAGTAGTTGCTTCTATCAAGGTTGATCACCTCACAATGTTGTTGTTAATGTGTAGAATGTTCTCTTGGTTCTGCTCCCTTCACTCTGCATCAGATCCTATAACTCATTCCATGCTTCTCTAGAGTATGATCATTTATGGTTTCTTATAGAACAATAATATTCCATAGTATTTATGTACTTATTTTATCCATTTCTCCAATTGATGGGCATCCCCTCAATTTCCAATTCTTTTCCATTACAAAAAGAACTGCTATGAATATTTTGCAACATGTGGGACTTTTTCAATTTTTTTATGATTTCTTCTGAATATAGGCTTAGAATTGGAATTGCTGGGTCAAAGGGAAAGATCAGTTTTATTGCTCTTGGGGCATAGTTCCATATTTCTCTCTGGTATGGTTGAATTTGTTCACAACTTCACCAGAAATGCATCAATTTCCCATTCTTCTCACAAACTCTCCAACATCGATCATCTTCCCTTTTTCTCATTTTAGCCACTCTGATAGTAGTGAGATGATATCTATATATCTATATATCTATATCTATATCTATATCTATATCTATATCTATATCTATATCTATATCTATATATCTTATAGCTGTTTTAATTTGCACTTCTCTAATCAATAATGTTTTGGAGCTTTTTTCATATGATTGTATATAGCTTTAATTACTTCATTTGAAAACTGCCTATTCATATTCTTTGACCATTTATCAATTGAGGAATGACTTGTAACCTTATAAATTTGATAAAATTCTCCATATGTTTTAGAAATGAGACCTTTAACAGGACTCCTAGTTATGACGATTGTTTCCTAACTCTGTTTTCTTTCTAATTTTGGCAGCATTGATTTTATTAGTGCAAACCCTTTTTAATTTAATATAGTCAAAATCGTTCATTTTGCAGTTTAAAATGTAGTCTATTTCTTGTTTGGTCAATAAATTTGTCCCCTTTACATAGATCTGATAGATAATTTCTTGGTCTATTAATTTATCTATGGTGTCACCCTTTATGTCTAAATCCTGTATCCATTTTGACCTTATTTTGGTATAGGGTGTGAGATGTGGATCTATACCTAGTTTTTGCCAAACTAGTTTCCAGTTTTCCCAATAATTTTTGTCAAATAGTGAGTTCTTATCCCAGAAGTTGATATCTTTGAGTTTATCAAACAGTAGATTGCTGTAGTCATTTATTGCGGTTTCTTTTGATCCTATTCAAATCCACTGATCCATTATTCTATTTGTTAACCATTATCAGGTAGTTGACTGCTGCTTTAGAGTATAATTTTAGATTTGGTAGAGTTAGGCCACCTTCCTTTACATTTTTTTTAATCAGCTCCTTATTCCTTTTGTTGCTCCAGATGAATTTTGCTACCATTTTTTCTAACTCATTAAAATAGTTATTTGGTAGTTTGAATAGTGAACTCTTTATCACTAAATATTATCAGTCAGAAGGTAATCAAACACTTGTTGAGAGTGTTTTAGAGGAAATTACTTTTCAAGTATTCATCAGATTTAAATAGCCTGCAAGGTTATCTAAGACTGATTGGAGAGGGAGTCTATTTCAAAGTATGTGGCTATCCATATGGGTTTAAATATTGTTTAAAAACACTCTCTTCTCGGCAGATTAATGTAATCTGAATCCATAAACTCATATTCTTTTTCAATTGAAATTTAATTTTATTTTTTCCAATTACATGCAATGGTAGTTTTTCAATATTTATCCATCTCAAAGTAATAAGTTACACATTTTTCTATCACCCTCCCTTCCCTATTCTCTCCATGGTGGTGAACAGTTTGCTAAAATTTATATATGTACATTAAAATTCCCATATTAATCATGTTGTGAAAGAGGAATTAGAACTAAGGGAAAAAGAAAAAATCATGAGAAAGGAAAGAAAAACATAAAAGAAGTTTTTAAAATGTGAACAGAGTATTCATAAAACAAGTTTTTAAAATGTGAACATAGTACACAGTCAGATTTCATGGTTTTTTTCCCTTTTTGGATATGGATGGCATTGTCTATAGCAGGTCTCTAAAATTCTAAGAGGAGCAGCATCCATCACAGCTAATCATCTCACAATGTTGTTGTTAATGTGTACTATGTTCTCTTGGTTCTTCTTACTTCACTCAGCATCAGTTCATGTAATTCTTTCCAGGATTCTCTTTTCATGATTTCTTATAGAACATTTTATGATTTCTTATAGAACAATAATACCCCATAACATTCATATGCCAGAACTTGTTCAGCCATTCTCCCAATTAACGTACATCTCCTCAATTTCCAATTTTTTATCATTACAGAAAGAGCTGCTATAAACGTTTTTGAGCTTGTGAGACTTTTCCCTTATTTTATGATTTCTTTAAGATATAGAACTGATATTGGTATTACTGAGTCAAAGGATATGATCAGTTTTATTGCTGTTTTTTCCAGATTGCTCTCCTGAATAGTTGGATCAGTTCACAACTTTACTAACAGTGCATTAATGTCCCAATTTTCCTACAAACTCTCTAACATTGGTCATTTTCCTTTTTTGATATCCTAGTCAATTGTGTGAGTTGGTACTTCATAGTTATTTTAATTTGTATTTCTCTAATCAATAATGATTTGGAATATTTTTTCATATGACTATCTATAGTTTAATTTCTTCACATGAAAACTCCCTGTTCATATCCTTTGACCATTTATTAATTGAGGAATGACTTGTAATCTCATAAATTTGATTTGGTTCTCTATATAGTTTGGAAATGAGTTTTTTTTTATCAGAAACAAGCTGTGAAAATTGTTTTCCAGCTTTCAGTTTTCCTTTTGATCTTGGCAGCATTGGTTCTATTCGTGAAATCTTTTTTAATTCAGTGTGGTGAAATCATCCATTTTACAATTTATAATATTCTTTATTCCTTGTTTGGTCATAAATTTCTCCCCTCGACATGGAGCTGATAGAATATTTCTAATTTTCATAATTGGTCTATGCTATTACCATTTATGTCTAAATGCTGTACCCATTTTGACCTTATTTTGGTTTAGGGTGTGAGATATGGGTCTATGCCCAGTATTTACCCATACTATTTTCCAGGTTTTCCAACAGTTTTTTTTTCAAATGGTGAGTTCTTATCCCAGAAGCTAATGTCTTTGGATTTGTCAAACATGTAGTCATTCATTAATGTTTCTTTTGCACCTACTCTAATCCACTGATCCATTAGTCTATTTCTTATTCAGTACCAGGCAGTTATTATGACTACTGCTTTATAATAAGAGTTTTAGGTCTGGTATAGCTAGGCCACCTTCCTTTGCATTTTTTCATGCATTCCCTTGATATTCTTGAAATTTTGTTGTTCTAGATGAATTTTGTTTCTATTTTTCTGGATCAATAAAATAGTTTTTAGTAGATTTATTGGTATGGCACTGATTTAATTGGCAGAATTGTCATTTTTATTATAATAGCTCAGCATAACCATGAGCAATTGATGTTTTTCCAGATCTGACTTTATTTGTATGAAAAGTATTTTATAATTGTATTCATATAGTTTCTGGGTTTGTCGTGGGAGATACATGCCCAAGTGTTTTATGTTGCTTAAATGGAATTTCTCTTTCTATCCTTTGCCCTTGGGCTTTAGTGTTCATTTATACAAGTGTTGATGATTTATGTTGGTTTATTTGCTGAAAATGTCAATTATTTCAAGTGGTTTTTTTAGTTTTTTAACACATACTCTTTTGAGTGAAATAAACATCATACAATCTCATAGAATCCAGTGACCCCTTTAAAAGGACCCTCTTCGGGGACAGCTATGTGGCGCAGTGAATAGAGCACCAGCCTTGGAGTCAGGAGTACCTGGGTTCAAATCCGACCTCACACATTTAATAATTACCTAGCTGTGTGGCCTTGGGCAAGCCACTTAACCCCATTGCCTTGAAAAATCTAAAAAAAATGACCCTCTTCACATTTGCACAGTGAGCTTCTCAGTTGAGTCTCATATTCTTCTAATCTTAGCTAACAATTGTAATGCAAGACTTCCCCTGCCTTTGCCTCAACAAATTAATGTGGTCTTCCTACTTGCCTAATTCTGAACACAGTATATAAACTGGAGAAGTTTGAATTCATATCCAGGAAGGAAAGAAGTTTATTTGTGAAACAGTGTGAAGAGGACAATTAGCATGAAATTTTTCCTGATTTTCCCATTTGTGCTACCCCTGTCCAAGTTAGCTTGTATTTGTATATGCATATGTATACACATATACATATAACACATATTTGTAAAGAACACACATAAATATATCTGCACATATCCACATTTATATATGGGCATGCATGCACACAAGTATATTTGTTACTTCTGATGGAAGTTAAGCTCCTTGAGGGGCCAGGGTTCTTCTAATTGTTTTTTCTTTTCCAGTTACTAGTGCAGTACTTGTTAGATAGTAGATTATTACTAAATGCTTATAGATTAATTCTTAGATAGATGTAATTTTACTTACTGAATTGAATGTGAGCCTTTGAAAGGAGAATTTTGCATGTACATTTGCTAGCAGATTTGATAGAAATAGAGAATGCCTGGTGATTCCAAAGCTATCTCTTGGTCTCAGACAATCTCCTCAGAATGTAGACCTGCATGAGAAATGAACCCTGTAGACATCAATTTAGTGACTTCATCCAGGTGGCTTCTCTTCTCAGTTTTTTAAAACTTTTTTTTGCAAAGTTGTACAGTTGTGTAGAGAAAACATTCTGACCACTGATCATATAGGCAAGATTAATTTTGCTCCACATTCAAATCCATTCCAATGATGACAAATTTAGCTCCAGTTTAAAAGTGTTGGTGAATAAAATGAATTGCATCAACCAAATAAAATGCATTCTGTCGGATACATATAGATGTTCTGTCAACAAGATAAATGGACTCGCCAGCATAAGTATCTGTGTGGACGAAATGCATAATAACGTAATTACTTTGCCAACAAAATGCTAACTTGCTTTAATCATTCTGTTCACAGCATAATGTAAAGTGATTTAGTGGGTAAAATGAATCCACTTACAAATTGTTTTATGGTCATAATGCAGCTCTTTGGTGGAATGTGAATTGATGATAATAATTTTATGGGCAAATGATTTTTCAATTAAAATGTCTTTTCACAGACAAAATGGGAATGTTAAAATGGTTCCCAATAACCGCATGCCAGGGAAAAGGCATAAAGGGCTGTCACCTACATTAACTAAAACCTCAATTGAAAAAAAAAAAACCTCTCCAAAACTCAAAAGTGATTTATTTTAGTCAAATTTGTAATTTCCTTTCATCTTATCTGAAGAGTGTTTGTTTCCTTGTCCTACTGGTCCAATAACAAAAATTAGATCACCCAGTCAACCAACCAATAGCCAAGTACCATAATTCTCTTCCTTAATTGACTAAGCCTTATTGTTCATTAATAAGCACTTAGACTGGGG